>NW_006159655.1:141841-161312 GCF_000334495.1 Tupaia belangeri chinensis | reverse complement strand
GAAAAGAAGCTGAATTAAACATCCCGAAGCAAAATGGAGTTTATGCAGCATTCTCTTGTAAACAATAAATGTGATCAGGGAATGGGCTCTTAACAGGTCAGGAGGTTTACTGCTAATGTATTAAATAGAGTCCTGCTGCTTCTGTAGACGAGGAGAAAGTGACAGAAATATAGTTACTTAGCATCAATGGGTGGATTATTTTACGAACAAAGTGAAGAAATTAGGGTAAATGGACACAGTACATTCTGATTTTGTTTTTGCATCAATGAACTGTTCTTTATTGTAAGTCTTTTTTGCCCAATTTTTTAGTATCGCATAATTTCACAAAACATTTATATTAAAATGTTAGATGATATAATGACTGTCTTATTCTCTCTCTGAACTTTACCACCACATACTCAACAATTTTGATATTTACTAACGATTCGTCAATAATCTTATATCTCTTTGGTCTATGTGTTGAGCACACACAAATACCTAAAATTGGAATCAGACCATTTGGGATACAGAATTCTACAAACATGAAAAACCTTGAAGCTGGAAGAAAAATAATAAAGGCAAAAACCCCACTCAGAGCTCAAGTGACCTTTGCCGTTACTGATTTAACCAACTATTTCAAAGAAATTCAAACCCGACCTTTCTGCACATCTCATGGCTGTGTTTCTGCCTGTGGAACTAATCAGTACAGCTCTCACTGTATTGGGGACCTGGGAGAAGAAAGGGAGCAAGAGAAGCTTTGTTAGTAAAGGCTAAGAGACCACACAGAATAAAGGGGAAAAAGTCGGTTTAGACAAATAACTACCTGAAAACAGATATTCTTATTAGAACCTTTTTAACGTCACACTTTCAAATATTATTTTTTTTTCTTTCTCTCAAAATACATGCATAGTGCTGAAGAATTTATTTTGGCATGCGTTTTTTTTGTTGTTTTTTTTTTTTATCCTTATTCACAGTAGAGTATGTGTGCTTATGAGAGAAAAGGAGAGGGAGGAGAGGCGCCCTCTACAGGGTTGGGTCATGCTGAGATCCCCTCCCCCAGTTACCCAGCTTGTCAGATCCTGAGCACTCAGGCATGCCTCAGGCCAACCAGGCTAAGAATTTGAGCCTTAGCTGCCACATGGCTTCTCATGTAGAATTCTGGCATGCTACCAACTGCACCACGGAGGCTAGGCTGATTTTGGTATACTTTTAAAGTCAGAAGGGGATGAAGTTATCAAACTTGACGAAGCGAAGTTATAGAAAAGTGTTTCCAGTTAAGAAGTGAACATTAAATAACACTTGTTTTGGAAATGGGGAAATTAAATCATTTGGCTATTTATTCTTAGCTAGCTCTCTCTCCATTCTTTTCTAATGATTCATAGTTATAAACAAATAGAATAATTCATTATTCACCATAAATAATAAATATGGTTTTCTTTATTTTCCCTCTTGGCCCTTGTGGTACACATCTGAATCATCGTGTGAATTAACTGAAAAAGAATTAGTTACCTAGTTCTCACAAATCACCAAACTTTCTGGGTGCCTCAAAATCCCATTTCTTTACTTACTTGGCTTCTCTTTGCTTCACCATAGCTACAAGCAACTACTCTGTCTTTTTCATTTTATGTTAATTACTTATGTTGGTGTATAAGCCTAATTTTATCACTCTTTATGTCCTGACTTTAAATATGAAATGCTTGAATACCTGATGAAATAGAGAAAAATGGACTTCTTATGTGGTCAAATTGGAACTTGAACAAAATTTTACCAGCAAAATTGACAATAACCGGGAACCAGCAGTTAGCATAATGGCTATGTCGCCGGACTCCCATGTAGTCGACCGCGGTTTGAGTCCCAGATCTGGTGCCTTCAAACTCACGCTGGGCACTGTGCGTGCGTGCCCAAGATCCTGAGAGGAGAATGGAGGAGAAGGGATTACAGCGTGACCATCCCCCCTGGAGAGTGATTTCTCACTTTCTGTCTCTATGTCTCTCTCCGTCTGTCTGGCGAGCGCATGTGCCCTATAGCAAAAACCTCTCAAAAAAAATTGACAAAAGCCATGTAATTATTTCTTTTTTAAAAAAATGTACAGATCTCATTTTAACTTCTTAATCTTTACTCCATGCTGGCAGAAATTTGTCAAGTATTTCCTTTTTGGAGGTGTGAGGCTCAAAGTGATGAATCAATTAACTATATCATGAAGCATACATATGGGTCATACACCCCAAACACTGGAATATTCAAAAAGAGAATTCTTGTTTTTTAGGAAACATTGGTCTGATATTCAGTATTGAATTGAGTCTTAATTTTTTTTTTAGAGGTTTTTGCTGTAGGATGTGTGCGCTCACCAGAAAGACAGAGAGATAGAGAGACAGAAAGCGAGAAATCACCCCCCAGGGGAGGATGGCCACGCCACAATCCCCTCTCCATTCTCCTCTCAAGATCCTGGACACGCAAGCACATGCACCCGGGATGAGTCTAAGTCACCGGGTCCGGGACTCTAACTGCAGGCGGCTACAAGGGAGTCCAGTGACATAGCCATTACGCCAACTGCTGGCCCCAAGTCTTAATTATTGAGTTGCTTTTTGCCTAATGATGACAGGATGGAGAGGGGGAAGGAAGGACCAAAGCACTCCTAGCAGCAGAAGCAGTGTATAAAAGGCACAAATATCTACAAGCACCTGACACTTAGGAACTAAGGTTGAACATGGCTTGGTGAGAGGAGCTGGGTGAAGAGGTAGGCAGGAGGCATGTTAAGAGAGAACTGTTAACAGTATACTAAAGAAACTGTATTCTTATTAGATAATGATAGAGACATGGATAGAAGGAAATCAATTAAAATAAAGTTTAACAATATTATACATATATTGGCTGATGGGATATGGGTTCAGGAAGAGTAAAAGAACTACTAGGTACATAGATTAGATGATCAAGAAGATGATGAGGTTATTTACAAAATTCTAAGAGGAAAATCTTGTTTTCAGGGAAGGTGCTGACCTTGATCACAGATATATTCAACTTGTGTTTTTTTTTGTAAAACCAACAAAGTCCACACAGATGTTTCACACTAAAGATTGACACTCCTGAGTAAAGTATAGTAATTTTTGGATTCTTAGATAGATTAGCATGTTTTAACCCTTTCTCTGTTTCCTAATATTTAGATAAATTGGTATTTTCCTCTGGGCTACAGTTTCTTTTCCTATAGGATGGAGTATAAAATGGCCTTTTCATTTTGTCATTGCCTTTCTCTGATTATAAAATTAGTTATTGGATATGACTAGGGGAGGCTTTTCTTTACATCTTCTTTGTGGTGTACAGTTACCTTCATATTATAATATAGATGTTATAGTAAGCTATATTAATTCTAGTCCCAAGCTATGAAAAGATCAAGCTGATGTCAGCTATAAGAGACACGATTCAAATATAAAGAACATACATTGATAATCAAGTCTGCAAGAAATAATAACAATGGTGATTTCAGCTTCTTTGCCTAAAAATGAATTTCATTTACCATTATTCACTCAAATGATCATAATAAAAGCAGAACTCAAAATTGGAGTGCTTTTTTTTTTTTTTAAATCACCAGAGGGCACATGCATTCATTAGGCAGAGATAGAGAAACCAAGAGAGGGAGGAAACACTCCCCAGTGGAGCATGGTCACACTACAATTCCTCCCCCATTTCTCCAACCTGTCATGGTTTTGGACATGCAAACACACATTCATGGCATGTTTTTCAAGCCAGCGGGACCTAGATTTGAACTATGTCAGCTGTATGAGATCAGACTATCTAAGCAATACAACAAAAATGTTAGAAACAAAATAATTCAATTATTAGACTAGCTATGCAGGTCATATAAAAATCATTTTCTTATGGTCTAATACAAAATCTAATCACAAATTAGAAAAAAAATGTTTATTTTGTGGTTATTGGGTGGAAAGTTCTATAGATATCTGCCAAATTCTTTTCATTTATGATGATGTTTAGATCCTGTATTTCTTTGCTTATTTTTTTTTCTAGGTAATCTGCCTAGAGGAGATAGTGGGGTATTGAGATCCCCGATGATTAGTGTGCTGCAGTCTCTCTCCCTTTAGATCTAGCAGTCTTTCTTTCACATCTTTGGGTGTTCCCAAGCTGGGTGCATAGATATTTATAAATGTTACATCTTCTTGATGAATTAGCCCTTTTAGTACTATATAATGTTTTTCTTTGTCTCTTCTTACAGTTTTTGTCTTAAAGTCTCTTTTGTCTGATCTCAGTATCATGTTTCCAGCCTTTATTTGATTTCCATTTGCATGGAGTATCTTTTTCCAGCCCTTCATTTTTAGTCTATATGTCCTTATCCGTGAAGTATATTTCTTGCAGGCAGCAAGTAGAAGGTTTCTGATTTGTTATCCATTCAGCCAATTTGTGTCTTTTTTTGAGACAGGGATTTTTGCTATAGGGCACATACACTCACCAGAAATAGAGAGACAGAAAGCAAGAAACCACCCTCCGTCTCCATCTCAAGGGGAGATGGCTGTGCTGCAATCCTTTCTCCTCCATGCTCCTCTTAGGATTTGGGGCATGCACACACACACACCCAGCATGAGTTTTAAACTATAGAGTCCAGAATTCAAACCGAGGTCAACTATGTGGGAATCCAGTGATGTAATGATTGTGTCCTCTGCTGGTCCCAGTTTGTGTCTTTTGATTGCAGAATTTAATCCATTAACATTCAAAATTTTTTATAGATATTTGTGGATTTGTCCCTGCCATTTGCCAGCTATTTTCTTTTTTCTTTTTTTTTTTCTATTATTTCTGTCTGTCTCTCCTTAATTTTTCTGATAGAGTACTCACTTTAGTACTTCTTGAGGACCTGGTCTAGTATTGGTGAATTCTTTTAGTTTTTGTTTGATGAGAATGATTTTATTTATTCTTCCCATTTGAAAGATAATCTTGCCAAGTACAGTATTCTTGGTTCAAGTTGTTTTTCTTATCGCATTTTGAATATATCTTCCCTTTTTTTTTCTTGCCTGCATTATTTAAGTTGAGATGTATGATTTCAGCTTAATAGGATAACCTTTGTAAGTGACTTGACATTTCTCTCTTGCCATTTTTAGAATCTTGCATTTCTCTGTGATTTTGACCAATCTGACTATGATATGCCATGGAGAGGATCTTCCTATGTTGATTCTATTTGTGGTCCTTTGTATTTCTTGGGTCTGGATATCTGAATGCTTCTCTAGATTTTAAAAGTTTTTTGCAGGTATTTGATGAGATAGATCTTTTATGTCCTTGTCTGATACTTCATATTCTGAAAGACTATTATTTGGATACTTGCATGTTTAATAGTGCCTAGTATTTCCTGTATCTTGTCCTCATTTTTTAATTACTTTTTCATTATTTTTTGGTGGTTTTATCTAAGCCAAAGTTTCTGTCTTCCAGCTCAGAGATTCTGTCTTTTGCATGATTTAATATGCTGTTAATACTTTCTAGGAAAGTCTTGATTTCCTTGTTTTACTGCCTTCATCTCTAGAAGTTCTGATTTGTTTTTTGGTGTTCATATCCTCCTTCAAATCCTGGAAAGACTTCCTCATCTCTGTCACCATGAATATTCTGAATTACTTTTCTGACATTCCTGCAAATTCCTTTGAGCCGCCTATGGTTGAAGAAGAGTTGCTCTGGAGACCAGCAGGTGGTATGATGGCTTTGTCACTGACTCCCATGTAGTTGACCGTGGTTTGAATCCCTGACCCCGTGGCTTAAACTCACGCCAGGCGCATGTGCATATGTGCCCAAGATCCTGAGAGGAGAATGGAGGAAAAAAGGATGGCAGCACGGCCATTCCCCCCTGGGGGGTGATTTCTCACTTTCTGTCTCTCTTTCTCTCTCTGTCTTTCTGGCAAGTGCATGTGCTCTATAGCAAAAACAAAAACAAAACATAACCAAAAAACTCTGAAAAAAAGAGAAGAGTTGTTCTGTTCCCATAACATATTTCTTGTGCTTCTGTGCTGGTTTCTAGACAGAAGATGAATTATACATTTCTTCCTACTTTTCTGGTGTCGATTCTGTAGTGACAGGAAGATAAAGGTAAATCCCCACCACATTTCTTCCACATTTTATGGAGCAGAATGATAATAATATGACATCATCATGTTCATATGACAAGAATGGTGATGATGGAGTGATCATGTGATGGTGTAAAAGTAGTGATGATGATCTCAGTGCAATAGTTATAGAATAAGAAGGGCTTCTTACTGGGATTACTTCTTCATCACAGTTCTGTGAGACAAATATTCATCTCATTTTACCTATGAAAAGAATTGCAGTTCAGAAAGGTTACATAGTTTACCCAGCATGAAATATTTCTTTCATTTTTTTTCTTTTGGAGAGGTTTTTGGTATAGGGCGTATGCACTTGTCAGAGAGAAAGAGAGAGACAGAGAGACAGAAAGCAAGAAATTCCCCCCCCTCAGGGGGATGGCATGCAGCACTTCCTTCTCCTCCATTTTCCTCTCCCGATCTTGGGCACGCATGCACACACACCCAGCATGAGTTTATGCCACTGGGTCCAGGACTCAAACAGCAGTCGACTACATGGGAATCCAGGGACATAGCCATTAACACCAACTGCTGGTCCTGAAATGTTTCTTTTAACTAAAAAATTAGTTTCCATCTCTGCAGCACACATATGAAATGTTTGTGCTGTCAACACTATGAAATACCTAAAATATTACTCCTAGTATCATTTTACATTTATCGCTATTCAATATTCAAAAAGCCTTTACATTTATTATTCCATTTTCCTGTTCAGTTGTAGAGAGATTAGTACTATCATTATCGTATTTTTTTTATATGAAGAAGTTGGAAGAAAAAGTTAAGAATTAAGTCACTTGGCTGATCACTAAATCTAACAGAGAACAAGTATAATTTGGTGTTCTATGAATTAGTAGCAGTGAGAGCCATAATAAACCAGCTATACGTGCTTTTTCACTGTGAGAATTCAGTCATTTTGATATATAATCTATGGTTCAATTCCTGCAGAGTTTCTGCTTAAAATTCTTGCCTGTACGAATTTATCATGCTGCACTAATTTAGTTTGTGTAACAGAAGAGATTGTTTAATGGCAATTTCCTTACTAACTACTTTCTAATGACAAATTACTGTAATGTAATAGATTATAATAATTCACTCTCTACCTTAAGCAATGAAAAAATTACTATTTGCATACCACTTTCAAAATCATAGTATTACTTTTTTGGTTCCAAATATTTATAATTCTCAATAAAATTTTGTGTGCTTTGACTTTGGGAAGATTGTAAAATAAAAATATTCCCAAAGGATTTTATTGTTTATTGTTCGACAAAGATAGACCTTTCACAGTGTAGATTTCTTTTTTCTGTGTAATCGCTTTTATAGTTGATCAGCATTTTAAGTACTCATAGCACCAAGGGATTAAAGAATCAATAACTGTAGGTTGAGACATATTTTGATTAAGAACAGTAACAGAGACTCTGGGATATACTGTGGCATATTGGTCAAATCCAGTTTTGCAAGTAAGAAATTTATTTCTTCAACTACAAATTTGATTGCTGACAATTTTCAGGTAAGCCTCTCTCTCAGAATTTCTTTCTACCAAAACAAATTCCTTGCAAATTTATGCCTATTCCTGGTCACCCTGCAGCCAATAACTAGTCACTCTGAGAGTACAAAAGTGTCTTGAAGTTGATGCAGATTATGTTGAAAAATAACACTTACACTTTTAATTTTTATTTTCCACAATGTTTTGAAGTCCCCTCATATATTTATTGTTAGTATTGCACATGTAATTATTTTATTTCATATTGTGTGTTAATTCAATTATTTAATAAATTTAAACAATCACTATGGGTCAGGCAGTCTTATCAGTTATATCACTGAACTAAAGAGACAAAAATCTTGTCCTTGTGGAGCTTCTATTGGGAAACTTCTATTAAGATGGTATGTTAAATTAACTACATAAAATGATAGATAGCATAGTGATTGGAGCACTAGATTCTCATGTGACCCACTGTGGTTCAAGTCCCAGATCCAGCAGCCTGATATTCCTATTGGATACATGTGCATGTGTGCCCAAAAACCTGAGAGAGAGTGGAGGTGAAAGGTATTGCAGCATGGCCATCCCCCATGTGTGTGTGTGGTGGGGGATGGTTTCTTGCTTTCTGTCTCTCTCTCACTCTCTGTCTCTCTCTGGTGAGTGCATGTGCCCCATCACAAAAATCTCTCTCAAAAAAAAATAAATAAAGATAGATGAAGATAAGTTCAAATAAGAAAAAGATTAGCTTGGAAAAGGAACACAGAGTACTTCGGCTTGGGGCAGGGGAATAAAGCATTGTGTTTCCAAGTGGAGTGGCCATGGAAGGATTCACTAATATGATATTAGAGCACGTACCTGATGGATATGAGTAATCACTGAGTATATGGACAAGGGATAGAGTGCTCTAGTTAGAAGACATAGAAATTACCCTGTTTTTTTTCTCACTTGTATGGCTTCTGATGAGAAAGCTACTACTATGCTCTGAATTTAATCCCTCAGTGAGTATTTTTTGTTGTGGTAGGGTTTTTTTTGGTTTGTTTTTGTTTTTGTTTTTGAGATTTATGCTATAGGGAGAGTGAACTTTCCCAAGACACAAAGAGACATAAAGAGAGAAATCACCCCCAGGAGTAGAGTGCGGCAGATAGCCGTGCCACAATCCCTTCTCCTCCATTATCCTCTTGAGATTTTGGACAAGCACATTCATGCACCTGGCATGAAGTGTTAAACCACCAAGTCTGGGACTCATAGTCAACTATGTGGGAATCCAGCGACATAATCATCACACCATCTACTGGCCCCTATTGTAGGGTTTTTGGCTTTAAGAGGTTCTCTTTGTTTATGGTTTTCTACAGTTTGATTATGATATGCCTAGGTGTGTTTTCCTTCCTTCTGTCCCTTTTTTCCTCCCTCTCCATCTCCTTCCTCTCCATCTTACTCGCTTCCTATGTGTATTTATCCTGCTTGTGTTCTCTGATTCACCTGATCTGTGGTTTGATGTCTGCATTAATTTTGAACAGTTCTCAGTCATTATACTTCCAAAATTTCTGCTGTATGCTCTCTTGCTTTTCTTCTGGTATTCTGATTATTTAGGTGCATCACCTTTTAAAATAGTTTCATATTTCTGTATATTGTTTTGTTTGTTTCTTTTATTTCTTTTTTTTATTCTTGTTGTAGTTTAGTTTGGAAAGTATCTACTTCTTTCAAGCTCACTGATTCTTTCATTAGCCATATCCAGTTCATTGATGAGCTCTTTGAAGGCATTCTTTATTTCAATAACTATATTTTTTATTCCTATTATTGCCTTTTTTTCCCCCTAGAGGGCACGCACACCTAATAGAGACAGACAGAAGGAAGAAAAGAAAGTGTACCCATGGGGAATGGTCATATCACAATCCCTTCTCCTCTATCTGTCATGCACACTCAGCAAGTTTCTTAAACTACCAGATTTAGTACCCAGATCACTGGTTGACTATGAGGGATCTGACTGTCTTAGCCATCAGACATGGAGCCAACTCAATTCACCTATCTTACTAGACTTAAAGTCCCTAATTCTATTGTCAAAGAAGGCACTGGTAGTGGCCAGCAGGTGGCGTAGTGATTAAGGCACTGAACTTTCACATAGCCAACCACAGTTCTGGTCCCAGACCTGGAAGCTTGATAATCACATTGGGTACATGTGTGTGCATGTCCAAAATCTCAGGAGAAGAATGAAGAAGAGATTGTGGCATGGCCATTCCTGGTTGGGGGATTATGTCTCATTTTCTCTCTCTGTTACTCTTTCTCCAGTGCCCACATGAGCTCTATGGTGGCAAAAACCTTAAAAAAAAAAAAAAGGCACTGGTAGTCCGTGATGTGATGTTGCAATAGACATACATCAAATATTGTTATTAGATAATTCTACTCAAATACTTATAAAAGGCATTTTTTTTTGGTGAACATATGTCAAATAACTGAACATTTTTGACTAATGTGAGAGATTTCCAAAAGTTAATGGAAATGGAATTAAATTATAAGTTTATTTTGGTGCAAAAATTTTAAAAATTCCTACACTTTTTTCATAATATGCATTTTCCACAAACTTTTTGAAGACACTGTATATAATAAGACTGGCTATTTGCTCTTAACTGTGTTATAGAAAGTGGTGAATAAAAAAAACATGGTTGACACTGGTCTTTAAATTTCCAACTTAGGTTCTGCATAAATGAGCTATACATTTCTATGTCTGCTCAGGAAGAAACCTGTCTTCTGTAGTCACCGGCCTGAGGATTCTGTACACCAAACTTACAGTCTCTGCTTGTAATTGGCTGAATTAAGTGAATCATATTCTCAACCTTATAGAGTGTCTTCCCTTAAAGTGGAGTCATTGACTGGGGAATGGAATTCCAAAAATTGGAATTGCAAACATATGGGAAGGAGCTGGAGATACGAAGTCCCTTGTTCTGCTGAGTTTTTCTTTACTCATAGAAGCAGTTCTCCCATCCCTATCAGAGGAGGCCAACCCTGCCTTGCTCGAGTCACCTGAAATAGCATTCTCTGAGGTAGTAGCTGTATAAAACACTGCTAGTTCTGTTCAGAATTTCCCTTTGTCACCTTTTTGCTTTATACCTATAAGTAGATTCATGTCCCACAAGACTCAAAGAGTGAGGTAAAATTATGACTTCTGAGGAGGTGTACTATACATCAAATATATGGATACTTTTCTAATTATATCTTGGGAACATAAGACATAAAAGTTCAAACAGGTAAAATGTATTGTTATTGGCTCACTTAGCAAAGATTCTTGATACATATCAGCTCAAGAAGTTAGAAAATAATTTTGGAAGTTTGGTTGGTTGGCTGACACATGGACCAAAATGTGGACTACCCTAAATGAAATAAAATGCTAAAACTGCCTTTGCATCACTTAAAGGAAGATATCAAAACTCAAGGAGATTGGAATGTTAGAATGTATTAATGTATTTATTATGCAAGTAAGGTCAGCTCATATATCCCCAAAGATATTGGAGGACACACCTTTCATCACAATTATTAATTCAAGGGGGACTCCTAAATTCTTTTCTGGGAGAGGTTTTTGGTATAGGGCAGGTGTGCTTGCCGGAAATACAGAGAGAGACAGAAAGACAGAAAGCAAGAAATCACTCCCCAGAGGGGATGGCCACGCTGTAATCCCTTCTCCTCCATTCTCCTCTCTGGATCTTGGGCACACACGCACACACACCTGGGATGAGTTTAAGCCGCCGGATCCGGGACTTGAACCACTGTTGACTACATGGGAGTCCATCAATATACCATTACGCTAACTGCTGGTTCTGGGACCCCTAAATTCTTGAAGAGCTCTGTTGTTGCTTTTCACTGTAGAAGAAATCACAGTGATAACTGCTGTCATGACATTAAGATCTATAAATGCAATATAGATAACTGTAACCTGCAGCCAAGTGGGGATATTTAATTTAAAAATATTTTAAAAATAAAAAATAAAAAGTGTGATCAACAGTGGAGTCAAAGCAATAATCATAATACTCTGACTCCCAGACACCTATGATGTAGACTAGGTATTTGTAGAAAATAGGTGGCCTACTGGTCTTACTTGAGTTGTACAAACAAGAAAGTTCTAGGTAAAATGAATAGAAGCTCACTTGAACCATTAAAACAGAAAGTCAAAGACTCTCAGTCAATCTCTAGATATTAGCTAGTTTACAGACCTAGAACTCATGAATGAAGGGAAGGAAGGATCCTATAACACTATCAAAATTTTATACTGTTCAATTTTCTCCTAGTATTCCTAATAGGGGCCACTTACCAGAGTGTTGTGCACTAGGGAAATAATGATTTGGGAGAGATTACAGGATACTGTCTCTGAATTGATACTAATTCCAAGAAACTAAAACTATTATTACGACTCACTAGACAGAGTCAAGGTTTAGGAAGGTCAGGTAATCCATGAAAGTTTTAACTCAGATTCATCGTGGGAGTGGTATGTAGTTTGAGGGTGGGTTCAATGGTTCTTTGAACCCTTTCTGTGTTTATTTCTCTAGTTCTAGAAGGTCTAATTAGAACAGACATACTCAGAAACTGGCAGAAACTCCCACATTGCTTTCCTGACCTATGGAATGAATGTTATTTTAATAGAAAAGGCCAGATGGAAGTCACTAACTTCTTTTACCTAAGAAAATAGCAAATCAAACCAATATCACATTACTGAGTGGTTTACAGAAATTAGTACTATTAGAAAAGAATCAAGGGGCTGGCTGGCAGGTGACATGTTGGTTAAGGGCACTGGACTCCCACATGGCTGACCATGGTTGGAGTCCTGGACCTGGAGGCCTGCTTTCTCACTTTCTCTCCCTTTCTTTTTCACTCGCTCTCTCCCTCTTTGATCAAATTAAAAATATAAATAAATAATTTTAGATAAAATAATTCTTAAAAAAATAAAATAATCAAATGACTTAGGGGTGGTGATTTCTACCAATTTCCATTCAACTCACTTATTTGGTCTGCCCCAAAAAAAGATGGATCTTGGAGAATAACAATGGATTATCATAAAATTAAACACGCATAACTCCAATGCAGCTTCTATAACAGATGTTGTTTCATTTCATTTCATTAAATAAATTAATACATCCTCTGTACCTAGTAAATATCTGTGAATATGGAAAAAAATAATTTTTTGATACTTTTTAGTAAAGACCTCCAGACTAATTTACTGTCAGTTGGCAAGACCAGAAATACTGTCCTACCTCACAGCAATATCAAATATCAAGCTCTATGTCATAATTTAGCCATCACAGACCTTGATCTCTTTCACTTCCAAAAGACATCACATTTGTCCATTTGTTCATTACATTGATGTTATGTGCATTAACCTAGTGAACAAGAAATAGCAACTACTCTAGATTTATTTGTAAGACATTTGCATGCCAATGCTGGGAAATACAACCAAAATCATCTCAGTGAAGTTTCTAGGGGTCCATTAGTGTGTGGCACATCAAGATATCCCTTCTTAAGTGAAGGTAACATTGTAAATCTGGCTTATCCTATAATGAAAAAGAAAAAAAAGAAAAGAAAAACAAACAAAATAAAACCAAGAGGTACAATACCTGGTGGACCTCTGAATTTTGAAGGCAACATCCTTCATTGGAGATCCTACTCTCACCCGTTATTAAGTGACTCAAAAAGCTACTACATTCTAATGAGGCTCAGGACAAGAGAATGCTCTGTCACTTGCACCATGTGTTCCTACATATTTGATGGTATTTGAAATGGCAATGGTGATGTTTGGAGACTTTAGCCAGTCCCTACAGGTGAATCACAGTAATAACCATAGGATTTTTGAAGCAAATCCCTCCCATTCTCTGAGATTACCAACTATAAAAAAAAAGCATTTGACTTGATTTTGTCCTTAGTAGAGACTGGATGTTTAACAATAAACAATTAAGATACCAAGTAACCTGTTCTGAGGTTACTGCAGTCCTGTTTTTGCTAGTTTACAATCTGGACATTCACATTTATACTCCACTAAAACCTAATTTCCTAGAATTCATAATCTGACTGGTTCAATTTTTACAAAGAATTTGCTTATAGTCTCTAGAGATGGGAGAGTCGTAATTGTCTGGCTTCCTGGAATGTAGTTGGAATCCAAATGCCCCAGCCTTTCATATATAAACTTTGCACCAATTCAACTTTTTCCCCATCTCTTTTCTCATTTCTTACTTCAGGGATTCTGAGAACATGATTTTCATTGGAATTTGTTGTAAAATACTTAGACTTTAACTTCCTCTGCTATGTGATTTTTAAAAATAACTATTCTAGACATTCTCTGTCTTCTGAAAATTATTTAAAACATTCCTATACCTCATATCATTGCCTATGTCTTGAACATTGATTTTCCTCATTCTTTCATGCCATTTTAATGGGTTAGAGGAAGAAGAGAAGAGAGATTCTACCTTATTTAACCATATCTCTACAAGTTTTGTTTTTAAGAGGTTTTTACCTTAGGGCATGTGTGCTTACAGGTAGGAGAGAGAGAGACAGAGACAGTGACAGGGAAAGTGAGAAATCACCCTCCAGAGAGGATGGTCATGCTGTAATCCCTTCTCCTTCATTCTCTTCCTGGGATCTCAGGCACACACGCATATGCACCCAGAATGATTTTCAAGTCACCAGATCTGGGACTTGAACCATGATCGGCCATGTGGGAGTCTAGAGATCTAATTGCTACACCATCTGCTGGTTCTTCTAAATTCATTTTTAAAATGAAATTCTAATGCCATTTCTAATTTCCAAAAAATGTAAATAACAAGACAATAAGTAGATAAATTAGAAAGTAATGATTTTGTAAATAGTATAGGCACTACTAATATTAAATAGAAAATTTTAGAAATTAGTTTTCAATTTTATCAATGATTTGGAAAGAGCAATATAACAAGAAAACAACCTGGACTTTATTGTGTGTGTGTGCTTCATAAAGTTTGGGCAAAATTTCTCCTGTGGTTAGGTCTGTTTTGCTTCTCTTTCAGAATGAAAGCCTGATGTTTGCCTTCACAATCAATTCCCATTCCTTTCAGTTCAGAGCTGATAAATCTTTACTGCAAATGGCAAATGAGGTCAAAAGAAATCCCAGGAGACATGTCTTCAGTCTTCACCAGATGCTCTTTGACACTCAGGAGCCTGTTGAGAATGGTCAGGAGGGAGATAGTGAGGGAAAGTAATCACTTGCTCAAAGTTGTTTAGCTGTTTTGTTTAAGATTTTGGTGATGTATCAGGTTTTTGTCAGTTAACAAATCTACTGACATCTAAAAGAATAAGCAGCCATCTAGACAGAAATCTAAATTCAGAACCTACTTTCAGCCTAGAGGAGAGATTGTAGTCTACTACAAATTTCTAGAATCTGTCTAGCCTTATATTTTATAAGAAACTGAGAGACACATATAGTGGATATGTAGTGTGGAACTAGATGCAAAGATAAATCCACAATATCTCAGTAAGCTGAATTATGGGCATCACCTAAAAATAACAATAGGCCTATTAATATTAATATTAAAATTAATATTATTTACCTCTAATTTATGGTAAAATATTTCCAAGGTATTTGCTAAGCACAAATATAAAACATCCCTTTTATTCATAACAGGCCATGAAACAATTTTTTTAATTTTATGTATTTTACATTCATTCATTCACTGTACATACAAAATGAGATTTGCCATCCAAAATACACTGTATATTGGCTTAATCAGTAATATTACAATACATGTTATCATCAACAAGTAATTTTTCCTTTCTTGTTTCTTATATATTTTGCATTTTCCCCCCCTTTGATTCCCTACTTTTCACCCTCTGCCATTTACCACCCTCCTCTCACACTGTCTCTGGTATCTACTGTTGCTTTCCATCCCTCTTTTTTTTTTCACATTTTATTGATGTGCAAAAAAATCTTAAATACTTTCAATATCAAGTTCAGCTGATATATACATATCTGTGAACATGTCTGACTTTAGGCATAAAACTCAGTGAGTAGAATGAACATATTATAAAGTAGCACCTACCTGAGGCTATATAGCTTACTGCAATCATTAAATAGATTTTTTTCAAAATTATTTAATTTTATTCATTCATTTATTTTAATATGACCAGAGAAAGACAGAGAAAGAGACAGAGAGAAAAAAAATGAAAAAGCCACCAGGTTCAGGACTCAAACTGTGATCGGCAATGTGGGAGTGTCCAGTGCCTTAACCACCATGCCACCTGCTGGTCCCCATAAATAGGTATTGTTTTTTTTTAGGATTTTTTAATTTCAAGAAAAGCAGTTTTAGCTTTAATAAACTAAAATCACAAAATGTTAAGAAAAATTTGCTTATGACTTAAAACCAGGAAAAAGGTAAGGATTCTATTTAAATAGTAGATAGATTAACCTATCAATCGCTCAAGAGGAGAAAAAACTTTAAATCTGGAAAGCAAAGCATAGGAGAAAATGAGTCATGTTTTAGTCAAAAGTTGTAAATTCTGTTTCACCAGTTCAGACTCATGCAATTAATTTCTCTTCTGTTGAATTTACAGTGTTACTGTGGTCTGATCTTTCCATTTAAGTTCTGGAAGTTAACATTCAGCGTTAATGATCTTTCTGGAATTGTCCCTACCGTTAAGTTGGCCATTCTCTTGATTGTTTTTGGACTCTTATTTCTGTGTGTCTGACTTTAGTTTTCCCAGTATAGTATTCCCTTCAGAACTTCTTGGAGAGCTGGTCTGATGTTGATAAATTCTTTCAGTTTTGTTTATCTGAGAATGTTCTGTTTTTTTTTTTTTTTTCTTTTTTTTTTTTTTCTTCCTATATGAAGGATAATCTTTCCAGGTATGGTATTCTTGATTAAAATTGTTTTTTTACTTAACACTTTGAATATATTTTCTCATTCTTTTCTGCTCACATTGTTTCCAATGAGAGGTCCACTGTTAGCCTGATGGGCTATCCTTTGTAAGTAACTTGACATTTTTCTCTTTTTCCATTTTAGAATCTTGTCTTTGTCTATGATTTTGGTAAATCTGGTTATAATGTGCCTTGGAGAAGATCTTGGGTTGATTCCAGGTGGAGTCCTTGGTATTTCTTGGGTCTGGATATTTGAATGCCTCTCTAGGTTTGGAAAATTTTCTTCCAGTATTTCGTGGAATATCAATGCCCTTATTAGTTTCTTCATTTTCTGGGATACCAATTATCAGATGTTTGGATATTTAATAGTACCTAATATTTCTTGTGTATTATTTTCATTTTATTGGGTTATTTTTGGTGACTTTTTCTAGGACAGAGGTTCTGTCTTCTACATCTGAGATTCAAGCTCCTGCATGATCTAATCTGCTTTTTAACACTTTCAATGGGAGGTTTTGGTTTCCTGTATTATAACATTCATCTCTAAGAGTTCCTTTTGATTCTTTTTTTATGGTGAGTACTCTTCTTTCAACTTGTGCAAAAACTTCTGTACCTCCTGGGACTCATTGACTCTTTTCTCCTGCATCTTCTGGAGTTTGTTGACTCTCTTCTCTTGCATCTCTATTAGCTTTGTCATTGTGAAATTTCTAAATTCTTTATTTGACATTCTCATGAGTTTCATTGTACTGTCTGTGCATGAGGAGTTGTTCGTTTCTCCTGGAGAAGAGATTTTTTTCTTGGTTTCTCATATTTCTTTTGCCTCTGTAGTGGTTTCTGATCATCTGATGAATTATACTTTTCTTCCTAATTTCTTGAAGTTAAATTTGAATGTTCAGAGGTGTGCAGGAGGAGGTGAGCTACAATCTCTCTACAGTTCTGGTTTTCTCTCTTGGTGCAACAGATTCAGTGAGAATTGCTGATTATTCTGATTCTAATAGTAGTCACATGTTTGGCTACTATGCATCTAGACCTGTATAGATGATCAGTGTGTGGAGGCTAAACAGCAAATTTATAAAGGTAAAAGAAAAAGGAAAAGAAAAAGAAAACAAAGAAGAGAAAAAAAAAGAAGAAGAAACATATAAAAAAGAGAGAAAATAAAACTATATGCTCACAGCTAAAGTGCAGGTGACTTCTCAAAGGGCCTGCTTCAGCAGAGGCTTTACCTCTCCTGTCAGTCTGGTGGATCTTGAAGTCTGGAGAGTAAAGTCTGAGCAGAAATTCTTCAGTTGTCTTAATCCCTGAAAGGGATTACTCACAGCTCAAATGCATGAATAAATTATTTTGAGAACTTAATATGAACTAAATATTATACGAAATGTTTTCAATGAACTAAACATTATACGACATGTTTGCAATGCATGGTGAACAAAAAAGATGACTACCTTGACCCTTGAACAGGCCAACAGTTGAGTATCAATATTATTATACTCATTTGTTTAAGGGAGAGTCAGGTAAAAGATACTCTGTAAGTCAAAATCCTCAGAGCAAATGTACTGGTAGCAAATGTATTCAATCTGTTTTTCTCAATAGCACGTTAAGTTCAACCTGACAAAACAATTGCGTATAGAAAAGAGGCAGAATCGAGACCTACAGTTGGCTTAATGGCTATGTCGCTGGACTCCCATGTAGTCAACCGCGGTTCGAGTTCTGGACCTGGTGGCTTAAACCCACACCGGTCATGTGTGCGTGCGTGTCCAAGATTCTGAGAGGAGAATGGAGGAGAAGGGATTGCAGTGTGGTCATCCCCCTCCCAGGGGGTGATTTCTCGCTTTCTGTTTCTGTTTCTCTCTGTCTTTCTAGCGAGCACACACACCCTATAGCAAAAATCTATTAAAAAAAAAAAAGAGGCAGTATATAACACATGTGAATGGACAAATATGTGTGCATCCACCTTTTTTCCTCCTTACAGTCATGTGTGTGCTTTTTCTTTTCCTTACTAGGCAATGCTTCTGGCATGTGAAATAGCTTATCTCATTTTGATCTCCATTTTAGTGACAAAGCTCTGAGACAAATAAACATCTGTGTAATCTTTTTTTTTTTTTTTTTTTGAGAGGTAGGGCACGTGCGCTCGCCAGACAGACAGAGACATAGAAACAGAAAGCGAGAAATCACTCCCCAGGGGGGATGGTCACGCCGCAATCCCTTCTCCTCCATTCTCCTCTCAGGATCTTGGGCATGCACGCACACGTGCCTGCGTGAGTTTTAAGCCACCCGGTTCGGGACGTGAACCGCGGTCGACTACGTGGGAGTCCAGCGACATAGCCATTACGCTAACTGTTGGTTCCCATCTGTGTAATCTTGTGAATGATAAAACTAGTATAAAGACTGAGTGCATTTGTGTACATTAAAAAAAGCTAAAATTGTTTTTGTGAAATCTCTATATTATTATATTTTCTATAATGACTATAATAATTTGCATCCCCATCAACCATGCACAAGGGTTCCCTGATCTGCACATCTTTACCAACACCTATTTTCTTTTTTTTTTTTTTTTCCTATTTTCTTTTTTGACAGCAAGCTCAACATATGTCAATGCTTAGAAGACTGCCAAAGAGTTGCAAACACAGTAGTACAATGAATAAAAGCATGAGTTTTAAGGCTACATAAGCTTGGGTTCACAAAGGCTCTCTCTGTAGCTGGAGGCTATGAGTTATTTGGATTTCTCAAGAACAAATTTATTCTTTTTTCTTCTTTCTACAGATTTTTGCCTTAGGTTGTATGCACTTGCCAGAGAGAGAGACAGAGACAGTGAGAGGGAAAGCGAGAAATCACCTCCAGGGGGTTGATCGTGCCACAATCCCTTCTCCTCCATTCACCACCCAGGATCTTTAGCATGCATGTACACACACCCGGTGTGAGTTTCAAGCTACTGGGTCTGGACTTGAACTGTGGTCAGCCATGTGCGAATCCAGCAAGGTAACAGCTATGCCATCTGCTGGCCCCAATTTCCTTCTTTTTTTTTTTTTTTTTTTTTTTTTTTTTTTTTTGGAGGGTTTTTTTTTGGGCGGGTGTCCTCTC
>NW_006159655.1:128647-141782 GCF_000334495.1 Tupaia belangeri chinensis | reverse complement strand
GGCCACGCTGCAATCCCTTCTCCTTCATTCTCCTCTTGGGATCTTGGGCACGCACGCACACACGCCCGGCGTGAGTTTTAAGCCACCGGGTCTGGGACGCAAACCGCGATCGACTATCTGGAAGTCCAGTGACATAGCCATTAAGCTAACTGCTGGTCCCCAATTTCCTTCTTAAAGGAGAATTCTGGTGGCTTAAAGGAGAAGTCTAAGTTGCCCACATCCCTGTTAAATAGAATTTATTTCGGGAGACCAGCAGTTGGTGTAATGGCTATGTCACTGAACTCCCATGTAGCTGACAGCAGTTCAAGTCTCGGATCTGGTGTCTTAAACTCATGCCGGGCACGTGTGTGTGCATGCCCAAGATCCCAAGGAGAGTGGAGAAGGGATTGTGGCATGGCCATCCCTCCTGTGGGGTGATTTCTTGCTTTCTATCTCTCTGTCTCTCTCTGTCTGTCTGGTGTGCACATGCGCCCTATAGCAAAAACGTCTCCAAAAAAAAAAAAAATTGTTTCAGTTTACTTTTCTGTTTTTCTGGATGGGCTATAGATAGTTGAATGGACAGACTTTTTTTTTTTTAACTCATTACCTCCAGCACTTATAAAAATGTTTGTAGATGCTTTTAGTCATTAACTTAATGCATAACTATAGGCTGAAGAATTAGGGTAGCTATTAAAATGGAAAAATCTGTCATACTAAAAAATAACAACCAATAAACCTATTAACTTTAAGAACCTCCTGGTAATATATACTTTTAACCAAATAATAACATTTTAATAGCAAGGATTTTCTTATACAACAGATCTTCAAATAGTTTGTGAAATATAATTATAAGAATGCATGGATTTAAAAGATTTTTGCACCAAAATAAATTTATACTTTAATTCAATTTCTTAACACAAACTTTGTAAAATACCCTAAACATTTAGCTAAGTTATATCTATTTTTACACTCATTATCTGCTAGTAGAGAAAGTGAAAAAGGAAAATGAAAAAGGGAGATAAGTGACAATGGAGACAGGGTATTGCAGAAAAATTAAAAACCTGGCTGCCAAAGATGATGGGAGGAGTGGAATGGGAGCATTGATGAAGAGTATAAGATGACAAAATGCCAGAAGATATTCACTCCAGATATCTTTTTTCTTTTCTTTTTTTCTCTCCAAGTCACACTCCATGTTTGCCTCAGAAGGATGATCTGTGTTAATCACAGTTGTAAGCTCCTGTTTCCTCTGACTTTGGGTTGTGACTTATGATGGATATTTTTTATGCACCAGTTTGATGAGGCTAAGAGACATTTGTCAATCTGGTGAAACATTAAGTGAGGGTGTGTCTGTGAGGGTGAGGGTGTTTAGGAAAGAAATTAGCATTTGAAGATATTCACTTAACATTATAAGTGGGGCATTCATCTAATCAATTGAAGGCCTGTGTTGAACAAAAAGATAGAGAAAGTGGACCAGCAGGTGGTGTAGAAGTTAAGGTGGTTGGATCCCAAATTGCCAACTTATTGATTTGAGTCCCGTATCCTGCTGTTTGAGACTCATGCCTGGCAACTGTGCATGCATGCCCAAAATCTCAAGAGAAGATCGTGTGATATGCTCATCCTTTGGGGGTGGTAATTTCTCACTCTCTCTCTATCTCTGTCTCTCTTCATAGAGCACACACATGCACACCATAGAGCAAAAAAAAAAAAAACTAAATAAAAAAAATTCAAAAGACAGGAGAAAGGGTGAATTTGCTATCTCCGCTTGAGCTGAAACATCAATATTCTCCTGCCCTACAACATCAGTGCTCCTAGTTCTGTCTTTTGGACTTTGGATAGGACTTACGCTTCCCAAATCTTTGGCCTTTGAACTTTGACTGAATTACAACACCACCACCTTTTCTGGCACTCAAGCTTGCATACAATAGATTATAGGACTCTTGGCCTTCATAACCAGGTGAGTCAATCCCTATAGTAAATCTCTTCATATAGATATAGATATATAGATATAAATATATAGTTATGGATACTGATATAGATATAGAGATATCAATATGAAACCTAGCAGGGACCCCCTAATGTGTTTTCTAAGGTTCTCGAAATATAAGGTCCATTTACATTGTAAAGGCCCAGAGTCAGGGGTAAGTCTTCAGACTTTGGTTATGATAATGAAACAATATTGACCATAAATAAGGGCCATTTGACCTCTAAAACTCTCACTTAAAGGAAAGGCAAGGTTTTCATTCCAATATACAAAAAGTTTTGTAGGATGGAGACTGTTGGCCGTGAGCTTCATCACAACCATGTGTCTATGGTTTGGGTTTATAGCACTTGGGTGAATGAACCTGATTTGAGTTCAGTAACATATATAGACATATAGATAGAGATATATAGATAGAGATAGATATAGAGATAGAGATGATAGAGATTGATTAGATAGATATAGATAGATATATAGTTGATAGATAGATATAGATACCCTATTGGTTCTTATTCTCTAGATAACACTATTACAGGAAACTGGTAGAACACTGGAGGGAGTGAAGTTAGACCAGGGAATTTATTTCTTAGTTCTATTCTTGTGAAACTTTCCCTCTCAAGGTGCCCAATTCTATTCTCTCTCCTTCTGGATTTTGCTAAGTATTCCCTTTCTTTGTCCATTTAGGTCTCCAAGTATTAACAACGCTGTTGATAAGTCCTTAAACTTCTGGTTCTCCTCTTTCACTCATACCTTTGTAGTTATTTATATCAGCCTTTTTGTCCCCAAACTAGACCTTCATTTCTCCCAAATGAATGAACTTGGCAAGCTATAAAGCTAAGGTAGAGTAAATGTCTGGGGTCAAGACTGTAGTTCACCTACATGCTAGAGATCTTCTCAGAGCTCACAATACTATTATCTTCTCTTGACTAGACTTTTTAGAGCTCAACATTCATTTTTGCAGCAATGCTTTTAATGGAATTCGTGGTATCTTCTTTTCACAATAAAACTGCACATCATTCCTACTTTTATACATAAAAAGAAAGCTCTTTTTGGGGGAAGGGTGCTAATCTGTGGTTCCCCATTCTTTAACATGTGGTCTCTAAATCCAATATATTTCCTTTTACTACACTAAAAAGGAATACCTTAATTTCCCTAAAAGCCATTAAATTTTTGGTATGGCTCAAACACTTTGAAATCATTTCCTATCTCTTGTTTATTCAGAAGACAGCTTAGGTTGTTATACAATCAAAGCCATGCACAGATCACAGCTGAATGTACAGTTAGTTTTCTGCTTCTAGCTTTCTTTTCTATTATTTCAGACCACACACATTGCTGTGAAGGCCAATACCTTCTTACTCTAACGTTGTGGTTGTGCTTATGTTTGTTTTTGCTATATCCCTTTGTTTTTGCTACATCCCTAGACTAATTATTAGAGGCCATCTGTGAAGTTCTGACTTGTCTTAAAAAATTAATGATTGAAAAATAATATTTCAATTTTCATGGCAATGTGAAGTTTCCAATATTTTCACAGTCTGAATATCAATAAAAACAAGTGACAGAAATAGCATTAATGATTGCCTGGTGTCTTCTTGCCCTGTTTAATACCCAGAGCACGTATAATCAAATAAAAAGCAATAGAATTTAATAAATGGGCTATCTCAAAAAGGTACCTATTATGTTAGAAGCTATATTCTTAAAAATTCTTTTTCTATTGATCAAAGATTATGAGGGAATTTCTAGAAATTATTTACCAAAGAGGAAAGAACTTCTTTCTTTCTGTAAAGCATATTTAAGTAAAATTCCTATAATCAATTTCAGGAAAAGTTTTTAAAAAGGAGTAAAAATGTTTATCTTACACAGATATATCTCTGATGGAAAGGTAGTTTGATAGAAAATAGTGAAATTCTGCTTTCTTACTACTAATCTGGGTGTTTCCCAGTATTTTCCAAAAATTACTTTTCTAGACCATTGTGATCTCAATATAATACTATAATCCATCAACTATCTTCATAATTTGACCATCTCAAAGAAAAGAGTATTTCAGCTTATAGCAATGCTGTCAAGTAGCATCAGATAATAGAAATTGATACTCAGAAGTGGGTTGCAGTCATAACACATACTTAAAACATGCCCTTGTGTTGGATCCTAAGAGTGAGCATAACCTGGAGGATGTTAGCATAAGATGGAAGAAAGGGATGCTATAATTTCTAGAGGCTAGCAAAAAGACAACACTGGTTATGTTGTGGCAGAAAGTGTGGTCAACTGCAATAACATGAAAATTACATGGGAATAACATGAAAATAACATGGAAAGGAATCATGGATTAGTTGAAGAGATTTCCAAGCAGGATGTTGAAAATGTCAAGTGTTTCCTCGAGCAGGCTGTAAGTAAACATATGGAAAGAAGGATTTCTTGAAGAAGGACATATTCAGATTTTAAGCAAGATTTACAGGATATATACAAATAAGCTGGTTCAAAATAAAATTGATTCTTAGCCCTACTCTCTTCTGGTGAAGAATCTCACATTTAGAAATGACCTAGGTCACTATCAGTAAAGCATGGATTCAGGATAAAAATCTCAAAGCTGTAGACAAAAAGACTATTAAAACCTTGGAAAGTTTAAATCATATCTATTTATACTTCTAAGAATATTAAATGCGATCTCTTAGACCTTCTATGATAGAGATTGTCTCCTGGTTGAATACCATAAAACTTGTGACAAAATCATGACTTGAACCAGGCACAGGCCCAGTGGCACGGGAAGTAGGGACAGTGCTGCACTATGCTAGAAATCATGTGAGGAGGCTCAGGGTTTACATCCATGTTGACCTTAGCACACCCATTGGTGTGCCTGTGAGCCAGTGAGCCTGGCTGGCTACAGAGCTGAGGGAGGTTCACAGCATGAAGATTCTGTTGAGAATGTCTTTATCTCTCTTTTCAGCACATAAATAAATACACTTAAAGAAATGAGGGGAACACTTTGCTTTTATTTTCAGTTCAGGGTTCTTTTTTACTAAATCAGTGATTCTTTGATGATATGTAAGAATAAAGGACAATCCTCAGAATGGGCAAGAACCTTTGTTAACTGTGCCTCAGATAAGGGACTGATAACTAGAATACACAGGGAACTCAAGCAGCTTATCCAGAAGAAAATGATTAACCCAATTAAAAAATGGGAAAATGAGCTGAATAAACAACTCTGTAAGGAAGACATATGAACAGCCAAAAAGCATATGAAAAAATGCTCAACATTTCTCACTGAAAGGGGAGAGATGCAGATCAAAACCACAATGAAATACTACCTAACACTAGTCAGACTGGGGAAGATTAAAAAAAAATAATGATAAGTGGTGGAGGGGATGTGGTGAAAGGAGAACACTCCTACACTGTTGGTGGGAATGTAAATTGGTCCAGCCACCTTGGTGAACAATATGGAGGTTCTTCAAAGATCTTCAACTAGAACTACCATATGATCCAGCAATTCCACTCCTGGGTATCTACCCAATGGACAGGAGAGCATTCAGATGGAAAAGTGCTTGCACAACTATTTTCATTGCAGCATTATTCATGATTGCTAAGATCTGGAACCAACCTAAATGTCCACAAACTAATGAATGGATTGAAAAATTGTGGCACATATACTACAAGGAATACTATTCAGCCATAAAAAAAACAAAACAAAAAAAAAACAAAAACAAGGTCCTGGAATTTGATAGAAAGTGGACAAAAATGGAAGAGAGCATAGGAAAGGAAATTCGGGGAAAAAATAGAGAGGTACAACATTTGTGAGACACAGATATAGTTTATTGCCTGTTGACGAGGATGTGTATAATAGTCTTAACTGGGCTGGACTGAGGTGTAAATCATGCTGGGTAAAGTCTATTTACAATCTAAATAATGTATAGCGATAATGTATGAATAATAAAAAATTTAAAAATAAAAAATAAAAAATAAAATGTTAATTAAAGAAGTAAGAAAAGAAAAAATAATAACAAATGAAATTAAATATTTTTTTAAAAAATAAGCACTATTATTATCCAATAAATTCTAAAAATCTTGGAAAAAAAGGAAAAATCCAAGTCAATATTTTATAACAATTAGTTGGTATTAGCCAAGTATTTCAATGTTCCTTTAAGTAAAAGAAGGCTTTTACTGGGAGAAGATGCTTTAATAAAGTGTTTGACGGGTCTTCAGATATATTGTTGGAAATACATTATACTAAACTTTATTGTATTTTTGATACTTTTAGTTTTCTTTAGCTATTTTTTTTATAAATTGGCTCAGAATTATGAATTGAGCTGTACTTAGAAAAGGTATCTTTACCGAATTATTGCAGACATAAGTCAAAACTCTTAAATAATGTGATTGCAGTGTTTATATAACCAGTTCTATATTCTTGCATTCATATATATGTATCTGTGGTAACTATTTCGAAGCAGACTATGCATTTTCCATGTGTTGTTATGGCAGGTGTGAAATTCATTTCGATCTTTTGAATTCTGTGGCATATTTTCCTGAATATTGCTTGTGGTGAAAAACTTCATCCATTGAGGGCTGATAAATCACTTCATTTTTTTTCCCAGAACAGATCAACTCAAAGTGTAAGGGTTAAAAATAAATAAATAAATAAATAAATAAATGAACAAAAACCAGCTATTTACTTAATTTTCATTCTGTGAGTCAGAAATTTGGACTGAGCTCAGCTGGCCAGTTGTGATCCTGGTTTGGTTTATTCATAGGTCTATGGTCAGTGCCTGGGTAGACTATAGTTGAAATATAGTTGTTATGGTGTGTGCATGAGTATTCAAGCACATTTTGATGCTATCTAGATCCACTTTTGAGGCTCTGGATAGTCTAATTACTTACCTTCTTAAGCAGCAAATTCAGTCTACACCACACCCCAGCAATTCCCTTTATGGGGACTCAAAACTATTTATCATCCCTAATTGCCCCAGGGCCATACCAGACAACTAGGAACTGCCCCTATGCCCTACAGTCCACAATTATTCAAATTAATCAATCCTAGAGAGCCCGCAAAATCCAGTTAACCTCACTCCACATGCCGTACAAAAGCTACACACCAAAGCTTCATCTTGTTGTTAGTTTTTTCTGGTCACAACCCTCTGCATGGTTTTATCTGACAACCTTCTTTCATTTGAATCTGGAAGTAACAAAAAATTATGTCTTTTGTCTATTCAAGTGTCACTGTGTTGTGTCCTGCCATGAAAATAATCTTTAAAGATTACAAAACAGTAGTCTGGCTGGCAGTGATAGCTGCTACTGAGTTGGCTTATGTCTGTTCCATGTGTTATTACACTCTCCAACAAGCCAGCCAAGACTTTCACATTACAGTGGCAGCATTCCAGCAAAGAGAGAGCAATTCTTCTTGAAAATTAGACCTGGAATCAGCAAGTTGTTATTTACACTATTGGCTACGGACGATATAAGGTCACCCTGATCTTAAGTAGGGGAAATTCTACCTCTTCAGAGGAAAAATTGGCAAATTTACTTTCTGAATGCCATGGATACTGAAAGGGTTGAAGAAATGGGGTATTTTTGTAATCAACCTATAATAAGGTATTTGATTTTTGCAATGATCAAAACATCATTTGGAAGTATGAGATCAGCAGATTATGTAATGGTTATGCTGCTGGACTCTCACATTGTCGACTCAGTTAGAGTTCCAGACCCAGCAACTTAAAACTCAGGCTGGACACATGTGCATGCATGCCCAAAATCTCGAGGAGAGTGGAGAAGAAGGGATTGCAGTGTTGCCATTCCCCTTGGGGGTGGATTTCTTTCTTTCTGTCTCCATCTCTCACTCTGATGAGGGCATGTGCCCTATAGTGAAAAATCTCTCAAAAAAAGAAAAGTACATGTGATAGAAAAGTTTATCAATTTGAAATTTGTATAGTACCAATTATGGTTTGAGATAATGGTTTGTTCCCCAAAGGTTCATGTTTTGGAATTTGGTCTTAATGAGCAAAGACTGTATGTCCCTCAAAAGTTAATGTTGAGACTTGGCTATATTATGAAGGGGTTAAGTGAAAACTTAATCCTTTTATAGTGTCTCAGGCTGTGGCCTTTGGATATATGTTCACTAAGGTGAAACCTCTTATGAATGAGTTCTGGTGGGTTTACAAACGGAATACATGTGTTTGAGTGCATGCCCAAATTTCAAGAGGAGAAGAGATTATGGAGTGGCCATCCCTTCTTGGGGGAGTATTTCCGTCTTTCTGTCTCTCTCTCTCTCCAGTGAGCACACATTCCTTATAACAAAAAAATCTCTCACAAAAAAATCAAAGCTATTGAGGATGCTTGTGGGCAGCTGAGGCTGTGCGGCAGAGACTCATGGCTCATCCCCTCCCCCACTTGCCTTTGAACTCTCAGTTATGTTGCTTGGGACTTTGAGAAGACCTTTTGCCACCCCCCCACCTGGACATCTGTTCCAACAGAGGATCTTGACATAAGGCAGGTCTCTTGTGGTTGCAGGCTGTACTGAAGAGACCTGTGGCTCATCCCAGCCCCCACTCTCCTTTGAACTCTCAAGGGACTTTGAGAAGACTTTTTGCTCCTCTCTGATCCATCTGGACATCCATTCTTGTGCAGGGAGGCTGAAATGCAAACAGACTGTGACTTATCCCCTGATACATGCCTCTGAATTCTAAGACATCAGTGTTTTCTGAAGTGCATAGCACACAATGCATGCTGGGGCATCCCTTCTCTGTTCCTGAATTAAAGCTCAGCAGTTCAGTCTCAGGCAGCACACAAGTTGTCTAGAAATAGGAAGGACTTTGAATCATTCAAAGACCAGTGACAACAGTGCAGGTTTCTGGTGAGTATCAGGGAGGTAGAGCAGCAAGGAGATCGCCAATCATCCTCCAGCACTTAGAATTAACATGAAGAATTTAGGAAGGAACATATGTATATAAATTACCAGATAACTAGAAACCATTACAGAGGCACGAGAAATATGAGCAACCAACAAACTATCTCCAGCAGGAGAGAATTTCAATTCTTCATCATCCACAGACAACAGAATGGAACTCCTGGAAATGTCAGATAAACAATTCAGAATATTTTAGTGACAAAACTAAATGATATGCAAGAGAAAAGAGACAACAAACTCCAGGAGATAAGGAAGTCCTTTCATATTAAAAAGAAGAAACAGACACCATAAAAAAGAATCAAACGGAATTGTTAGAGATGAAGACTGTGATACAGAATATTAAAGCCTCCCTCAAAAATATTAAAACAGAAGATCAAATCTTGAATGTAGAAGACAAAACCTCTGACCTAGAAAACATTATCAAAAGACTGAGAAATCAACCAAGAAAATTGAGGACAATATACAAGAAATACTAGATACCATTAAATGCCAAAACATCCAGATATAATTGGTATCCCAGAAGGTGAAGAAAACAATAAGGGCATTGATAATTTATTCCATGAAATTATGGGAGAAAAATTTCCAGACCTAAAGAGACATTCAAATATCCAGACCCAAGAAATACAAAAGACCCTAAATAGAAGCAGCTCAAGAAGGTCTTCTCCAAGGCACATCATAGACAGACTGGCCAAAACCACAAAGATAAAATACTAAAATTGGTAAGAGAGAAATGTCAAGTTACTTACAAAGGTTGTCCCATCAGGTTAACATCAGACCCCTCATCAGAAACAATGCAGGCAAGAAAAGAATGAGGAAATATAGTCAAAGTGTTAAGTGAAAAACAATTTCAACCAAGATTACTATACCCGGTAAGATTATCCTTCATATGGGAAAAAACGATGGAAATGTTCTTATTTGAACAAAATCTGAAAGAATTTACCAACTCCAATTCAGCTCTTCAAGAAGTTCTGTAGGGAGTGCTATACCAGGAAAAATAGACAGACAGATATAAGTAAACAAAAAACAACCAAGAAAATGATTCACTTAATGATAGCAACATATCTGGAAATAGTGATAATAATGCTGAGTACTAATGGATTAAATTCTCTGATCAGGAGACACAGACTGGCTGAATAAATAAAAAAACAGAAACCCTCTATCTGTTGTCTACAAGAAAGGCACCTTATGGCTAAAGACATACATAGACTAAAAGTGAAGGGCTAGAAAAAGGTATTCCATGCAAGCAGAAATCAAAAAGGACTGGAGTTGCGATACTGATTTCAGACAAAATAGGCTTTAAGACAAAAAAGAAGAGATGAAGAAGGGCATTATATGGTAGTTAAAGGGCTACTTCATTAAAAAGACATAACACTTATAAATATCTATGTACCCCACTCAGGGGCACCTAAATAAGTAAAGGAAAGACTGCTAGAGCTAAAATGAAAGTAGGTTGTAACACTATAATCATTGGGGATCTCAACACTCCATTATCTCCTTTAGACAGATATGCTAGATAAAAAACAAACAAACAAACAAACAAATAAAAAAAAACAAAGAGGTATAGGATATAAGTGATACTATAAATCAAATGGACTCAATAGACATCTATATAACTTTATCCTAATACCACAAAATATACACTTTTCTCACTTCCATATGCAATCTTTTCAAAGATTGACCATATGATGGGCACAAATCAAGGCTTTACAGATTCTAAAACATAGAAACTATATCCAGCATCTTCTCTGACCACAATGGGATTAAAATTGACATTACTTTCAGGAAAAATCCTCAAAAATACACAAGCACATGGAAACTGAACAACCTACTTCTGAATGACTCAACTCCCAAAGAAAGGTCTGAAATCAAGACTTATAGAAACAAATGATAATGAATATATAAGTTTCCATAATCTACTGGACACTGCGAAACCAGTCACAAGGGGGAAATTGAGGGACCAGCAGATAGCATAACACTTAGGTCACTGGACTCCCCCCTAGTCAACCACAGTTTGCATCCTGGACCCGGCAGCTTCAAACTCACATTGGGGACGTGTGCATGTGTGCCCAAGATCCTGAGAGGAGAATGGAGGAGAAGGGATTGCAGCATGGCAATCCATCCTAGGGGGTGATTTCTTGCTTTCTGCCTCTGTCTCTCCGGTAAGCACATGAGTCCTAAAGCAAAAATTGCTCCAAAAAAAAAAAAAAAAAAAGGAAAGAGGGAAATTCCTAGCAACTAGTGTGTACAAGAAAAAGATGAAAAGTTGGCAAGTAAACAACCTATTATCATGTCTCAGGAAATTGGAACAACAACAACAAACCCCTAAAACTGCCGGCGGGGGGGGAAATAATAAATATTCAAGGAGAAATAAATGAAATAGAAAATATATTATACAGAAGATAAATGAAAGCAAAATCTGGTTCTTTGAAAGATTAACCAGATTGATGCACCATTAGCCAGAGTGATAAAGAAGAAAAAAGAAAGAAACCAGATAAATTAAATATGTAATAAAACAGGCAATATTACAACAGATACGATAGAAATACAAACATCATTAGAGGATGCTATGAGTGATTATATCCCAACAAACAAGAGACCATGGAGGAAATAGACAACTTCCTGGATGCATATAATCTACCAAGATTGAATCAGGAGGACATAGAAAGCCTGAATAGACCCATAACAAGCAGTAAGGTTGAATCAGTAATAAATAACCTACCAACAATGAAAACCCAAGATCCTTATGGTTTCATTTCAGAATTCTACAAAACTGAAGATTAATCAGCAAACTATGGAACTAAGGTGGATCTCAAGTAAGCCAACAGAAGCTCTTCGAAAGATGACCTGGCACCATGAATAGTTCAGCCTGGCAGAGAGGACTAGAGAAGATTTGTGAAAGAATTCATAACATAAAATAACCTGGACTTTTCCAGCTCACCATTGTAATCAGTAGAGATTACAAAAGAGCAACCACAACAGAGGATTATTTTGAGAAAGACTTTGAAGCAAAAAAAAGAGACTGATCTTTGCTAGCAGATAGTGTATCACAGAATACTTGGGCAGGGCTGAACTGAGAAGGTTCATGTGTAACTAGTGTGCTGGGCATTTGCTTTTCAACAATTTGAGTAGTTGACAAGGAAATATTTTCTCAAAAATTTTAAAAACTGTTTCTGTTGTTACAGAGTCACAAACAAAATTATATAAAATTATAAGAAATATTTCAAACATCTTTAAAATTCAGTATTTTGAAATTTTGAAAGTTGTTTATTAACTGTCAAGAACTATGGAGTTATGAGTTATAATTTTTTGATATATAGAGTAAATGTTTGTGGAAAAATATATAAATAAATAAAATAATAAAATATTTTTAAAAATTAACCCCCATTCTACTCAAATTATTTCTTTCTTTTAAAAAAATTTTTTTTATAAATTTATTTATTTACATTCATTCACTGTACATCATTACAGCATACAATGTAAGATTTTCCATCCAGAGTACACTGTATATTGGCTCAATGAAGCACATCAACTTACATGTTATCAACAAATAATTTTTAATTTCTTGTTTCTAGTATGTTTTGCTTTTTATTCCCCATTTTTGATTCTCTATCTCTTATGTTCTGTCGTCTCCCACTCTCCTCCCACACTGTCTCTCGTATCTATGTTTGCTTTCTATACTTTCCTCCCTCACATTTTATTGAGTCACTAAAGATATAATTAATCTAAATATTTTCATAGCAAGCATGGCTGATAATATACATTTCCATGAACATAAGTCCAACTTTAGGCATAAGCCTCAGTGAGTAGAATGAATGTCCTATAAAATAGCACCGAGATGGGGCTATATATCTTACTGCAGGCATCAAATAGAAATTTTTAAAAATTTATTTCAATTTATTTATTTGCATTCATTCACTGTACGTCATTACAGCATACAAAATGAGATTTTCCATCCAGAGTAGACTGTATATTGTCTCAATCAAGCACATCAACAAACATGTTATTGTCAGCAAATGATCTTCCATTTCTTGTTTTCTATATGTTTTGCTTTATCCCCCCATCCTTGATTCCCCATCTCTTACCCTCTGCCATCTGTCACTCTCCTCCCACACTGTCTCTGGTATCTATGTTTAATTTCTATACCGTTTTACCCCCACATTTTATTGAATCACCAGAGACCCTAATCAATCCAAATACCCTCATAGCAAACACAGGTGACACACACATTTCCATGAACACAAGTCTAACTTTACGCATCCTATAAAGTAGCACCTAGCTGGGGCTACATA
>NW_006159655.1:101607-127719 GCF_000334495.1 Tupaia belangeri chinensis | reverse complement strand
AGTACTTCTCGCATATTATTCTCAAATTTTTGTGCCATTTTCTCAGTCTTCATGGTGGATTTTTCTAGGCAGCCATTTTCTCTTCTACATCTGAGATTCTATTTTCTGAATGATCTAGTCTGCTTTTATTACTTTCAAAGGAGATTTTGACTTCTTGTATTATAGACTTCATCTGTAGCAGTTCCGTTTGAGTCTTTTGTAAAGTGTGTAATTCCTCTTTTAGATCTTGCAGGAATTTCCTCATCTCTTGGAACTCGTCAATTTCTTTCTCCTTTCTCTTTAGCAGTTCATTATCTCTCTTCTCTTCCATCTCTGTTAGCTTAGACATTATGAATGATCTGAATTCCTTATCAGACATTTCCATGATTTTCACCAAACTGCTTGTGGATGAAGATGAGTTACTCTTTTCCCTTGGAGGAGAGGTATTTTCCCATTTTCCCGTATTTCTTGTGATCCAGCAGTGATTTCTTGTCATCTGATGGATGTTGTGTTTCTTTCAAATTCTTGAAGTTCAGTCTTCATGTTCAGGAGTAAACAGACAGAGGTGATCTAGAATCTCTTTGCCGTTCTGTTGTGATCGCGCTAGCTCGTTTGTTGGAGGCTGAATTATCAGTAGAAAATCTTCATTTCCTTAAAAATCTAGTTCACTGGAGCCATGTGAAATCTTCTCCTCTGCTCAAATTATTTCTAAAGATCCAAAAGGAAAGAAACCTTTCATATTCATTTTATAAAGCCTTCATCATCCTCATTCCCAAAACAGATAAAGACATTACAAAAAAGGAAAACTGTAGACCATCTTCTCTGATGAATATAGATGAAAGTATTCTCAATAAGATTTTTGCAAATTGTATCCAACAAAATATAAAAAGGATTGTACATTGCAACCAGGTAAGCTTTATTCCAGGGATGCAAGGGTGGTTCAAAATACACAAGACCATAAACACAATATACCTTATTAACAGAAAGAAAAATACAAATCACATGATCCTTTCAATTAATGCAGAGAATGCATTCCATAAAATACAACATCGCTTCATGAGTAAGCCTCTTAATAAAATTGGCATAGAAGGGTCATTTCTATAGCTAATATCATACTAAATGGGGAAAAAAAAAAAACTGGTACTAGAAAAGGGTGCCCACTTTCTCCACTCCTTGTCAATGTAGTACTGGAAGTCGTAGCCAAGTAATCAGAAAAGAGAATAATATAAAAGGTTTCAAATAGGCAAATATCTTTATTTGCAGATGATATAATGGTATACTTAGAAGACCCAAAGGTTTCCATGAAAAAATTTCTTGAAGTAATAAATGAATACAGTAAAGTGGCAAGATACAAAATCAACATCCAAATATCTATAGCATTTCTAAATACAAACAACAAATTGACTGAAGTAGAACTGAAGAAAGAAATCCTGTTTATTATAGACACAAAATGTATAAGATACCTAGGGATGGGGCCACTAGATGGCATGGTGGCTAAGGGTACTGGACTCCCACATGGCCAACTGCTGTTTGAATCCAGGATTTGTGCCTTGTTTCTCACTTTCCTTCTTTCTCTCACTCTCATAATGTCCTTCTTTGATCAAATCAAAACAAATAAATAAATAAATTGAAATAAAATAATTCTTAAATAGTAAAAACACCTAAGGATAAACATAACTAAGGAAGTCAAAGAACTTTACAAAGAAAACTATAAAAATCTTTTAAAAAGATACTGAAAATGACACAAAAAAGTGGAAGGACATTCCATGTTCCTGGATTGGAAGAATGAATATCACCCAAAATGGCAATTCTGCCCAAATTAATCTACATATTTAATGCAATTCCAGTCTAATTACCTGAGACATTCTTCACAGATCTAGAAAAGACAATCATACTATTTGGTATCATAAAAGATCTTGTATTGACAAAGCAATCCTACACAAAAAGAATGGAAGGTGACATCTTGTTCCCTGACCTGAAAAATATACTATTAAGCTGTGCTAATCAAAACGGCATGGAGAAAACAAACAAAACAAACAAACAGCATGGTACTGGCAAAAAAACAGGAAAAAAAAAAGACAGGTGGGCCAATGAAAAAGAATAGAGACCCCAGAAATAAACCCCAAAACATACAGCCAACTGATTTTATTTTCATAAACTTTCTTGCAGAAATTAACTTATGGGGATATATGTCACTTAAAATTATAACAAAACCCAAATAACCACTATTATTATAAAGACATTCTATACAACGGACTGTATTACAAGAGATTCTAGATAAATCAATATATTTTAGTAAAAGCTTGCTATTATAGTTCATTTTTCATGTCTCAGATAACATCAAACACTTTCTGTATAACTAATAGTTTATTTTTTTGTATGTGGAAGCAGAGTAAAGGTTCTTAGAAATAAATGAATCGTTTCTCAGGTTACACTCATGTCAGGCTCTTTTGAGGATTATTTTACTATTTTTCATTCTTCCTTCACTACCCTTTCCTGTAACTTAGAATTGTGTGTGTAGACAAGAAATAAGTAATTATGTTCATGATGATTTTTGGAATGTACATTTTAAAATGTATAAAATGACATTATACTATAAATCTGTCATATTTATTTTTTGACTTATTTTATTTTGAGATATATGTATATTACTGTGGGCAAATTTAACTTATAATTTCTGATAGCTTACCCCCAAATGCTGCTGCTATTTTCATTACTTATTATTATTTATACATTCAATTGCTATACCTCATTTAGATTGTAAAAAGATTTTACCCAACATGATATATACTATACATCAGACGAGTTGAGAATACTATACATGACATCATCAACAGGCAACAAACCATATCTGTGTCCCGCAAATGTTTCTCCATTTTTCCCTGAATTTTCTTTCCTGTACTCTCCCCTTCTCAAATTCTCCTTGCACTTTGTCCCCACTATCCATAACAATTTTCAATGCTTTTATGTCCTCCAGTATTTCAGTCTCTACCATAGAGTGTAGACAGTTGGTATATGTTAAATGGAGACATATAATTGGAGACATATAATGTCTCTATTTCATAGCCTGACTTGCTTCACTCAGCAATAAACCTTACATGTTCATCCACTTTCCATCAAAGGAAAGGCTTTGTCCCCACTATCCATAACAATTTTCAATGCTTTTATGTCCTCCAGTATTTCAGTCTCTACCATAGAGTGTAGACAGTTGGTATATGTTAAATGGAGACATATAATTGGAGACATATAATGTCTCTATTTCATAGCCTGACTTGCTTCACTCAGCAATAAACCTTACATGTTCATCCACTTTCCATCAAAGGAAAGGGTGGTGTTGTTTTTATGGCTGAATAGTATTCTGTGGACATTTTGGTTGGTTCTATGTCTTAGTAATAATTAATAATGCTGCAATAAATATAGTTGTGCAACAGCTTTTCCATCAGAGTGTTATCCTGTCCTTTGGGTAGATACCCAGGAGTGGAATTGCTGGATCATATGGTAGTTCTATTTGAAGGTCCTTGCAGAACCTCCATATCCTCTACATTAGAGATTCAATCTTCAGCATGGTCTAATCGACTTTTAATCCTTTCCAGACCATTTTTGATTTTCTGTATTACAGACTTTATCTCTAATAGTTCTTTCTCAGAGTGTCCATTTCTTCTTTTATATCGTGGAAGGACTTCTTTATCTCCTGTAGTTATTTGTCTCTTTTCTGTTCCAACTCACAGAATTTGGTCACTATGAAAGTTCAAAATTCTTGGTCTGAAATTTTGGTAATGTCCTCCATATTTATGAAAGATGGAGTGGAGTTACCCTTTTCCTTTGGTGGAGACATATTTACTTGTTTACTCAGACCTGAGGCTCTTCTTTTACTTCTAGCCATTGGAAGAGGTATTCACTTTTGAATACCTCTCATGGGAACGTTTCTCCGATGAGGAGTAAGTGTGTTTTCCTTTTGCTGTGAATTGATGTTTGCGAAGTCTCCCTTCTGTTGTTTTTACCAATGTGGTCTCAAGAGGGGTACTCTACTGAGGTGTCTGAAAAGCAGTATCTCCTTTTTCACAGGTGGATCAGTACAGGGGAGGGTCCCAGAGAAACTTAAATTACTAGGAAATTTTAGGTATCTGATTCTAGACCTCTCAAGTCCCTCTGGCAGGGTGGAAGATGAAGAGGAGAGGATAATATATGAAAGAAAACACAGCACAGAAAAATAAAGAAAATCATGTGTCGCTAACATGCAGCACACAGTTTTGTCAGATGCCTGGAGCTGGAACTGGCGCCTGCTGCAGGAGAAAAGACAGTCTGCAGGTGGAGGAAAATGAGGGTATTAACAAGAGAATGGAGAAGTGCAAAGGAAAAAAGGCAGAAAAAACTAGCTACCTACCTCGGAGCAGGGTCTTGGGCTAGGAGGCCTGGAAGTGAGTTGGGGGTGTGGGGGTGAAGAGATGCCCCTGCCTCAGTGTCCCTTGCTGGCCCGAGGCCTGGAGCTGGAACTGGTGCCTGCTGCAGGGGAAAGGACAGTCTCTTTTCTCAGTATTTTTGATAATTTTTTCTAGGTCAGAGGTTTTGCCTTCTACTTCTGAGATTCGACCTTTTGCATGGCCTAACCTGCTTTTAATACTTTCAAGGGAGGTTTTGATTTCTTGCCTTCATATCTGACAGTTCTATTTGATTCATTTTTTTTTTATGGCGTCCAATTCTTCTTTCATATCATGGAAGTACTTTCTCATCTCTTGAAGCTCAATGTTTCTCTTCCATCTTATAGAGTTTTGTTATCATAAATATTCTAAATTCTTTTTCTGACATTTTGGTGATATCTTCTCATTTTTCCCTACTTGGAGTCAAGTTAGAGTATTCCCTTGTGGGAGACGTATTGCTTGATTTTCTCATCCTTGAATTTCTTCTCCAGTTTTTAGTCATTTGGTAATGTATTCACTTTTGGCTAATTTGTTGGAGGAGGATTCTGTAACTGTGAATTAATGTGTTTCCTTTTGCTGTGAAAGAATTCAGTGTTATGTCCTCCCTTCTACCATGTCCTCCAATGTGGTAATCACACAGGGTGTTTTGAAATTGGATTTATGAGGGGAGTTTCACTCTTTTTACAACCAGTATAGTGAGAGGCAAAGAATTCTCTAAATTTCACAGTATTCAGATGTTTAGTTGCTATGCACCTAGACTTCTCTAAACTCTAGACAGTGGGTAAGTGCTGAGTATTAAAATAAGACAGTAAGGTAAAAGAAAACGTATGAAACAGAAATAGGAAGAAGAAGGAAAAAGAAGGAAATAACTAGAACAAAAAGAGGAGAAAAAGCAGAAAACACGTTGCAGAAAATAAAATTGAGTTAGAAATGAAAAACTGCATGGTGAGCTTGATGTCCAAAAAGGGACAGAGACAGAGAGGGAGATGCCTGCAAGGATTCTGTCGTAGGTGAGGAAAGAAGAGACAAATTAGTAAGATAAAGGCACAAGGGGACGAAAAGCTGTTTTCTAAAAGAGGAAAAGAGTTAGAAGGGACAGAGAAGAATAAGAGGGAGAGAGAGACTTTGCCTACCTGACTAGCACTGGGGTCTGGAAGGAAGGCCCTGGTAGGGAGGGGGTGCTTCAGCCATGAATCTGGACCCAGAAAGGGCAGCAGAGGCAGAGATGACAACAATGCTACTATTACCATTAATCACATATCTCCTAATGGGCTAGAGCAAAAATTTGATAGAATATATATGCCCAGGGACATAATTTCTGGGTAGTGTGATATGTGTGAGGTGACCATACATCCTTATTAGTGTGGGGTGTTCATGTTCACTCCTGTTTTTTAGTCTTGTCTCAATCTGCTCAGACTGCCATAACAAAATAAAATAGACTTTGTGGCATAAACATGGAAACTTATTTTCTTACAGGTCTGGAGACTAAGAGGTCCAAAATCAAGGTGACAGCCATCTTGGTGTCTGGGAAGACCTTCCCATTGGATAGCAGAAGGTATGCTTCTCATCGTGTGCTACATGACCTCCTCTTTTCTGTGCATGTAAAAAGACAAAAAACAAGCAAATGAAAACAACAAAAAAACCAAACTCTTTGTGTCTCTTATAAGGACACTGAGCTTATCAAACTGAGCTTATCAAATCAGGGCTCCACTTAAATTATCTCATATAACCTAATTATGCCTTCAGAAGTTTCATCTCCCAATAAAACTGCACTGAAGATTAGGACTTCAACATCTAAATTTTGAGGAGACACAAACACTCAATAACAGCTATTATTACTATTTTTACTGTATTATATTTAGTTTTTCCCCTAAAATGTTTTGAGAATAAGTTATATGGTCATTTTAGGCATATGCATAATTAAATTCTCTATTCTTGTTAGATTGTTCTGTAAATAGACCTTATAGTACTATCAAAAGTGCATAAGGTGCCTTGTTTCTCTACATTAAATAAGAAATTTTTATGATCTGATTTTCTATTTTTGCTATTCTTATGGGTTATAATAAACATTTTAGGAACTAAATCTTATAAATGTACATTATAGCACTTTGTGATAATTCCCATGTAGGACAATTCTCTTTTAAGGCTGAGAAGTAAGATTTGTAGTAGTTCTAACAGTTTACCTTCTCTGAAGTTAATGAGAAACCTACATGTATGAGAAAATGTGAAATAGTTTGTGGGAAAAAAAGAATAAAAGTATAGGTTTAAATTAAAAAAAATAGCCAAGACATTTTAAAATCCATGCATAGTTTTGAAATAAGAAGTAGGGCATCAAAATATAGGATATAAGGCCCAAGATAGAATCACAGTGGCTTCTAAGCTTTTAATCTAAGTTTTCACAAAGAATTGCTTACTCACAAGAAAACTGCAGCAATGCTTAAAATAGTTATAATAGGCAGCATGACCTAAAGCAATTAAAGCTTTTTCCATGTCACTGTTACATTCCAAAACCTAAATTATGGTCTTTATAGTCCAGATATGCCAAAGAGTTGAGTAGTAATTGGACACAAATTGGGCCTACAGGTGGCGTAGTGGTTAAAGTGCTGGACTCCTGTGGTTCAAGCCCTGGACCTGGAGACTTGGAAATCACACCAGAGGCCAGCAGGTGACACAGTGTTTGGGGCACTGGACTCCCACATGCCCAACCACGGTTTGAGTCCCAGACCTGGTGACTTGAAACTCCTATCAGGTGAGTGTGTATGAACGCCCAAAATTCTGAGAGGAGAAGGGACTGTGGCATGGCCATCCTTCCTGGGAGGTGATTTCTCAATTTCCCTCTCTCTTTCTGGAGAGAACATACATCATGTAGCAAATATCTCTCAAAAACAAACAAACAAAAAAAGAAACTCACTCCAGGTGTATGTGCATTCATGCCCAAAATCCTGAGAAGACTATGGAGATGATGGGACTGTGGCATAGTGGTTTGCCCTGGGGAGTGATTTCTCACTTTCTCTCTGTCTCTCTATGGTGAATACACATACCCTATGGCAAAAACCTAAAACAAAACAAGAACATAATAATTTGCTACAAATTATCGGTTAAGAACAGGGAACCAAAGAATGTTGACTTCTTGGGTAGTTTTAACTATTTTGAACTCTCTTATCAGAGAGCCAGCCTCTTGCTCTGACTGCCAGATAAAATTTCTTGGCAAAAGCCCCACACTAGCAACCTCTTTTGGGACCCTTCCCTGCTGGGAGCTTTTCTCTTTCACTATAACTCTGCTTTACTAACCCCTCCTTTGTCTGTGATTCTCATTATTCTTAATGCAAGACATGAATCTAACCAGTGCAAAAATCCTGCAACAGCATTTTTTTTTATTTACACACATTTCTCATAAACTTTTGAAGATCCTATCCTTTTTTGTTTGTCTGTTTGTTTTGTTTTGTTTTTGCTACAAGGCATGGGCTCATCATAGAGAGTTAAGAGCAAGAGGGAAAGTGAGAAAACACCCCTCCGAGGTGATGGCCATCTGCAATTACTCCTTCCTCATCTGCAATCCTTTCTTCTTCATTCTTCTTGGGCAGGCACACATGCACACAGCATTATTTTTCTTTTCTTTTTCTTTTTCTTTCTTTCTTTTTTGGAAGATTTTTTCCTATAGGGTAGAATGCTCACCAGAGACACAGAGAAAGAGAGAGAGAGAAAGTGAGAAATTACCCTCCCATAGGAATGGCCATGCCACAATCCCTTTTCCTGTATTCTCCTCTTGGAACTTTGGGCATACACACACATGAGCCCTGCCTGAGTTTCAAGACACCACGTCTGAGACTCAACCACAGTAGGCTATGTAGGAGTCCAGCACCACAAACATTATGCCACCTTCTGACTGCAGCATGTTTTTTAAGTCACCTGTTCAGAACTTGAACCATTCAGTCAGCCATGTGGGATCTAGTGCCTTAACTATCGTGCCACCTGCTGGCCTGATCCCCTCATATTAAGTTGTTAATATACTGCATACAGTTAACATTTGAAAAATGAGCTCTTATTATTGTGTAAAGCAGAAGAAATCTATACTTTAGTAGAACCAAAAATCTTGCAACTGCATGAATCTGAGTACTTAATGTCTCTAAGCCTGTGATTTTGTAGCCATAATGAGGGATAGTAACATGTTTCTGATAGGAAATGCTAAATAAAATCATATTGATGAGTACCAGTAGGCCACATAAGGTATCCCATAAATGTGGACTCTTTTCCCTCTGGCTGGAAAGTCAATCATTGACTATAAGAAAATGAATGACTTGATCTTTCACACTCCTTCTGATTCTGCTATCTGATATTCATTTCCAGATAACTTTATTCCTTAAGAAATGTTAGTTTTCAGCCTTTGAAAAAGATATGACTTACATTCATGTTTGTTTTCTTCAGTCCCAAGGCAACTTGAGAGTTTTAAGTCTCTTACAGCTGAGAACAGATACCATGACCAGAGCACAGCTGCTCTGACTGCTCCAGAGCTGAGCTTCTCCTGGGGGCTCAATCTTCTCTACAGATGCAGAGTTAAATGTTCCTGTTATTGTTTGGAAAAGCAGCTGGATCAAGCTTTCTTTTAAGCTGTCAAAAGATGGCTTTCTGGAGAACCAGACACCCTTTGTGAAAAAATAACCTATGTCTTTGAAATTGACAGTGGAAAATGGACAAGTGGGAACTGGAAAGGAACTGGGATGTGGAAGGGTGCCTGACAGGAGCGTTTGCTGACTCTAGTTGTTACATTCCTGTGACGTTGTGCATGAGCCTCTATGCTCTATGAAATGACTTCTACCAGACTGATGTCTCATGCTTGGCAAGACTGTCCTGAAGTCTTATTATCTCTGCCAAGTGGCTTTCGGGACTCTTTGGTCGTATCTGTGAGAAGGACCCTCAACAGGCTTTGTCATGGAAAGATCCCTTTTTCCTCTTTCCTAGCCCCCACCCCCTCAGGATCTTGGTCATAGCCCATAGGCCCATCTGGGGATTCAAACTCACAGTTGGCAACATGATTTCCAGCACTGCAATTCAGTTTGCATCCAACAGAAACATCAGGCTGGGTCTCCAGCCAATTTTTATCCAAGTAAACAGCTTTTTTTTTTGGAGAGGTTTTTACTATAGGGTGTGTGTGCTTGCCAGAAAGACAGAGAGACAGAGACACAGCAAGCAAGAAATCACCCCTATGCCCCCCACCCCCCAGTGGGGATACAGGGAGGAATGGTCATGCTGCAATCCATTCTCCTCCAGTCTCCTCTCAGGATTTTGGGCATGCACTCACATGTGCCCAGCATGAGTTTAAGATACTGGGTCCAGAACTCGAACCATGGGAATCCAGCAACATAGCCATTACACCATCTCCTGGTCCCCCCAAGTAAAGGGCTTTAAGAATGACAAAGCACAGTTTAAAATGAACAAGTGCTAATTCAAGTGAATGATCAGTTTTAGAACAAATGTGATTCCTTTCCTACACATTTTTTTAGGCAACCAAACCTAATATGGGCATTAATGGAGATTGAGTTCAACATAAGTAAATGCTTTGTTTGTCTAAATTTACTCAGTTTAGGATCTGCCACATTGACCACACCAACTACCAAATCTGATATAAACATTTTGTCAGCTTCTGAAATCCCATCAATACAGAAGAACAATGGCTATTTCTACTACCATGTACATTTGAATGATTTTGTTATTACTCTGCCAGACTGGAACACATACATAATTTGTGAAATTTAGATTTGTATACCAAAAATGTCTGCATCTGCATTAGATATTTTTGAACAATGGACTCATAAAGAGCCAGTTTTGTCAAACTACTATAAAAAAGTAAATTCACATTATTTATTTATTTATATATTGAGAGGGATTTTTTTTTTCTGTAGGGTGCATGCATTTTCTAGAGAGACAGAGAGAGAGAAGGTGAGAAATCCCCCTCCAAGGGGGATGGCCATGCCACAATCCCTTCTCCTCCATTCTCCTCTCCAGATTTTGGGCATGCATGCATATGCGCCTGATGTGTTTCAAGCTACAGGATCTGGGACTTGAACTGTGGCCAGCCATATAGGAGTTCAGTGCTTAAACCACTAAGCCACCTGGTGACCCCATGCTGCTTATTTTGTTGAGTGATTATGAGGTTCCAATGATTATTTTTTTTTAAACTAGCTGTCCTTCTGTATAGTTACAATTTAGAATTTCTCTATTTCTGTCCCTGTATATATTTGCCAGTAAAAGAAAAAGAAAAAACATTTTAAAGAGGTTTTTGCTATAGGGCACACGCACTCACCAGAAAGAGAGACAGAGAAACAGAAAGTGAAAAATCACACACACACACACACACACACACACACACACACGCCCCCGAAGGTATGGTGACGCCACAATCCCTTTTCCATTCTCCTCTCGGGATCTTGGGCATGCATGCACACATGCCTGGCATAAGTTTAAGCCACCAGGTCCGGAACTTGAACCATGGTTGACTACATGGTAGTCCAGTGACATAGCCACTACGCCAACTGCTGGTCTTGACAGGAGTATTTTTTAAAGAATTATTTATTTAATTTCATTTGTTATTATTTTTTAATTTGACCAGAGAGAGGGAGAAAGGGAATGAGAGAGAGCGAGCTGCCTGGTCTGGAACTCCTACCACAGTTGGCCAGCACCTTTAACCACCACGCCACCTGCAGGCTCCATAATTTGTTTTTGATAATTATAGAAAAACAGCTAGATGCTTCAAACGAAATATGTAATTTAATTGTCTTCCTCTTTCATCAATATATATTCTTGCTTTCGAAACTGAATGAATTGGTAGAAGAAAGGTTAAAAATATTGCTAAGGCTTTAATTACTTTCCTAATTTTTTAAAAGAAGATTCAGTCTGTTTATTGGAACTGAATATCTTGAATTGATGAGTTTTATTGATTTTTGTCATGTCCAATTTAATTCAATCAAAATGTCTTGTTACAAGTTGTATAAATAAACTTTATTTTCCAACTCAATTAGAAGCTGCCTATAGGAGGTTGTTCATGTATGAACTGGGGAATAACTAATTTAATTGCTACTAGCCGAAGCCAGCAATATATAGAATCCTTATAGTACAACGCAAAATGATACAGATACCTGTGCCTAAAAGGCTCAGAATTAATGCTTTCTTTAGGGCATGGTGAATCACATGAAATGACCAACCAAAGTTATATGCATTAAGAGACTTACTCTATTATGAGGACCATATATCTGAATAGCAGCCCAAGATAAAAGAGTCAGCAAGTCTGAGACTAATAGCCACAAAATTGGCCTTAAAACTCTCAATGCTTCCAAAGGCACAACCTAGAAGGAAAGTCCTTTCTACTTATTCCACTCTGCACACTCTGCAAATTGTAAAACTACTTTAACCTGATTTTACCAATAGAAAAATGTCACACATTAGTGTTGACTGCAATCCCTATTTGCAGTTTTTATGTGAAAATTATAAAAGGCCCTGTCATTGATTGATATCAAATGTTTCAGAAAATATCTTTTCAGAAATGTTGGCCCATCTTTGTTGCTGGGTAAAATAGGGTTGTCACTATCAAATTGCTCCTGATTCAAGTGAAATTTTTAGCTGAACCTATACATAAATATATTTGCAAAAGGCAATATTAGTGGGTCTTATGTGAGGAAATGCTCACATAGTCCAATTAAGTATGTGAAAACATTCTGAGTACAGTTTTGCCTTAAATTAATAGATCTTGTCTTCTATTTAAATGTCAAAGTGAAAGAACTCAGAAATAATTTTATATACCTAATATTTGTATAGATGTCAAGTATATACATATATTACATTGGTCTAAACATTCCCTTAAAAACTAATTGACACATTTAATCCATTGAAAAATGCCAGATAATGAAACTGTGTATTTCATTAGCAACTGTAGTAATTTCTTACAGGTACTAAAATCCTCAAAATTATATTGATAAAAGATAAATATGCAAGAATAATGCATTCTCAATAATTTTGTATGAGTCATTTGAAATAAAGTATGTGAGATTATTACATTCTGCATAATTGCCTTAAGCTAAAAATTGAATCAAACTATATTGCAATGAAATATTTAGATCAAATTTCTAGCCTGTTGCACAGCTCTAAACTAATAAGTTGAAAAACATATGCAGACATATTTTTCCTTTATTACCTAAAGATTAATGTGTCAATGTTTTTGAAATTTTTAAATAAAATATCTAGGAATAAACCTAACCAAAGAGGTGAAAGAGCTCTACAAGGAAAACTATGAAAAACTGAAAATAATTGAGTATGATTTAAAAAAAAATGGAAAGATCTCATGTTCTTAGATGGGATGAATCAATATAATCAGAATGTCAGTTGTACCTAAATTAATTTAAACATTCAATGAAATTTCAATCTAATTCCCAGTGACATTCTTCATGGATATAGAAAAAATTTTAAAATTTTTCTGGAAGCATAAAAGACCCCATATTGCCAATACTAGGCAGAAAGAATCAAATAGGAGGAAGCATCTCACTACTCAAGTTCAAAAATATATTACAAAGTGATGATAATCAAAACAGCATGGTACTAGTACAAAAATAAACACATAGACTAATGGAACAGAAGAGAGAATCCAGAATAAACCCCAAATTATACAGCTAGCTGATTTTTGCCAAAGGGTGCAAGACAATGCAATGGAGAAAAGAAAGGCTTTCCAGCAAATTGTTCTAGAAGAACTGAATATCATGAATATCAACCAGCAGAAAAATGAAACTGGGAGACCAGCAAATGGCATCATGTTTATATTGCTGGAGTCTCACATGTCTGACAATGGTTCAAGTCCTGGACCCAGCTGCTGAAACTCACACTGGTTGTGTGTGTGTGCATGCCCAAAATCCCAAGAAGAGAATGGAGGAAAAGGAATTGTGGTGTGGCCATCCCCCTAGGGGGTGATTTCTAGTTCTGTCTCTGTATCACTCTCTGTCTCTCTGGTGAGTGCATGTGCCCTACAGCAAAAATCTCACAAAAAAAAAGAAAGAAAAAAGAAAGAAAGAGGAAAAAAGGAGAAAGAAAGAGAAAGAAAGAAAGAAAGAAAGAGAGAGAGAGAGAGAGAAAGAAAGAAAGAAAGAAAGAAAGAAAGAAAGAAAGAAAGAAAGAGAAAGAAAGAAAGAAAGAAAGAGAGAAAGAAAGAAAGAAAGAAAGGAAGAAAGGAAGAAAGAAAGAGGAAGAAAGAGAAGAAATAAACCGGACCCTTATCTCTTACTATAAATAAGAATAAACTCAAACTGGATCAAAGATGTAAGTGTAAAGTCTTAGGCTATAAAACTACCATTAGAAAACTTGGGGGAAAAATCTTGAACACATTGCAATATGTAAACATTTCTTAAATAAAATCCTTAAAGCACAGGCAATAATCCCCTAAATAAACTAGTGGCACTCCAAGATAAAAAAAGCTTCCTCACAGGACAGGAAACAATAATTAGAGTGAAAAGATAACCCTGAGAATGAGAGAAAATATTTTCAAATAATTCCTCAGACAAGGAATCGAGAACCAGTATAACTAGGGAACTCAACCAGCTCACCTATTAAAACAAAGAAAGTGAATAATCCAATTAAAAATTGGACAAGTGAATCAAATAGATAATTCTCTAAAGATTTTTGAATGACCTGAAGACACATGAAAAAAATGCTCAAAGTCTCTTGTCATAAAGGAAATGCAAATTTAGACTACAACAATATACCATTTAGAATGTCTAGGGTCAAAAAATAAAGAAAAAAAAATGCTGGAGAGGCTGTGGTGAAATAGAAAGCTTCAGGGCCAGCAAGTACCATAGTGATTAAGACACTGGACTTCCCTGTCTTTGACCACATATCAAATCCTGGAACTGGTGGCTTGAAACCCACACCAGGCACGTGTGTGTGTGTGTGCCCCAAATCCCAAGAGGAGAATGGAGAAGAAGGATTTGCAGCATGGCCATCCCCCCAGGGGCTGATTTCTTGCTTTCTCTGTCTTGCTCTGTCTCTCCAGTGAGCACATACATTCTATAGCAAAAATCTTTAAAAAAAAAAAAAAAAGAAGAAGAAAAAGGAAAGGAAAATATCTTACACCGTTGATGGGAATATAAATTAGTACAACCTCTGGGAAAAACAATATGGAGTTTCCTGAAAAACCTACAAATAGAACTACCATATGACCCAGTAATCTCACTCCTTGGTATTTACCCTAAGGGTAGGAAAACAGTCAGAAGGACATATGCACACCTGTTTATTGTAGAATTATTCACAATTGCTATGACATAGAATCAAATTAAGTGTCCAAAGACTGATGTATGGGTTGAAAAACTGGCACCACATATTTACTATGGAATATTACTCAGCTATAGGAAAAAATGAGACCCTATAATTCGATTCAAAATAAACAAATATAGAAAACTAAATGTTGGGTGAAGTGAGCTATACTTTGAAAGATACACACTGTATATCTCCACCCAATTTGTACTGAATATCTGTACGCTATGGCAGATATTGAAAGATCTTAAGATTTGATTATAGAGAGGCTAAGTGTTAATACCAGAGACTGTATGGGAGGGGAGTGGATAGTAGAGAGTGGGTGGTAGAGGGTGGGTGTGAGGTGTAAAGGAAGAAACACCAGAAAAAACATGTAAAATTCTCTGTTGAAAAAAAATTGTATACATTATGATGGTAAGTTTATGTAAAATGTGAAATTAATCTGAAAATAATAATACTAAAGTAAAAAATTATTTAAGTTTTATTCACTGAGTCAACAATATTACTTATATGTTTTGGTATATACAAACTGTACTGTACAGAACTGTTTTAGCCTATTTTCTGCTGCTATATAATAGTACCTGAAACTGAGTAATTTATTAACAGTAGAGGTTTATTTGCTTTACAGTTCTGGAATCTGGATGTCCAAGATTATGGTGAGTGCATCGACAAGGGCATTTGTTCTGTGTCATCCCATGGCTAAAAGGTAAGCAAGTACACAAGACAGAAAAACAGGACCAACTTTACCCTTTTATGAGGAGCCCATTCACATGATAAGTAATCCACTTCCATGATAACAGTATGAATCAATTCATGAGGGCAGAGTCCTCAGGACCAATCATCTCTGGAAGTTTCCACTTCTCCACCTCTGGAAGTTTCCACTTCTCCATATTGTTACCATGGCAATTACATTTCAACATCTATTTTGAGAGGACATTCAAACCGCAGCAACAGCTCTTCTCAGTTTTTGCTTTCTAATTGGCACCATCATTTTCTTTTTCAAAATTTTTTCTCTTGACTAGCCTCTTTTTATTTCAGAGATAAATTTGTCATTCTATTTGTTCTATTTTCTGAATTTAATTACTTTTTTTTTCTTATTTTTGAAATCCATTTCTCTTCTTAATTTTTGAAGTTCTGATCCAAAGTATTTTTTAATATCCTCAAATTCAAATTTTAAGCTATTTAATTCAGTGTGAAGTGAAATAAACCATCACTCCAGCACATTTCTCTGTCTCTCTTTCAATTTATGTTTTTTTCCAGGGATAATTAATGTGTGCTGATTTATTTTTTTTTGGCAATAGCTCTTTATAGATCTGCTAATCTTTTCTAATTATTGTAAAGTTGAAGAATTATACAGTTTTATGATTTTTCTGTGCTGTCAGTACAGCAGTCATAATACATTATTTTTTGTTTGTTGGTGGAGGGAAGAATTGCCTCCCCTTTAAACTTCTTAGCATACTTCCATTTATTAGAACCCCAAATTTCCATTTTGTCTACTTTTCCCCTTCATCAATATCCGTTCTTTTTGAGTCCCCATGTCCCATTCTAAAACTTCATGGTTCAAAGACTGGCCCTTCAAGTTATGTGTACTTTAAGTCCCTTGCCTGTACCCTTGCTGTGATTCACCAGGTTATCTGTTTAGAATTCTCAGACTTAGGATGTATTTAGTATATATATAGTAGTAGTTTTAAATAAGTTTTGTGCCCTATTCCTAGCTACCATTTTCTCTTTTATCGGTGGTGTTTCTTAGTCTACTTGCTGCAAAGTGACATGGTGGGTTGTGATGGGGCAGGAGCATGAGAGATTTAGCATTAGAAGTGGTTATTTTTTTCCTTCTTTTACTCAAGGTTGTTTAGAGTTTATTTATTCTATATCTTCGAATTATGTTGAGCACATGGATTTTGTGTAGATTAATTTATTGCCATTTCATGTTGATTTAGAAGAAAATATTGGAAGATGAGGGCCTAGGCAACAGCCACTATTGTCTTTCTACCAAAATTTAAATAGTCAGCTTTTATGAACATATTGGTGTTTCCAATATTTTCCTGTTATAAACTATTACACATTGACTGCATGCATGTGATTACATCCATAGAATTAATTTCTTGAAATAAAATTGTCAGCTCAAAGTATGTAAATTTGGAGTTTTTATAGATATTGCCTAGTTACCCCTTATTGCTAATAGAACAATATGTAGTCCCATCAGAAAATATAATAATTCCTATTTTCACACTTTGAAAAGGTACTCTGGCACTTTGAAATATATCCCAGTCTGATAGCTGAAGAATAGTATTTTAATACAATTATCTTTTTCATTTATCTTATTGTGAGTGCAATTGAGCATCATTTCTTATGGTCAAGGGTCATTTTCTTTTCTGTAAGATATCTCCTGGTATATGGTATCCTTCAAAAATTCATATACTTAAAATTGTTGTCAGTATATAGAAATACAATTAATTTTTACACTGATTATTTTTCTTAGTCTTCAACCTTGGTAAATTCTGTTATTTCTCATAAGTCATATGTAGAGTCATCAAAACTTCTCTGTTGTTACCTTCAAATAATGGCATTCTTAGGTATTTGTGTGTTTTGTTTTCCATCAATACCTTAAATTTTTAGTTTATCCTATTTGTCTTATTACATAAAAGGATTTCCAGCAATATGGCTAAGAAAAAGAGTAATACAATACATTCACCTTTGTCTTCTCCATAACCTTAAAAGGAAGATTTTCAGTGATTTGAGATAAAGTATGAAGTTTATTCTATTTTTTGCAGAAAAGTTCTTAAGCAGATTAAGCATTTATCTTTTACACATGCTATATTCCTTATCTATAGTTCTGTTTTCTGTGTTTTCAATAACCAGTGGTTAACCATGCTAGTACAGTACAGTTCAATAAGATATTTTGAAAAAGACCACATTTGCATAACTTTTATTACATTTGTACTGTATAATTATTCTCTTACTAGTTATTGTCATTATAGCATACTGTGAGTTATTTGTAAATTAAATTGTATCAAAGGTATGTATGTGTAGGGAAAAAGAACATTATCTATAGGGTTCAGTAATATCAGCAATTTCAGGCATCCAGTGAGGGTCTTGGAATGTACCTCACAATGATACAATTTGCTAAGGGACTTTATCTTAAATGAGTGTGGAACTTTAACGCATCTTTTGCACCTATTAAAAAGATTACATGGGGGCACCAGCAGTTAGCATAATAGCTATGTCGCTGGACTCCCATGTAGTCAACCACGGTTCGAGTCCCAGACCCAGTGGCTTAAACTCACGCCGGGCATGTGTGCGTGCCTGCCCAAGATTCCAAGAGGAGAATGGAGGAGAAGGGATTGTGGCATGGCCATCCCCCCTGGGTGGTGATTTCTTGCTTTCTATCTCTCTGTCTCTCTCTGTCTTTCTGGCGAGCACACGTGCCCAATAAGAAAAACCTCTCCAAAAAAAAGAAAAAATAAAAAAGATTACATGGGAACCAGCAGTTGGCATAATGGCTATGTTGTTGGACTCCCATGTAATTGACTGCAGTTTGAGTCCGAGACTCGGTGGCTTAAACTCATACCAGGCATGTGTGTGTGTGTGCCCAGGATCCTAAGAGGAGAACGGAGAAGAAGGGATTGTGGCATGGCCATCCCCTTGGGGGGTGATTTCTCACTTTCTGTCTCCTTGTTTCTCTGTCTTTTTGGTGAGCACATGTGCCCTATAGCAAAACAAAACAAAACAAACAAATAAAAATTTAAAAAAAAGATTATATGATTTTTCTTCTTTCACCTTTTAATATACTGAATTACATTTTTTTATGATTATTAAACCAACCTTGTCTCTCAGGATATATCCATGTTAGTCATAAGTTTTTATAAATCTTTTATGGCTAAATTCAATTTAATATTTTGCTTGATTTTTTTATTTACATGCATTTTCATGAGAGCTATGAGCCAGAAATTTTTCTCTCTCATCCTTTGTTAAATATGAATTTACATTTATGCTAATCTCATGAAACTGATTATGAATGTGTTCCTTTTCCTTTTTAATTTATGGGAAAAATTTCTATAAAATTGGAATTATTTCTTGCTTGGATTGGTTTAACTAACTATCCAATAAAGACACCTGGCACTGAGTTTTCCTTTGTGAGAAGAATTTTGACTACTCAGTGAATTTAGTCAGTGGTTACTGGATTCGTCTCACTTTCTAATTCTTGGAATTTATGTTAATTACATTTTCAAGTTTATCATCATAAATTTTTAAGTAAAATTTTTACTATCTTTTTAACATGTACATTATCTATAGTTATATATTATTTTAATTGCTGATAATGGTTATTTCATTCATTTTTTTAATACTTTCATTGATCAAACATGCCAGAGATTTGCCTAATATTTGCCTTTAAAGGAATAATCTTCCTGCAATCAATGGATTGTTTGCTGTTTTAATTACATACATTGAATATTACATCCCCAAGTTGCAGAATACATAGTCTCCTCAAGCATATCTGGTACATTTTTCTATAACAAATCATATGCTGGACAATAAAATAAGTATCAGCAAATTTCTCAAGATTAAAATTATACAGATGAAATAAGTCTCAACAACTTTCTCAGGATTTAAATTTATACAGATGATGCTCTGTGGAAACAGTGGAATTAAAAGAGAAACCATAACAAACAACTGAAAAATATCCAAGTGTTTTATGATTAAGCAATAAAGAAGTAGCTATAAAAGAAGTGAAATATTTTGGGACCAGTAGTTAGCATAATGGCTATGTCACTTGACTCCCATGTGGTCAACCACGGTTTGAGTCCCGGACCTGGCGGCTTAAACTCACGACAGGGGCATGTGCGTGTGCCCAAGATCCTGAGAGGAGAACGAAGGAGAGGGGATTGCAGCACAGCTATTCCCCCTGGGAGGTGATTTCTCGCTTTCTGTTGCTCTGTCTCTGTCTTTCTGGTGCACACACGCACCCCATAGCAAAATATCTTCTCCAAAAAAAGAAGAAGAAACAAACAGTTAAATATTTTAAAGTAAGTTATAAGAAGAGTATGATGTAACAAATGTGTATAATTAAGTTACTACTAGAAACTTTATAACCTTAAAAATGTATACGTGTGTATATATGTGTGTGAGTGTATAAAAGGCACCTCAGAAAGTTCATGAATAGTGGAAATGCAGCACATGTTTATTTTGTTGCAAAAATTTTTAAATTTCTGCATTTTTTAGTATGGTGAACATATATATAACTATATTTATATTAAATATAATATGTGAATATATACATAATGTTCAATTAGGAGTAAGTTATAAATTTGATAATTTATAATCTCATGGAAAAACCTTAAGAAAGAACAAATAAGAAAAAAACAAATTCAGTAAAGTGAAGGCCATAAATCATTGAAATAGAAATCCTAGGAACAGAGAATATTGATGAAGTCAATATTTGTTTCTTTAATAAATCAATAAGGGTATAAACCTCAAGCAAGATTAATCAAGGAACAGAAACAAGCATAACGTCATAAAATATCATTAATGAAAACATGAATATTAGACTTTTCCTATAGAAATTAAACATAGGAAACTATTATTAGTTATTTTATGACCATTGACATATGTTTGAAAACTTAAAGGAAATGAACAATTTATTTGAAAACACACTTTACCAAAATTAACCAAAGATTAAATAGAAACTATTTGAATTAAGAAGTGACTTCAGCAAAACTGAATTCCTATATTGTAGTTAATAAAGAAATAAGAAAGGTCCTCAAAAAGCTCATTCATGGAAAATACATATTATGAGAAACTGAATTTCAAAATATTTTACACTAGAATAAACTTGTACTTTTTAATTCCATGTTTCTGATCTTCTTTAAGTCCCTTTATGTTAAATATTTGCATTTGTAATAAAAATCTGGAAATAAAAATCAATATCAGGCCAGTTAAAATAAATCAAATGACTTGATACAAATCTAATAATCTATTTACAAGTAAAAATATTTATTTTATTTAGTTATTAATAAAACCTTGTTGCAAAATGTAAAGTATATCAAAATAAGTGGAGAGGTATACTATCTCTGCTGTCAGTTTACTACAAAGGAACTCTTTCAATGTACTCTCAATCAATATGCCAGCAGGGCTGTCTGTGTGTATGTGTGTGTGTGTGTGTGTGTGTGTGTGTGTGTGTGTGTGTGTGTGTGTGTGTGTGTGTGTGTGTGTGTGTGTGTGTGTGTGTGTGTGTGTGTGTGTGTGTGTGTGATAACTGATCAGCTGATTTCAGACTGGCTCTTACTTATTTATGATGGTTTGACTTACAACTTCCACTTTTAGATGGTGCAAAAGTCATATGCATACAAAAGACACGGTACTTTGAGAACACTACAATCATTTTGTATTTCATATTTGGTACAGTATTTAATAAATTACACAAGATATTCAATATTTTAAAATAGACTTTGTTCAAGGGAAGACTAAAGGTATTCTGAGCATAATTAAGTTATGCTGGACTAAGCTCTGATGTTCAGGAGATTAGGTGTAGTAAATGCATTTTCAATTTACCATAGGTTTCTTGAGACATAACCCTATTGTACGTCAAGGGGCATTTGTATATGAGCATGAAAATGCAGCGTATACAAGAAAATCATGCATAGGAATGAACCAAATTGGAGGGCTTACACTGCTAGACATCAAAACTTTCTACTAAGCTTCAGTAATCAAGGCAGCTTGGCATTGCCATAAAGATATGCAATACCAATGGAACAGAAAAGAGAAACTGAAAAGAGACCTACACATATTTGTTAACCAGGTCTGTAACAAGGCAGGAAATAGGGATATTAAACATACAGGCAGAGAAAGGCCCAAGATAGAGACACAATAAGCTTCACCCAAATTAGAGTCGCAGTGGCTATTTTTCACCAAGTCAAACCAACCATAACTAAGGCCAACAGTTTCTATTTGTAAACTACATTCTAACAAGAAGTACAGACCTCTTTGGTCTGCTGACCTGACAAAGAATAGCATAAAAATGACCTAGATTACCCTGTAACTATTTTCTGAAGCCCACTTCCTTATCACAGAGCCAGCCCACTGCTCAGACTGCAAGATTAAACCCCCCCTGCTTTAGGTCTTCTTTGGCACCCCATTTCTGGGACTTCTCCCTATCTGGGGGTTCTGTTATTCTTTTTTCTTTTTTTCTTAATAAACTCTGCTTTATTATTCTTTCATTTGACTGCATTTCTATTTCTTCATAAATGTGTGACAATAACTTTGTCATTCACAGTCCTGAATCTGGCATGGGCACTGGGCCTGATCACCCCAGAAATCCTGCATCACAAACACACCACTAAAATTCATTAGGAAAAAAAAGTCTTTTTTAAAGTATTAGGTTGGATCAGTTCAGTATCTGTATGATGAAAATAAGCTTTACCTCTAGCTAATAACATACATAAAAATACAATTAAATATGTATTATGGCAGGAGCTCTGCTTCCAGCATGACAGTGTGAAGAGCTTCTCTGAAGTGCTCCATTGTGAAACTGGTTATAATTACATAAAAAAGGAAATGATTTAAAGTCTTTATAAATGGTTCAAAATGCAAACAGTACATGAAGAAACATCTATTTAAGACAATCTATGAAAATTTAGTAAGAAAGACAGAATCTTGTGGTTTTTGAATGAAAATTTTTTCCCACCTTCAGCTGAACATGGGGACTCCACTCCAGAAAGCTGTGGACCAAAGCCCTGTTAATGGATGAAAAAGTGTTGAGCTGCTTTGTGAAATCCTTGGTTCTTTGGGTCCAGATCACTAAAATTAGAGATCTGTCCCCAGGCGCAAAATGAAATCGCAACCACAAATGAAGTAGATAGAAAAGAAAGTTTAATAGAAAGAAAGGAAAGAAAGAAAGAAAGTACACCCAAAAAGGTTGTTGGGCAGGCGGATTGCCAAGTGGCAACCGCGTTTGTTACTGGTCAACCATTATTCCTATTACTAGAGGTCATGAATATTCATTAGTGGGCGGCCCTCTTACACTGCCTATGTTCTTCCTTTTAATCCACATGTTCTCTCCTGCACCTGCGCACCTTCCTCACAGGCAAAGTGAGGAATTTGGTCACCTAATTACGTTCGCCCAGTGCAGTCAGGTTGCCTCAATTAGATCGCCCAATTAGTCTATTGTATTAATGACCAAATGCTTGCTTGGGTCCTTTTGACAAAAGAAATCTACGAACTATCCCTGTATGCTTCCCTCAAGCCTCAAGGAATTAATATAGCAAATTGCCTCACCCTCCTGGCACCTGAAGCTAGGTGAGCCTTTTGCTTTTCTCTTAGGGCTGCCCGCTCATGGCTAACTGCCTACCACAGCCCCTCTCTTTACCAGCTCCCAAAGGACATCTTTCCTGGGAAGAACAAGACATCCACATTTCTCATCCTGACCTACCTACCAATTCTGAGCTAAGTCCTGGGTGAGTGCAGTTGAGCAGTGAGAGATTTCTTCTTTTGTCCAAGTCCTGTTTATGGGCATGTAGTGAAAGTCATCTGAGGGAACAGTCAAGAGTAAGGGTTAACTGTAGGCAAGCTAATTTGCAGGAGAGAAAGGTGAATAAGACAGCTGAGGAGCCCTCCTGGGGTCAGAACTAATACCACACCTTGGCCTCAGAAATTATTCCTACAAAGGGCTCAGAAGTTGATGGGATTAGTTTGTAAGGAAATTTATGCCTCCGGGCATTGTTGGCAAGTATAGAGCAATCAGTTGGCATTTAGTGGAGTTTCACAGCTGTGCCTGATCAGAGAAAGAAAGGTCTTACCCAAATTTCTATCATTCCAGGCTATGTGGGCATATCCACTATCATACCTGAAAAGAAACAACAGAGTCTTAACACTGTGTGCAGGGGAGGGTGGAGGACTCAGGGGAGAAGGGGGAGAACGAGTACCTAAGTGTTGCTACAAAATGATGTCTAATAAGTCCAGTTTCAAACAAATAAATAAATAAACAATGAGGCATGTAAAAAATAATTGCAAAAAAGTATGACCCATACATTAGTAGGGTGGGAGGGGGAAGGCAATAGAAACTGCCTGAAAGAGCAATCAGATGTTAGATTTTTTCAGCAAAAGACTTCAAAGAGGCTATTGTAAACATAGAACTAAAAATAACATGATTAAAGAAATGAAGGAAGTTATGACAATGTCACTTTAAGTAGAGAATATCACTAAAGAGATAGAAATTGTAAAATGAGGAACCAGCAGATGGCATAATGGCTACATGGCTGGACTCCCATATAGTTGACTGCGGTTCTAGTCCTGGACCCGGTGGCTTAAACTCACACCAGGTGCGTGTGTGCCGAAGATCCCAAGAGGAGGATAGAGAAGGGATTGTGGCATGACCATCCCCCTGTGGGGTAATTTCTCGCTTTCTGCCTCTCTGTCTCTATCTTTCTGGTGAGCACATGCACCCTAAAGGAAAAACCTCTCCAAAAAAAAAAAAAAAATCATAAAATGGACCAAATAGAAATTCTGGAGTCTAAAAACTGGAAGCAACCAAGATAGCCATCACAGGATAAATCACTAAACACATACAACAGTATATTACACAACAATAAAAAGAAATGAGCTATGAAGCAGGAAAAGACATGAATGAACCATCTATGCATAGTGCTAATTGAAAAAAGCCAGTCTGAAAAGGGTACATACTGTATGATTCCAATTATGTGACATTCTAGAGAGGCCAAATTATAGGAACAGTATAAAGAGCTGTGTTGGTGAGGAGTTCAGGGAGCCACGGAGCGGACTGGATAGGTGAAACATGTAGAATATTTCAGATAGCATGACCATTCTATATGATAATATAATTGTTGGCACTATGCATTTGTCAAAACTCAGTACCAAGTGTGAACCTTACTGTATGAAAATTTTTAAAATTATTTAAGAGAACCTCCCAGGATGGATTGCAGACTACAAATAAAGAGTTTAGCTGTGTTATAAATGTATAAAACAACCTCACTGAAGGGAATGCAGTTTAAGGTGTTGACCTAAATAACTATGAAAATGAGTAGAGGATGAAGGAGTAAAGGCAATAGGAACTACAAGTAAGTTTCCCATGGAGACATGAGTAGACGATTCTGATATTCATGCTGACACCCTAATTAAGAAAGCTGAGGCATAAGTGAAATAAAAGTAGCTTATTTGAGATAGAGCTTAGGAAAAAAACCCACAAAATTCTAGTTTCCCAGACATGCTCATTGCAATGATGACTGAGAAAGGTGGTTTATATAACAAAAAAATTGGCAGAAGGTGGAAATTATAAGTTGTAAAGAGTTTACATTGGTTGGGGCCAGCAGGTGGTGTAGTAGTTAGTTAAGGTGTTGGATTCCCATATGGTCCCCTGCAGCAAGAGTCCTTGACTCTGCAGGCTTGAACCTTATGCTAGGTGCATGTGCCCATGTACTCCAAATCCCAAGAGGAGAATAGAAGAAAAGGGATTGTAGCATGGCCATCCCCGTAGGGGAGAGTGGGTGATTTCTTCCTTTCTGTCTCTCTCTCTGTCTCTCTGGTAAGTGCATGCACCAAAAATCTCTAAGAAAAAAAAGAAAAGAAAACAGTTTATACTGGTTTATTTGAAATAATGCAGATTAGCTATACCTTATTCTTTACATCAGGAACTCAAGGACAATGTGACAAATGCAGGGTGGGGTCATGCTGTGAAATCTATAATCCTTGCAGCATCACGGCTTGTTTACTGTAAATTCAAACAGGCGTTTTTGGGCAATAACTGTGATGGGTCTGGCATGGGGGATGTAACCAAACTTTGAGGCTTATGCTTTACAGAGCCCTTTAAAATTTAAATGGATGTTGTATTCCACAGATTGCTCTGGACTATTTTTTTCACATGATGTATATGGAAATTGAACAATTAAGTAAATGGATTACCTTTGGTGGAAGACAGGTTTCCCACTGTTGCATGATAAACAGGGCAAAGAGGCTAAAATAATGCATGTGAGGGAACCAGCAGTTAGCGTAATGGCTGTGTCGCTGGATTCCCACGTAGTCGACAATGGTTCGCGTCCCGGACCAGGTGGCTTAGAACTCACGCCGGGTGCATGTGCGTGCGTGCCCAAGATGCTGAGAGGAGAATGGAGGAGAAGGGATTGAGGCATGACCATCCCCCCTGGGGGGGTGATTTCTCACTTTCTGTCTCTCTGTCTCTCTCTGTCTGTCTGGCGAGTGCAAGCGCCCTACAGTGAAAACCTCTCAAAAAAAAAAAAAATGCATGCGATAGTGCATTAGAGCTGGAGGCATCAGTATAAGCCCATGCTCATCTTAATGTAGACACAGATGGTGACATAGAAAAGTGTTTATATATATAAAAAGTGTTTATATAAACACATACATATGTATGTGTGTGTGTGTGTGTGTATATATATATATATATATATATATATAT
>NW_006159655.1:95461-101576 GCF_000334495.1 Tupaia belangeri chinensis | reverse complement strand
ATATATACATTTCATATATGTGTGTGTGTGTGTGTGTGTATAAATATATATTTCTTGGTGTTTCGTGTTTCAACTGAGTTGGCATAGAAACAATGATATTCCTAAAGCAATTAGCAGACCTACAATTCAGATCTAGGTTTTTAATACCATTGTCTAATGAAAAAGACCTTGGCTTCTAGGACTGAAGCAGGATGTACAAATAGCCAAGGCGTAGTGCTGGCAAACAAAGAAGGGCTAAAACAAAGTGGTATATTGATAGAGTTAGAACAAAAAGATTTATGAGCCAACTGGAAGATTACCTGAGGCTAAAGGAAGAACAATTTAAGCAACAAAATAAATAAGTTAGTATTAGAGTATAATCCGAAGTATTCAAAAAACCTATGAGTACACAGTGTTATAAATAAATGATAAATAAGTAAATAAATGGCAGAAAAGAGATCAATCTCCCATGTAGAAAAATCCTAACTCATTTATATAACTCTACATATGTTGAAAGCATATTCTTGATAGGATGTGATGAAAAAGCCACTTTATCTTAGTGGTCCTTTTTTCTAAAAATACGTAACACAGTTTAATCATGAAGAAAACAGCAGCCAAGTTTTTGTTTGTTTGTTTGTTTTAGAAATTTTTGCTATAGGGCACGTGTGTTCACCAGAAAGACAGAGAGAGACAGAGAGACAGAAAGCGAGAAATCACCCCCCCCAGGGGGGGATGGCCACGCCACAATCCCTACTCTTCCATTCTCCTCTCAGGATCTTGGGCATGCACATGCATGCACCTGGCATGAGTTTAAGCCACCAGGACCAGGACTCGAACTATAGTTGACTACATGAGACTCCAGCAAGCAACATAGCCATCACACCAACTGCTGATTCCAACACTAGACAAATTCTATTAGAGGGTCTTTTACAAATTATCTATGAGTAGTCAAATGTTAGGACAATCAAGAATGAAAATCTGAAAAGTTGTCACAGCTAACCAGAGTTTAAGGAGACCTGAAAACAAGATGGAATATGGTATAATGGGTAGGATCTTCAAATACGGAAAGAATATCAGGTAAAAACTATAGAAATCTGAATAAAGTTGTATTTCAATTAATGAGTGCCAACATTGATTCATGTTGCATGCACAAGTACATTGGTAGTGGTTAGCAAGAAGGGAAACTGTGGGTTTTAAAGAACTCTGTACTATCTTTTATAGTTTTCTGTAAATAAAACTTTTTTAAAATGTGTAAGATATTTAAATGCGAAAAGTAGAACAGTACATCTTCATGGCACAAACATAAAAGATCATAACTATTGAGTTGGTGAATATCCTAGAGAATTTAAAAGTTCTACATGCTAAAAGCAATCTGATAATTTGAACCTAATTAAAATGAAGACATTCTCTTTATGAAAAGTCACTATTAAAAATTGCCATTAAGAGAGTTAAGAGGCAAGTCATCAGATGGGATGTTATATTTCAGTACATAGATTTTACAAGATACTCATATCCAGAATAAACAAGGAACTACATCAAGTGAGAAGAAAAAGAAAGTAAATCAAAATAGGCAGATGATTTAAATATACACTTAATAAAATGATTATACCTCTAGTTATGTGAAAAATTACCTAACAGCATTAGTAATCAGGAAAATGCAATTAATGCCATAAGAAATTATTACTATATATTTGCTAAAAATAAAAAGAATACAGGTGCTGATGAGAATTAGAGTAACAGAAATACATATATTGCAAATGAGAATGTACTTGGTACAACTGCTTTGCAAAGTTTTTTGGTAATACCTTCTAAATCAAAGCAGATCCTACCTTATAACAATAATTTTAATTGTAGATATATACCAAACTAGAATAATGACATTCAAGAGAAATTTACAGTGTTTGCTCATATTCAGAAATTGGATCAATACAAATGTTCATCAATTGTACAAATTCATACAAACTCCTCTTTATAAATTATTATTAGAGATAACTTCCTGAATCTGATAAAGTATAGGTATCGAAACCTATTGGAAACTGCGTATTTAAGAGTGAAGCATTATAGGTCGCCGTCCTGCTGGCGTGCGGCTGCTGGGCGTGGAGCCGGGCGCCCGGGGCGATGGTTTCATGGTTTAAAAAAAAAAGAGTGAAGCATTATACTGTGATTATCTCATCATGTTAATTACTTTAAATTTAATTACAAAATTAAGAAAAAAAGTAAAAATGATCTTTAACATTGCTTTTAGGTATTTTACTGAAACTTCTACTTTACCCAGTAAGGTTAGAAAAATATAAAATAATGAAGGTGTAAAGTTTGGAAAGTAAGAATTTACACTTTACACTTCCAATTACAATTTATACTTTCCCTGTTTGTCTAGAGAATTTGCCACTTTAATTTTTTTTAAGGTTTTTGCCATAGGGTGTGTGCATTTTCCGGAGAGACTGAGAGAGACAGTGAGAGGGAATTTGAGAAATCACTTTCCCAAGAGGGTGGTCACACCACAATTCCTTCTCCTCCATTCTCTCCTGGGATTTTGGGCATGCACGCACACATACCCAGCATGATTTCCAAACTGCCAGTTTTGAGTCTAGTGCCAACCATTATCACATCTGCTGGCCCCTAGAATTTGCCACTTCAATAAAAAGTCAACTAAAGTTAGTAAAGTTAATGAGTGACTGACTCTGCTTTCAATAAAATATATCATTTGCACTCTTCTGTTATTAGAAAAATGTAAGTTCACAAAAATACATATTCATAACAGCAGTTAAAATCATACTTTAAGAAAGATTAAAATAAATGTTAATGGAGAAAATTATGAAACTCCATTGGAAGAATTTGAAGCAATATAAAAATAGGTAAATACAAGTTTAGAAATAAAATGTAGGGTTAAAATTATAGCTGTTATTCTGAAAAAATAGTATAATGTTTAAACTTATATTAAAATTTCTATGGGTGAACAAAGGGCCATAAATACTGCAGAAAAATTTTAAGAATTTTGTGTGTATGTGTGAAGGAAACAGTGAGACTTGTCAGATAAATATCTAGTCTCTCTTTTTAAAAATTTTATTAGAGGGCATGTGTGCTCATTGGGGAGAGAGATAGAGGGAAAGTCCCAGTAAGCACCCCACTGGGACCAGCAATTAGCGTAATGGCTATGTCGCTGGACTCCCAAGTAGTTGAGGACAATTAGCATCCTGGACCAGGTGGCTTAAAACTCACGCCCGGGCTCGTGTGCGTGCATGCCCAAGATCCCAAGAGGAGAATGGAGGAGAAAGGATTGTGGCATAGCCATCCCCCCTAGGGAGTGATTTCTCACTTTCTGTCTCTCTGTCTGTCTCTGTCTGGTGGGCGTACGCGCCCTATAAAAAAAAACTCCCCAAAAAAAAAAAAAAAAAGAAAAGAAAAGAAAGCACTCCACTAAGCACCCCACTTAAGGGATGGCCACACCAAAATTACTTCTCCATTTCTCCTCTTAGGATTTTGGCCACACACACACAAGCGTTCTGCAAGTTTTTCAAGCCTTTGGGTCCAGGACTTGAACCATACAGTCAGCCTTGTAGGATCTAGCTGCCTTAATCACCAAACCACCAGCTGCCCCTATAGTTATGTTAAAAGATAAAATAAGGGACCAGCAGATGACGAAATTGTTAAGTTACTTCTCCATTTCTCCTCTTAGGATTTTGGCCACACACACACAAGCGTTCTGCAAGTTTTTCAAGCCTTTGGGTCCAGGACTTGAACCATACAGTCAGCCTTGTAGGATCTAGCTGCCTTAATCACCAAACCACCAGCTGCCCCTATAGTTATGTTAAAAGATAAAATAAGGGACCAGCAGATGACGAAATTGTTAAGTCCCTGGACTCCCACATAGTTGAACATGGTTTGAGTCCTGGACCCAGAGGCTTCAAACTCATGCTGGGCATGTGTGCATGCATGCCCAAGATTCCAGGAGAAGAATAGAGGAGAAGGGATTGTGACATGGTCATCCGCCCTGGGGATGATTTCTTGTTTTCTGTCTCTCTGTCTCTCCAGCAGGCATACATACACTAAAGCAAACACACACACACACACACACACACACACACACACACACAAACAGAGATGTAAAATAATTGGGTCAGTTGGTGGCGTGGTGGTAAAGGTGTTTAAGGTGGCTGTATCCCACATAGTTGACTCAGTATTTAAGAGTCCTGGACCCATTGGCTTGAAAATTATGCTGGGTGGGCACAGTGCAGAATGCCCAAAATCCAGAGGGAAGAGAAGGGATTGTGGCATGGCCATCCCTTCTGGGGAATGATTTTTTACTTCCCCCTTTCTCTCTTTCTCCTGTGAGCACATGTACCCTATGACAAAAAAGTTTTTTAAATTGAAATTAAAGTAAGAATGTGTGGTATTTTATGATTATGGGAAAGTAAACTAGCAAAATATTATTTATGTGACCAGCAGATGGCATAATGGTTATGTTACTAGACTCCCACATAGTTGACCATGGTTCGAGTCCTAGACTTAGTGACTAAAATTTACCCTGGGCATGTGTACATGCATGTCCAAATCCTGAGAGAATAGAGGAGAGGAGATTTCAGTGTGGCTATCCCCCTGGGGCTGATTTCTCACTTTCTGTCTCTCTGTCTCTGTCTCTTCAGTGAGTTCATGAGCCCTATGGCAAAAGTCTCTCTTTAAAAAATCCAATTTAAAGCCTTATAAAGAGATACATGTATATACCAAAAAAGTGGAGAAATGTAAAGTTGAGAGATATAAAATAGAAAAGAATAAATTATGAAAAAAATGGTACTAGGTAAGTGATTATTTTTAGGAGAAGAATTAATTGGAATAGAAATATGCAAATACAAGTAAGCAATTAATTCCAGATGGGTATAAGATCTAGTTGTGAGAAAAGTGAAACACAGAAGGAAGAATGTGCTTGTACTTAGTCTGAGGATGGTATTTAAAGGATACTGGAAGATAAACTAAATGGAATAGAAAGTTAACTTTTTACATTAAAATATAATTTTAAAGTAAAAATATAAAATATTCTGACATGAATAAAAAGATAGCCCACATACTGGAAAAAGCTATTAGTACTAGAAGATTTTATATATAGATGTATTGTTTATAATGTGTCAGTCATACTTAGAATTCTGAGGATATAATGATTACTATGGATTAAAACTCCTTGCCCACATGGAGCTTGCACCCTGGCCTTATAGCTGGTATATAGCAAAATCAGAATTTGAAAATTTTCCGCTAATTCTAAAGCACATGCCTTATGAACTAATAAATACATAGACAGTCTATGTTTATACATCACTTTACAAATTGTGAGCTAGGTTAATATGGATTCATCATTTTTATTTTTTTAAGAGATTTTTGCTATAGGGTATGTGTGTTCACCAGAGAGACAGAGAGTGACAGAGGCAGAAAGAGAAAATACCCCCCCCTCCAAAGGGAGAATGGCCATGCCACACTCCCTTCTCCAGTCTCCTCTCAGGATTTTGGGCATGCACGCACATGTGCCCAGTATGAGTTTTAAGCTGCTGTGTCTGGGACTCAAACCATAGTCAACTACATGGGAGTCCAGTGATGTAGCCATTATGCCATCTGCTGGTCCCATGGATTAATCTTAGACAACTAAATCTAGTATCAGTTTTGATAGTATCTGAACTTCAAAGATTAAGAGCATATTATGATGAACTCTCTAAAATGAACATAATCTTGGGAGGACTCAGCCTTGAATAAAGACATTTAACCTCATAATATATAAAGATATAAATGTTTTGGGGACCCCTATAAACCAATAAGAAGAAAAATTCAAAATCCAGTAGAAAACATGCAAACTATAGGTACAAATAATTGATTAATAAAAGAGGAAATACAGATTATTATTAAAAATGCAGACATAGTTCTTCTCACTGGTAGAGAGCTTGACAAAACAAAACAAGATACTATTTCATCTTCATTCAATTTGTAAGACTTAGAGTCAGGTAATACAAATTTTGTAGTAGATATGGACCAGTATGAACTCTTTTTTTTTTCTTTTTTTTTATTCTTAAAAAAAAGAATAGAGGTTTTTGCTATAGGGCGCAAGCGCTCGCCAGAAAGACAGAGAGAGACAGAGACAGAAAATGAGAAATTACCC
>NW_006159655.1:65716-81425 GCF_000334495.1 Tupaia belangeri chinensis | reverse complement strand
CTTTAAATTCCCAAGCCATATTTTATATCGGCGACCTTTTTTTTTTTTTTTTTGGAGATGTTTTGGCTTATAGGACGTGTGCTCTCGCCAGACAGACAGAGAGAGACAGAGAGACAGAAAGAGAGAAATCACCCCTCAGGGGGGATGGCCACACTGCAACCCCTCCTCCTCCACTCTCCTCTTGGGATCTTGAGCACACACGCGCACGCGCCCGGCATGAGTTTAAGCCACTGGGTCCGGGACTCGAACCACGGTCGACTACGTGGGAGTCCAGAGACATAGCCATTATGCTAACTGCTGGTCCCTATGTTGGCAATCTTGAACTTGGTGAAAAGTGGAAGGATGGGGTACACAGAAGGTTAGACTTCTTTCTAGCCCCTTTGCAAAAGGGATGGAGGGCCAGTTCCATGATGCAGTGGTAATACGCTGCCCAAGAGAAGCCCACATGGTGACCAAGGTTCAACTCTCCAGCTTGGTTAGCCTAGAATATGATGGCATGAAGAACTGGAAGAAGGGGATTGTGGCATGACCAAACCCTGTAGAGGGTGCCCTTTTTTCCCTCTCATGCACATGCATACTCTCTATCATGAATCAAGGAAAAGAAGAAAACCAAAAGGGATGAGGTCAAGTGTTTAAGTTCCAGCAGACATGAACACACAGACAAGCAAAAGCCAGAGCTGGCAGTTAGGAGCAGTGTTGCCTCCTCTAGTTCTCAGCTCCCCCATGGACCTAGAAAAAGGCTCCTCTGAAGCCAAGGAGAAAAATGACATGATTAATTCACATACAAGTGGATCAAGGTAAGCAGGATCCCTTCCTGACTCTTGGAAGCTTTATGACACCAGGCCGAGGAAGAAGTCAACCATGGTCATTTAGACAAGGCACCACTTGATGACTCCGAAAGGGGGAGGCTCCATGGACAAAGGGAGGCTTTTCATAAAATCCTTTCAGTGTACAGTATGGCTGAGATGGGAGGGCAACGAGGTGGGCCCAGGTTTCCTTTATTATGATTGACACCCAGAAAACAGTGTGGCGTTCAGGACTGAGCAGCAAAATGAAGAAGGAAAAGAGGTTAGTGTGGAAATCCTTCCTTAAACCTAAAGGCATTCATTATCTATATAAATACACCCGAACGTCTTTTACTGAAGCACACAAAAACAGTGGGGAGGCTCTTAACACATCTCAGACATACATTTGGGATGACTTAATTTAAAACAGATAGGAGACATAGTATAAATAAAATTTGGAGGGCCACAGGGGGTATCTCAAAGACAGAGTGTTTTTCTCCAGAACAGCTGAAACTGAGGTTCAATTAGAGAGCTCAAATGGAGGCTCAGATGGGGACCAGCAGTTAGCGTAATGGCTATGTCGCTGGACTCCCACGAAGTCGACCACAGTTTGTGTCCTGGACCCAGTGGCTTAAAACTCATGCCGGGCACGTGTGTGTGCGTGCCCAAGATCCCGAGAGAAGTAAGGAGAAGGGATTGCGGTGTGGCCATCCTCCCTGGGGGGTGATTTCTCGCTTTCTGTCTCTGTCTCTCTCTGTCTGGTGAGCACATGTGCCCTATAGCGAAAACCTCTTTAAAAAAAAATGGAGGCTCAGACGGACACCTTTAGTAAGACCACAGGAACAGTGGTTTCAGAATGAAGTGCCAATTTGCAGCGAATGATGCCTGCCCTCCCATAGTAACCCGTGTGCCAACACCTTGCAGTATCACAAGGTCGCTTTGTACAGTAGCCGCTGAAGGAGGCATAGTAGGGATTTAGTCATTTAACAATGGCCAGTGATTCTCCCAAGTAACACTGGATATGTACATGACATCTTCCGAAAGTCTATGGAAAATACATATTATAAAAAATTATAGATTAATTTTTTTTTTAAATTGTGTGTTCTTTTACCAGAGAGTCAGAGAGAAGGAGAAATTATGCCTCAATGGTGCGTGACCATGCTGTAATCCCTTTTCCTTCATTTCTCCTCCTCTTGAGATTCTGGGCATGCATGTACATGCACCCAACATGTGTTCCAGTCACTAGGGCAGGGATTCAACCCATTGTCAGCCATGTGGGCTCTGACTCCCTTAACTACCAGGCTACAGGCCAGTCCAACTATGCATGAATTTCTAAAATTTTTTTGCATCAAAGCAAATTCATAGCTTAATTCAATTTTTCTATAAACCTTTTTTTTTTTTAAGAGTTGTTTGTTTGTTTGCTATAGGGTGCGTGCACACGCCAGAGAGAGAGAGATGGGGAGAGAGAAACCGAAAAATCACCCCCCAAGGGGTATGGCCATGCGGCAATCCCTTCTTCTCCATTCTCCTCTCAGGATTCTGGGCATGCACACACACGCCCAGCCTGAGTTATAAGCCACCACATCCAGGAGTGGAATCATGGTTGACTATGTGGGAGTCTGGAGACATAACCATTATGCCATTTCCTGGTCCCTCTAGAAACTTTTTGAAGTCTCCTCATGTGTCTTCCAAATCACCTGTACATTTCACTTTTATTTAATTTTTAAAAATCTTGCTCTAGGTACTTGCTGTTGAGGGAACAGGAAGGAAGTTCACATTGATTTTGGCAGTCTCAGAGCTTATTATTGGAAACGTTCCCAGAAGGGATGGCCATGCTGCAATACCTTCTCCATTTCTCCTCTTAGGATTTTGGCCACACACACACAAGCGTTCTGCAAGTTTTTCAAGCCTTTGGGTCCAGGACTTGAACCATACAGTCAGCCTTGTAGGATCTAGCTGCCTTAATCACCAAACCACCAGCTGCCCCTATAGTTATGTTAAAAGATAAAATAAGGGACCAGCAGATGACGAAATTGTTAAGTCCCTGGACTCCCACATAGTTGAACATGGTTTGAGTCCTGGACCCAGAGGCTTCAAACTCATGCTGGGCATGTGTGCATGCATGCCCAAGATTCCAGGAGAAGAATAGAGGAGAAGGGATTGTGACATGGTCATCCGCCCTGGGGATGATTTCTTGTTTTCTGTCTCTCTGTCTCTCCAGCAGGCATACATACACTAAAGCAAACACACACACACACACACACACACACACACACACACACAAACAGAGATGTAAAATAATTGGGTCAGTTGGTGGCGTGGTGGTAAAGGTGTTTAAGGTGGCTGTATCCCACATAGTTGACTCAGTATTTAAGAGTCCTGGACCCATTGGCTTGAAAATTATGCTGGGTGGGCACAGTGCAGAATGCCCAAAATCCAGAGGGAAGAGAAGGGATTGTGGCATGGCCATCCCTTCTGGGGAATGATTTTTTACTTCCCCCTTTCTCTCTTTCTCCTGTGAGCACATGTACCCTATGACAAAAAAGTTTTTTAAATTGAAATTAAAGTAAGAATGTGTGGTATTTTATGATTATGGGAAAGTAAACTAGCAAAATATTATTTATGTGACCAGCAGATGGCATAATGGTTATGTTACTAGACTCCCACATAGTTGACCATGGTTCGAGTCCTAGACTTAGTGACTAAAATTTACCCTGGGCATGTGTACATGCATGTCCAAATCCTGAGAGAATAGAGGAGAGGAGATTTCAGTGTGGCTATCCCCCTGGGGCTGATTTCTCACTTTCTGTCTCTCTGTCTCTGTCTCTTCAGTGAGTTCATGAGCCCTATGGCAAAAGTCTCTCTTTAAAAAATCCAATTTAAAGCCTTATAAAGAGATACATGTATATACCAAAAAAGTGGAGAAATGTAAAGTTGAGAGATATAAAATAGAAAAGAATAAATTATGAAAAAAATGGTACTAGGTAAGTGATTATTTTTAGGAGAAGAATTAATTGGAATAGAAATATGCAAATACAAGTAAGCAATTAATTCCAGATGGGTATAAGATCTAGTTGTGAGAAAAGTGAAACACAGAAGGAAGAATGTGCTTGTACTTAGTCTGAGGATGGTATTTAAAGGATACTGGAAGATAAACTAAATGGAATAGAAAGTTAACTTTTTACATTAAAATATAATTTTAAAGTAAAAATATAAAATATTCTGACATGAATAAAAAGATAGCCCACATACTGGAAAAAGCTATTAGTACTAGAAGATTTTATATATAGATGTATTGTTTATAATGTGTCAGTCATACTTAGAATTCTGAGGATATAATGATTACTATGGATTAAAACTCCTTGCCCACATGGAGCTTGCACCCTGGCCTTATAGCTGGTATATAGCAAAATCAGAATTTGAAAATTTTCCGCTAATTCTAAAGCACATGCCTTATGAACTAATAAATACATAGACAGTCTATGTTTATACATCACTTTACAAATTGTGAGCTAGGTTAATATGGATTCATCATTTTTATTTTTTTAAGAGATTTTTGCTATAGGGTATGTGTGTTCACCAGAGAGACAGAGAGTGACAGAGGCAGAAAGAGAAAATACCCCCCCCTCCAAAGGGAGAATGGCCATGCCACACTCCCTTCTCCAGTCTCCTCTCAGGATTTTGGGCATGCACGCACATGTGCCCAGCATGAGTTTTAAGCTGCTGTGTCTGGGACTCAAACCATAGTCAACTACATGGGAGTCCAGTGATGTAGCCATTATGCCATCTGCTGGTCCCATGGATTAATCTTAGACAACTAAATCTAGTATCAGTTTTGATAGTATCTGAACTTCAAAGATTAAGAGCATATTATGATGAACTCTCTAAAATGAACATAATCTTGGGAGGACTCAGCCTTGAATAAAGACATTTAACCTCATAATATATAAAGATATAAATGTTTTGGGGACCCCTATAAACCAATAAGAAGAAAAATTCAAAATCCAGTAGAAAACATGCAAACTATAGGTACAAATAATTGATTAATAAAAGAGGAAATACAGATTATTATTAAAAATGCAGACATAGTTCTTCTCACTGGTAGAGAGCTTGACAAAACAAAACAAGATACTATTTCATCTTCATTCAATTTGTAAGACTTAGAGTCAGGTAATACAAATTTTGTAGTAGATATGGACCAGTATGAACTCTTTTTTTTTTCTTTTTTTTTATTCTTAAAAAAAAGAATAGAGGTTTTTGCTATAGGGCGCAAGCGCTCGCCAGAAAGACAGAGAGAGACAGAGACAGAAAGTGAGAAATTATCCCCCTGGGGCATGGCAACGCTGCAATCCCTTCTCCTCCATTCTCTTGGGATCTTGGGCACACACACACATGCACCCAGCGTGAGTTTAAGCCACCAGGTCCAGGACTCAAACCACGTTCGGCTACATGGGAGTTCAGCGACATAGCCATTACTCTAACTGCTGATCCCCCCAGTATGAACTCTTACATGGTGCCATCGAGAGTATAAATTATAAATCACTCTTAAGAGAGCAGATTGTTAATATTTAATAAAGTGGAAACTACCCATACTCATGACCCAACAAATCCAATTTTTATATGCACAACCTAAAATATATAGAAAATGCTAGTGCAACACTGTTTCTAATAAGAAAAATGGGACTAAAACAATAATTACCCATTACCAGAAAGATCAATATACCTATACGCTCTATCCATTTAATGGATACTAAGTGGCAGTAGTAATGATGACCTAGAGCTCTTTCTATGAATGAAGATTAACCTCACAAATATAATTTGAAAAAATATAAATTGCAAAAGATCACATGGGGTGCTTTTAGTTAAATTTAAAAACATGAAAAATATTATAGATCAGTTATGAATTAATGAATATATAGTAAATATATATACAAAAAACATGAGAAAGATAAACTCCAGATTATAATACTCTTTACCTCTTTGAAAGGGACCAGCAGTTGGCGTAATGGCTCTGTCGCTGGACTCCCATGTAGTCTACCATAGTTCGAGTCCTGAACCCATTGGTTTAAACTCATGCCAGGCACGTGTGTGTGTGTGTGCCCAAGATCCCGAGAGGAGAATGGCGGAGAAGGGATTGTGGATCTCCAACTGGGGGATGATTTTTCACTTTTCCTGTCACTATCCTTGTCTCTATCTCAGGCAAGCACAGGCACCATGCTGCAAAAAATCTCTCAAAAAAAAAAAAAAAAGAGAGAAAGAGAAAGACAAATCCAATTGAGGAAATGGATTAAACAAGCTTCATAGGAATTACACCATTTCTACAATCACTACAATAATCATACTTAAACATTACAGATATAAGGGGTAATGAGTCTATTGAGCAAAAAAATATTTAATTGCTGATATTTCAGTTTAAAGGTGTAAGTTAATACTATATTTTTGTAATGTGCTGGAATTTTTAACTACAACCACAGAATTTTCTAAGGAAGATAATGCTGATCTATAAAGCCATGAATGTAGAAACATCCACCAGTTGCCTATTCTTAGAGTGAGGCCAATATAGATGGGTATTAATGTTGTCTTTGAAAAACACAATAATATACTTGAAGTTAGTAATAACAAAAGAACTCAGAAGATGGATAATAATGATATATATTCTGAAAGAATAGCTTTATATACATGTGTTTAATCATTGATACACAAATACCTTTGCTTAAATCCCACTGAAATCCTATTGAGTCAAAAACCTGAGATAGGGACCAGCAGTTAGTGTAATGGCTATGTTGCTGGACTCCCATGTAGTTGACTGTAGTTTGAGTCTTGGACCCGGCGACTTAAAACTCACACCGGCGTGTGTGCGTGCGTGCCCAAGATCCCGAGAGGAGAATAGAGGACGAGGGATTGTGGTGTGGCCATCCCCCTGGGGGATGATTTCTCACTTTCTGTCTCTCTGTCTCTCTCTGTCTTTCTGGCGAGCCCACGAACCCTATAGCAAAAACCTCTCCAAAAAAAAAAAAAACAAAAACAAGAACAAAAAAACCCCGAGATATAAATTTCCATGATAAATAAGTTAAAAGCATATTCTCCAGCTGTTTCCAACATGAATTCTCAGTTGTGAAGAACTGATTAATTTTATAAGCATGCAATTAAGAAATAGAGGTGATCTGTATTTAAAATTGTCTTTGCATGTACTTTAGGAGAAATTTTTTTGTTTTGTTTTGTTTTTGTTTTTACTAGACTTAATATTGTGATTATTCAAAGGGGTATGTCCAAGAAGATGATGACCCTGGAAAATTTCAACACATTCTATTTATATTTTGTTGCTTTTTTCTGCATTCTAGCTCTCTGTGCTTTTACCTACCAAATATGTAGAGAACATATTAATGAGACTGTGTCACCTTAAGAACAGATATACTTTAGAGTTATTAAAGAGTTCTTAGGGGCCAGCAGGTGGCGTGGCGTTTGAGGGTGCTGGCTGACTACAGTTCGAGTCCCGGAACTGGCAGCTTGCTCTCTCTCTCATTATCTCACAACAAATAAATAAATAAAGTTAAATATAATTAAATAATAATGATAATAATAAGTCTTTAGGGCCAGCTGATAACAGAAGTTACACTGCTGGACTCCTACATGGCCAACTGTGCTTTGAGTGTGGAACCCAGTGGCTTGAAACTCACTCTAGGTGCTTATGTGTGTGCCCAAGATCCCAGGAGAAGAATGGAGAAGAAGGGATTGTGGTGTGGCCATCCCCTGAGGAGTTATTTCAGACTTTCCCTCTCACTCTCTCTGTCTCTCTCGGGCAAGCATACGTGCCTTAAGGCAAAAACCTCTAAATAAAGAAAAAAAAAGAGTTCTTTGACCATTAATATCTCATCCTGATACTATAACTATTGATTAATTGACCTTTTATTTGTTATTTTTAGTAGTGATGGATGACTTTGCTTTGTAGTTTTATGGATTTTAATTTCACAATTAGTAATAAAGCTGCAACACATAATTTATGGGAGAAAAACAAATCAGTAATCTCTCCACGAGGTGAACATATATTTATGTCTCAAAGTATTTCATTTGTGTTACTAACTGAGAACAAAATTATGAACAGAAAATACATGTTGGTCTTATGTTAATCATTCAGAATCACCAGAGGGGGAAAAATCATTGTCCTTTTCATCACTGTTCAAGTTAATGGAATTTCAAAAGATCTTACAGCTACTTACTCAAATTCAATCCAGAAGCAGATTTCATCTTTAAGGTAAAGACCAAGCTGATGGAATCCTATGCCTAAGCAAAATAAAAAACAAAACGAAGGATTCTTCTCTCTTTTTTCATATTTCATATTCTGTGTATAAAATGTCAAAAGATCTATATGCTTAACTGAAAGTCCATCTTATTAGTTAATTTTTATTGCTAAATGTTGTTTAAATAGTTTATTTGGGCATTATCATAGAAATAAGTTTTTAGGACATCAGATGCAGCAGAATACAGATAATCTCAATCAACATTTACCAGGGGCTATGCATCACTTATTTCCCTTAAGAACCTTGTATTACAGCTTTGAACGTGCTATCTTTCTGAGGGGGACATGAGAAAAATAAAACAAAACAAAAAACATCCCAAAGACAATATTATCCTTTTGAAAGATCATGAAATTTAGGAGAAGAAAGAGAAAGAGGTTTCTACAAAACAAAACAGACCAGTTGTCAGAAACAAAGTAAGAGAACTAGGAAAAAGTAATGAACTAGAAGTCAGAGAATAAAAATCAGCAAACTATCAATATGTTGGAATATTTGATTTTGTTGTGGAACTATATCATTTACCTGGTTTGCAAATCTGCAATAAATAAATGTAGTCCTCAAAATGATGGCCATTCCAACATTTTCGACTGTTTTTCACATATCAAGAGAATGTGCAAACTTTTTAAGCAGCTTGATGCCAAATAGAAGAGTAAGGAGTTTATCAGACTTATGTCCAACTCCTTCCAAATTTACTAATTAGATTATTTACCACTTCTCCTCTTGGAAGGTATTAATCTGATTAATATAAATTATTATATTTATAGATAACTAATATAAAGATCCTTAAGGCTTACCGCAGCAAAGCTTCGTGTGTTGCTCACATAAAGACCACTATTGTCCAACTCTGTACTGTGCAGCAGTGAATTCCTTTCTGGTCCTACTGCTGGCTGAGGAGGAGTCTCTTTGTGACTTGCTGGTCTTGAGGCTAAAAAGTCAAAAAACTGACAAACCACATGATTCCTGTTCCACTGTGAAGCTGGAAAAGTCACTTCTATTTATATTCTTTTGGCCAAAATTTTATATAGTCAAGCATGTTCTGAACAAATAATGCAACTAACTAAAGGATGAACGACTGAAGGAGTATGGCAAGAGGCATCTCTCTAGTTTTAATGTGTTTGTAAAGTAGAAAGAAGCCAGAGAAGGGATCTCCCCCAAGATAATAGTGATCAATTTTGTATGTGTGTGTGGGTGGGTGTGGAGGCAGATAACTATAAAACAAAATATTAATATTTGGGACAATAAGGTGGAATATGGGAGAAGTGATTAAAAATAAATATTTTCTGAGAGGGATGCATTAATTTTAGATATTAAATTTAGTATGTATATTAAACCTCTAAGTATTATAAAAGTTCAGATAAATTAAATACAGAATAATAAAAATGAAAATAAATTAAATTTTAGCAAATAGAATTCTGGCAGTGTACAGAAGCAAAAGGAAAAGCAGGTTAATTCAAATACAACAAGAGATCACAGAAATAAATTAAAATGTCTTACTAAGTATAGTAAGTATAAATGAACCAGACTCAGCAGGTAAAATACAGAGAAAAGCCAGAATGAACAAAAAAGCATCTTTCAATATACTATTTTCTTGAAATATAAGAACTTGGGACATATTTCAGTGGAAAAAATGAAATAAGGCAAATGTTTACCCAGTTAAAGATAGGAAGCTATGTTAATATTAGACAAAAGAGGGACCAGCAGATGGTGTAATGGCTATCTTGCTAGACTCTCATGTAGTCAATTGTGGTTCAAGTCTGGTTCCAGTGGCTTAAACTCACACAGGGCATGTGTGCGTGCGTGCCCAAGATCCCAAGAGAAGAATGGAGGAGAAGGGACTGCCACGTGGCCATACCCCCCCAGGCGAGGGGAGGGGGTGATTTCTTGCTTTCTGTCTCTCTGTTTCTCTCTGTCCTTCTGGTGAGTGCAAGCACCCTATAGCAAAAAACTTCTCAAAAAAAAAATTAGACAAAAGAGAATTTAAAGACTAAAACTACTACTGTGGACAAATAAAACTATTCACTGGAATTATATAGTCTGAATTTATACAGACTAAAGCTAATCACAAAACATTTAACAAAAATAGTCATAGGAAGAAATATGGACACATCTATAATGATTGTCGGAGACTTTGAGATTCATTACCTATAACTTTTAGATAAACTGGACAATATATAAGCAAAGACATCAAACGCATTTGAATAAAATTAGCATGTTGTATGATGTAAACAATAACACTTTCAGAGAAGGGATCTCCCCCAAGATAATAGTGATCAATTTTGTATGTGTGTGTGGGTGGGTGTGGAGGCAGATAACTATAAAACAAAATATTAATATTTGGGACAATAAGGTGGAATATGGGAGAAGTGATTAAAAATAAATATTTTCTGAGAGGGATGCATTAATTTTAGATATTAAATTTAGTATGTATATTAAACCTCTAAGTATTATAAAAGTTCAGATAAATTAAATACAGAATAATAAAAATGAAAATAAATTAAATTTTAGCAAATAGAATTCTGGCAGTGTACAGAAGCAAAAGGAAAAGCAGGTTAATTCAAATACAACAAGAGATCACAGAAATAAATTAAAATGTCTTACTAAGTATAGTAAGTATAAATGAACCAGACTCAGCAGGTAAAATACAGAGAAAAGCCAGAATGAACAAAAAAGCATCTTTCAATATACTATTTTCTTGAAATATAAGAACTTGGGACATATTTCAGTGGAAAAAATGAAATAAGGCAAATGTTTACCCAGTTAAAGATAGGAAGCTATGTTAATATTAGACAAAAGAGGGACCAGCAGATGGTGTAATGGCTATCTTGCTAGACTCTCATGTAGTCAATTGTGGTTCAAGTCTGGTTCCAGTGGCTTAAACTCACACAGGGCATGTGTGCGTGCGTGCCCAAGATCCCAAGAGAAGAATGGAGGAGAAGGGACTGCCACGTGGCCATACCCCCCCAGGCGAGGGGAGGGGGTGATTTCTTGCTTTCTGTCTCTCTGTTTCTCTCTGTCCTTCTGGTGAGTGCAAGCACCCTATAGCAAAAAACTTCTCAAAAAAAAAAATTAGACAAAAGAGAATTTAAAGACTAAAACTACTACTGTGGACAAATAAAACTATTCACTGGAATTATATAGTCTGAATTTATACAGACTAAAGCTAATCACAAAACATTTAACAAAAATAGTCATAGGAAGAAATATGGACACATCTATAATGATTGTCGGAGACTTTGAGATTCATTACCTATAACTTTTAGATAAACTGGACAATATATAAGCAAAGACATCAAACGCATTTGAATAAAATTAGCATGTTGTATGATGTAAACAATAACACTTTCGTAAAACCTAGTTCCAGCAATTAAAAAAAAATGTTTTTCTCATACACACATGGGACATTTGGAAAACCAATCACTTATTAGGATAAAAGCCATTCTTGATATATTTCAAAAATTGGTATTAAGGACCAGCCTCATAGTATGGTGGTTAAGCGATGTGCATTGGGAGCTAGATTCTGCATGGCCCACTTAGATTTGAATTTTGCATCCAAAGGCTTGAAAAACATGCCAGGAACATGTGCATGTGTCCCCAAAATCTTGATGGGAAGGAGAAGTGGAGGAAAGGGAATCATGTTGTGCTCGTGCCCCATGGAGGGGTGCTTTCTCACTCTCTTTTTCTTTCTTTGACAAGTGCATATGCCCTCTATCAATTAAAATAAAAACTATAAAAATCTTGTAGAATTACATTCTCATTATAATGTAATAATGGTAGAAGTCAATTATAAAAAGCTAGCTTTAAAAATGCATGAAAATTAAAAACTAATTTATAATTCAAAGAATAAGTCATAATAGATATTTTTAAATGTTCAAAGCTAAACAACTCATCAAATACAACCTTTATTAATTTACTTTCTTTTTTCTTTCTTTCTTTCTTTTTTTTTTTTATTTTTGCTCTAGGGCATAGGCGCTCACCAGAAAGACAGAGAGACAGAAAGTGAGAAATCACCCCCCAGGAGGATGGCCACGCCGCAATCCCTTCTCCTCCATTCTCCTCTCGGGATCTTGGGCATGCACGCACACGCGCTCAGCGTGAATTTAAGTCACCGGGTCTGGGACTCGAACTACGGTTGACTACATAGGAGTCCAGCAACATAGCCATTACACTGTTGGTCCCAGCTGTTATTAATTTTCAATTGTTATTGTAATAAATGTCAAAAACTTAGTGGCTTAAAACAACATATTGTAATATAGAAGTCAAAGTGTAGAATGAATCTCACTTGGCTAAAGTCAAGGTACCAAAAAGCTGCATTCCTTTCTGGAGCCTTGAGAAAAGAATCTGTTTTTTCTCGGCTCAGCTAGGTGGTATTGTGGTTATAGTGGCTAGATCCCAATGGCTGGCTATGTGGTTTGAATCCTGAACCCAGTGGCTTGAAAAACATACCAGGTCTGTGTGCATACATGCTCAAAATCCTGAGAGAGAATGGAAGGGAAGTGATTGTGGCATGGCTGTTGCCTCCCCCCACCCCCCAGGGGGGGTGCTTTTTCACTTTCTCACTCTCTCTCATCTCTGGGTATATATATATATATATATATAAACATTCAAAACTCAGTTTTCTTATTGTTTTGCAAGGTTCTTTTCTCTTCTGAGGGGTAGGTCGAACAGAGATACAGGGAGCTGGAAAAAGATGGGAGGCATTGATGTCTTGTTTGTTGGCTGAGTTTAGTGGGAACTCACGGAGCTCTTAGTAGGCTCACAAAGCCCATTGCAGCACTCACGAGTGCTTCTGCCCCCTTGAAACTTGTAATGTGCAAGGAGAACCCTCACAGAATGCTTTCCTCTTCTTGAAGCTCACAGCGTGCTGAGCTGAGCTGAGCCTAGGCCGAGCCAAGGCCAAGTTTCATCAGGCTGCACCAAGACCAAGCAGAGCAGGGCTAGCTAGCAGGGGGCAGTATAGTACAGAGCAGGGCTAGCTAGCAGAGCAGCGTAGCACAGAGCAGGGCTAGCTGACTGGACAGCGTAGTACAGAGCAGGGCTAGCTAGAAGGGCAGCTTAGTAGAGAGCAGAGCTAGCTAGCAGGGCAATGTAGTACAGAGCAGAGCTAGCTAGCAGGGCAGTGTAGTACAGAGCAGAGCTAGCTAGCAGGGCAGTGTAGTACAGAGCAGAGCTAGCTAGCAGGGCAGTGTAGTACAGAGCAGGGCTAACTGACCACGTACTCCTTTCTCTTAAAGAGACTTCTCCAATAGTGGCTTGTTGCTAAAACCAAACTGTTGCACATGCACATATGTGCTACATTCAAAGGCGTAAAACAGCAAAGTCATAATTACATAAGAAGTGCACAAGCGAACATAAGTTGTTTATGAAGGTGAAGGAGTTAGACTAAACCATTCTGACTCCATTTGCAATACATTTATCTTTTTGTTTCTAGAGATCAGCTACATTTTTTTTTTTTTTTTGAGAGAGAGAGAGTGCTATAGGATGGATGTGCTTCCCAGAGAGACGGAGACAGAAATAGAGAAACTCCTCCAGGGGAAGATCATGATACAATTCCTTCTCCTCCATTCTCCTCTAAGGATTTTGGACTTTCACGCATATGCATCTGGTATGAATTTCAAGTCACCAGATCTGGGACTCGAACCACAGTTGACCACATGGGAGTTCAACACCTTAACCACTATACCACCTCCTAGCCCCAGAGGGTCCAATCTTTGATTCATGGCCCTTTATTATTGAAGCCTTCAAAACTAGCAAGGGCCCAGTGAATCTTTCCCTCTTCTCGCCACCTGCCATTGACTCTTTCTCTTTTACTTATAAAGATCCTTGTAATTACACTGGGTGCACCTGGATAATGCAGGTGATTCTCCCTATTTTAAAGTCACCTAATTAACAAACTTAATTTCATCCACAGCCAGAATTTCTTCTACATAGTTTAAGTCTTAATTTGAGGGTAGTATAGGCTTAAATGTTATAAAAAAGAAAAGCCAAATTTTTTGAAGTAAGCATCTTAAGACAGAAAAAGATAAACAGTAAAATATATAAAAGACAAAGAAAGTAAATATGTTTGATAAAGGGACAGAAATGAATGAAACAGAAAACATATATGTAAGAAAATCACAAAAGCCAAAGCTGATTTTTGAAAACAATTATAAAACAGAAAAACAAAATGAAGTTTGGCAAGTTCATATTATGAAAAAGGACTGTTCAAATAAACATTAAAGTTGAAATGAAGAAGCAGACATGATTAAAACTGAGCAGAACTTAAAAAATATAGCGTATAATGAAAAATTTAAATTAATAATTTGAAAAAACTATTTAGGCATCACAGTTGCTTAAAAGGATAATGTACCCGTTAGTTCATAATTCTGAGATATTTAATTTATGCGAAATATATTTTTTAAGTTTATTTTTTTTCCAGGAGTGAGAGTAACAGAGAGATAGCAATCCTAATACTATAATCCATCCCTAGACTCAACGTCGAATGCAGTGCTGAGCAGATAACTTGATTGTCCTCAGTCCAAACTGCTTTAATTTAGGTACGACTCATGTGGAACTCACACTACGGAACTTGGCAGTGTCAGGAAATGAGTTAATACACAAAGAATATAAATAAATTGTTACAGAAAAACAGACAGCCAAGGGACAAAAATGCAGCACATCGGCAGGTACAGAAGAATTAAGACTCTGAATCTCCGGTCCCCCTTAGGTGTCAAGCACAGTCTTTTATCAGGAAATTTGGTGAGTGGCAACTTTCAGCGGGCTAAAGGTATCCCATCAGGGAGAAGAAGCCTATCAGGAAAAAGCAGCTCATTAGGAAGATGCAGCCCAGATTTTGTTCACAGGAAGAAAGAGTCAGATAAGCAGGGTCTCCAGCTTCTCAAAGTCTCCAATTGCTTTTATCACTTCAGAGAGGGAGAGGCAGAGGCAGTGGCGGTGAATTCGTAGAGGACTGGAAATGGCAACTGCCAGCCTTGGGCTATTGTGAGTCCCAGGCCCATCCACATCAAAATCACTTCTCTACACAACGCACTCTTACCAGTTGGCAGCTTCTAACTGGACAAAATGTGCTGTCACACACACTGATACCAATAATGCCAGAGAAGACTTAGGTGTCCCAAGATGGAGCACTGGCCATGTTGTTGGAGATGTCTGTGGGGAAGCCGCTGTTGCTGCTTTTAACTAGACATAGCACAGTCATGATCTGAAGAGAAAGAGGAAGGTGGCTGAATTATCTAATTTTTAAACAAGTCAGATTCCAAGTGGCAGTGACAATCTTAGAGAATACTAACACTATTTGGCAAGAATAAAGAAAGTTCTGGAGTACCTAAAAAGTAGAGAAAGCAAGAGACCAGCAGTTGGTGAAATGGCTATGCCAACTGGACTCCCATGTAACCAACCCTGGTTCGAGTCCTGGACCCAGAGGCTTAAACACATGCTGAGCATGTGTGTGTGCGTGCCCAAGATCCGAGAAGAGAGTGGAGGAGAAGGGATTGCGGTGTGGCCATCCCTCCCTGGGGGGTGATTTCTGGCTTTCTGTCTCTCTGTCTCTCTCGTCTTTCTGGTAAGCCCACATGCCCTATAGCACAAACCTCTCAAAAAAAAAAAAAAAAGTAGAGAAAGCACCACAGAAAA
>NW_006159655.1:60572-65512 GCF_000334495.1 Tupaia belangeri chinensis | reverse complement strand
AACCCCCAACCCCCTAAAACAAAAACCTCAAAAAAAAAAAAAAAAAGGAGAAAAAGCATCACAAAAAAAAAAAAAATTCTTCTAGTAAACCCTCATTTAGCCTAAGCTTGATGTGCCCTAAGAAGCATGCTGTATAAGACTGTAGGATAGGACATTACACACATGAGTGGTATAGATCCTTGGAAACATGGTGAGTTCATTTTGTCTCTTTTGGAGTTGTGAGCTAGAAGGAGAGAACTTTATTCTAAGGTTCTAAAATTCTATTCCAATTATTAATTACTAGCTGATTTATAGTTCAGAGCACTTACACTAGAATGTGTGGTGAAGAAATTCAAAATACCGGTGTGGAGGGGGAGTTATTTATTGGTGCCTATTTAGAATTAGAAGTTGAACAGCTGTTGCATTACATATTTTACTTTTTAATTGAAATTTTGAAATCAAACTTGTCTTAATTTTTCTGCTCTATTGGATTGCTATGTTTAGAATATTCTGAGTGGGGTGGGGTCAGGACCTCTTTTGTATTAAGCACTTTTTGTTTCATTTTGTGTGGGTGGAATATAAAGCTACACCCTTATTGTAAAAAAAAAATAAAATGAAAACAAAATCACCAACAACCATCATTAGACTGTACCTTGTCTAGTAGGTTGTTCTTTGAACTATTTGCTGTGGGCATTTCCACTGTTCTGTTACATCATTATAGTCCCTTACTGTGTGAAAAACCAAAGGAAATAAATGTAGAATTGCAAAGATTCCAGATGAACTGTCACTCATGTAGGGCCCTGGCTGACTCTGTTCCATGGCTTCAGGGCTGTCTGTACCAACCACTGTACAAAAGGACTGGACCTGCAGAAGCAATTGGGTTTGGTTTTTTTTTTTCATTGTTTATCTTCTCATTCAACAACTCTAAATAAAAAGAGTACATGTAACCAACTTAAAAAGAAAGTACAGAGAAAGTAAACATCATAGCTGATCTCTGATTAGAAGATCCAACGAGGAGATATAATAAACATTAGCACTTGAACCATCATACTAAATATTATATTAATAATATTATATTAATATTAATATTAATATATTATATTAATAATGTTTCAATATGCTTCAGCAATTTCACTTGTAGGTATATATCCAATGGAATTGAAAACAGGAACTCTAGCAAGTACTCACATACCATGTTCATTCTACCAAAAGGTGGAAAAAATTAAAGTGTCCATTAACATATTAATGAATACATACACACACACACACACACACACACACACACGAACACACAATATGTACTCACCCTTAAAAAAAGGAATACAATCTGATACCTTCTACAACATGAAAATATTGAAAATATTATGCTAAGTTGAATAAGCCAGACAGAAAGGTTAAGTATTGTATGATTTCATTTATATGAAATATCTTTCTTTTAAGTTTATTAATTATTTTCCAGGAGTAAGTAGTGTCACTAACACCTCAGTCCAGCCCCAGAGTCCCCCAGTTCTAGATCACGGTCATGTGCATGCCTGATGTACTCAGGGAAGTCTCAGGTGAACCTAGAACATTCCTGAGTGGGTCAGCCTCACAGAGCAATATGTTTTACCATTGCCCCACTGTCCAACCCTTATATGAGATATCTTGAACTTGTCTTAATTTTTCTGCTCTATTGGATTGCTATGTTTAGAATATTCTGAGTGGGGTGGGGTCAGGACCTCTTTTGTATTAAGCACTTTTTGTTTCATTTTGTGTGGGTGGAATATAAAGCTACACCCTTATTGTAAAAAAAAAATAAAATGAAAACAAAATCACCAACAACCATCATTAGACTGTACCTTGTCTAGTAGGTTGTTCTTTGAACTATTTGCTGTGGGCATTTCCACTGTTCTGTTACATCATTATAGTCCCTTACTGTGTGAAAAACCAAAGGAAATAAATGTAGAATTGCAAAGATTCCAGATGAACTGTCACTCATGTAGGGCCCTGGCTGACTCTGTTCCATGGCTTCAGGGCTGTCTGTACCAACCACTGTACAAAAGGACTGGACCTGCAGAAGCAATTGGGTTTGGTTTTTTTTTTTCATTGTTTATCTTCTCATTCAACAACTCTAAATAAAAAGAGTACATGTAACCAACTTAAAAAGAAAGTACAGAGAAAGTAAACATCATAGCTGATCTCTGATTAGAAGATCCAACGAGGAGATATAATAAACATTAGCACTTGAACCATCATACTAAATATTATATTAATAATATTATATTAATATTAATATATTATATTAATAATATTGCAATATGCTTCAGCAATTTCACTTGTAGGTATATATCCAATGGAATTGAAAACAGGAACTCTAGCAAGTACTCACATACCATGTTCATTCTACCAAAAGGTGGAAAAAATTAAAGTGTCCATTAACATATTAATGAATACATACACACACACACACACACACACACACACACGAACACACAATATGTACTCACCCTTAAAAAAAGGAATACAATCTGATACCTTCTACAACATGAAAATATTGAAAATATTATGCTAAGTTGAATAAGCCAGACAGAAAGGTTAAGTATTGTATGATTTCATTTATATGAAATATCTTTCTTTTAAGTTTATTAATTATTTTCCAGGAGTAAGTAGTGTCACTAACACCTCAGTCCAGCCCCAGAGTCCCCCAGTTCTAGATCACGGTCATGTGCATGCCTGATGTACTCAGGGAAGTCTCAGGTGAACCTAGAACATTCCTGAGTGGGTCAGCCTCACAGAGCAATATGTTTTACCATTGCCCCACTGTCCAACCCTTATATGAGATATCTTGAATAGGCAAATTTATAAAGACAGAAAATAGATTAGAGGTACCAAGCGCTAGAGAAAAGAGAAAATGAAGAATTATTGCTAAATGATTACAGAGTTTCTTTTTGGAGTAATTATAAAGTTTGGAAATAGTGAAGGTGTTTGCACAACATTGTAAATGTAAATTAATGTCACTGAGTTTTGTACTTAAAATGGTTAAAATGACAAATTTCATGTTGGATATTGTACCACAATAAAAAACGTGAAAATAAAAAAGAAGAAACTACAGGTATAATTAGTCACACTGACTGTGGTTTTTCTTTTACCTCTTAAATTATTTGGAATTTATTTACTAAAAAAATAGAATATTAAGAACATGATATAATGACTATTTTACTAAAATATGTAATATTTCCTTATTTTTTTCCTCCATCCCACTATCCACAATTCTAGGCCTTTTTATAGAAGTGGCCTCCAAAGCATGGTACAACTTCATAAACTCAGTGCTCTCGAGTCCATTAGGCTTTTATTTATATTTTACTAGAAGTCACCATAAAACTATATAACAACAAGCCATGTTATTATACAATCCTCCATGATTCTAAACAAGCTGCTCAATAAAATTTGCACCTCATGTCTCTAATCTCACAATGAAACTGTGTTCCATAATCTTACAATGAAATCATGCAGTGAAAACTCTTGTGTTTTCAATGTTGTCTATGTTTTTAAAATCCACTTTAACACCACATCTTCATGGGAAACATTCAGAACTACGGATTTCTTGTAGAAATTATTCTCTTCACATTTCCTTGAATAGCAATAGGAAAACCAACTGTTATCCTTTCTCAAGGAGCTAAAGGGGGAATAGACTTGCAGGTGAAATAAATTGCCTTCCTTCTGTTGAAATGAAACTGCAATCTATGTGCTCAGCAGCATATGTAAATAGCAGATTGAAACTTGCTCAAAGAGAATTTTCTGTTCTCGACAACATCTGTTACACTTGACAGATGCTCTAGTGCCAGCATTGCGTCTAGTAAAGTGAGACTCCACAGTCCATAGAAACTCCCAGTGCTTCAGCTTCCTTCCTGAACAAAAACATCACTAACTCAAAAACTAGATTTTGAACTGAATAATTTATATATAATACTTGCACCTTGTGTATGCAGAAGCATGTATGATTTTATGATTAAAATACATTCCTCACTCCCTGCCTCCTGACAGACAATAGGTCTGGCTTAATCTTATATTTGAGCTCATAACATTTTAAAATGTTTTCACTTTTCCTGTATTAGGAGGAAAAAACAGAATATCCAAAAAGTATAGAATGTTTAATCTCAATCATAAGGATGTCATGATGCATGGCAGAAAAAAAATGAACAGCAAATGATTCAAAAGGCTATGCAAATAACAAGAAGATATTTGACATTATTTAGTTTTGCAAGTATTGAAATTAATGCAAATTAAAACAAAACTGAGGTGCTATTTACAAGGTACTCAATTAAAAATGTATTATTATACCAAAAGCTAGTGATAGTACATTAAATGCATACTACTGCCTAGTTGGCTGTAGCATGGCCATTTGGAAAGCAATTTGGCATATCAAAGGGCATTAAAAATGTTTATAAAATTCACTTGAGGAAGCTGCTGTTTCATTCTGTGATGACGAAAAAAGATCAAGCTATTGACTTCATCCACAAAATTTAATCCTAGAGAAACTGAAGAAGCAAAAGGGAATTATGAATGCCAGAAAGAAACCACTCCTCAAATCCTGGAGTGTTTTTAGAAGTTTATGTCTGGAGGGTGAATGGTTGATGGCTACAAAAGAGGAGGGCAGATTGAAGAAGTGGTGAGGAGGCAGGTAGGAGGAAAGATTTTATTCCTGAAATTTAATTGAGGCACTACAGACATATTGTCAAACATAGTCAGTATGCAGACCATCAAATGATCACAAAGGTGAGAACTACCCAGCTCAAATAGAAAACATTACCAGCATCAAGACCAAGACATTGAACGTTACCAAGGTTTAGGCCCCCCCCTGCCACTCTCCTTAGGCTGTCTTCCTCTGAGAGAACAATACATTACTTTTAGCTGTTTCTAAACTTCATGCAAGTAGAGTCACACTGTTTTGTGTGTGTAATTTAACTTAAAATTATAATAAA
>NW_006159655.1:55663-60541 GCF_000334495.1 Tupaia belangeri chinensis | reverse complement strand
AAAAATCTATCCATAGTATTTAAATATTTTACTTAATATATTTATCTTTATCTATTAAATATATTTATTATTTTATTCTTTAACATTTTATTGTACATAAAAGTAGTTTATGGAATACTTTGTTGTATGACTATCAATTTTTTTTTGTACTCTTCATGGGCTTGGGTTGTTGTTATATGATTATAAAGAAAACAAAGTTGCTAACTTTTTCTTGCACATATTTTTGGGTGCAAATGCACATTTATTATGATGGGCTTATACCCAAAAGTGTTAAAATTCCTGCCTTTATAAGAAGAAAAATAAATATAATGACAAATAAATCACACAACTTTAATATTTTTTCTATATTGTATTAATATACCAACAAAGGACAAAGGACAAGTAATGTATGATTCCATTTATATGAGATATGTTTTTTAAAGTTTACTAATTAAAATAAAAGAAAAATGTGATGAATCAATAGAAAGTAGAACAGAGGAGAAAAGGGATAGCAAGAAAGTATAATATGTGAAAAGTTTGAATTAAAATGGCAAGAATAGTTTCTAAAATGACAATAATTTAAATAAATATATTGGGCCATCAGAAAAGTCATGATGTGTTTTTCTTTGTTTTTCTAAGCAAAAATGCATCATGACTTTCTGATGACCGAATGAATGGTTAAACATGAATACAAAGAGAGTAATTCTAGAAACCAAAGATATAATAATACTGATAGGACATGTTTTTATAAAAGAGGCATAATAATGGCATAAAGTAAAATACTGAAAAATTATACCAGGTAAATATAAAGACAATTGGGTTATCAATATTTTTTTAACTTTTTTTTAGGAATTATTTTAACTTTATTTATTATTATTATTTTCCAGTTTGATCAGAGAGAGAGAGAGAGAAAGTGAGAAAGCAAGCCTCCAGGTCTGGGATTCTAACCATGGTCGTCCATGTGGGAGTCCAGCATCTTTAACTACCACGTCACCTGCTGGTCCTTTTTAAACTTTTAAAAAATCTTTTATTGTTTCCTTTTTCAAGTCCGAGTGAGAGAGAGAGAGAGTGAGAGAGAGAGAGAGAGAGAGAGAGGCAGCACCCTCAACTGGGTCTTGATGCCATGATCCATTCCCAGCTTCAGCCAGCCGTGGATCACAGGCACATGTGTGCTCAGTGTATTCAGGGAGGTCTCCAAATGCTAACCCAGAACCTTCCCATGTGGGTCAGCCTGACAGGGCATCTTGTTTGACCACTGTATCACTGCCTGGCCCTTGGGTTAGCATTCTTACATGACAAAATACAATTTAAATCACATATGATGGAATGTTCAAAGGAGGGAAAAACTAGAAATATATATTATAAACATACAGGAAGAGACTTCAAAGAGTTCATGAAAAGAGTAGAATTACAGTATGAGTTTATGTTGGTCCAGAAATTTTTTTGAAATCCATGCATACTTCCTGCATAATACACAATTTAAATGAACTTTTTGAAGATCTCTCATATACACAAAATCATACATCCTTGAAACATCGAACATCAACTATTATAATTTCAAGAATTATGTCATGTCATTAATTTCAGTGTTATCTACAGTGAAGATATAGTCACTCTTGGGACCAGCAGTTAGCGCAATGGCTATGTCGCTGGGCTCCCATGTAGTTGACTGCGGTTTGAGTCCCAGACCCAGTGGCTTAAATTCACTCTGGGCACATGTGTGTGCGTGCCCAAGATCCTGAGAGGAGAATGGAGAAGAAAAGATTGCGGCGTGGCCATCCTTCCTGGGGGGGTGATTTCTCTCTTTCTGTCTCTCTTTCTGGCAAGTGCACTCACCCTATAGCAAAAACCTCTCTCTCTCTCTCTCTCTCTATATATATATATATATATAGTCACTCTTTTCAATGTGCCTGTGATCCACGCACACGGCCTGGCGTGAGTTTAAGCTGCTGGGTCCAGGACTTGAACTGTAGTCACTACATGGGAGTCCAGCGACATAGCCATTACGCCAACTGCTGGTCCTGGTATATTGCTATTGATGTGAATTATTTTGCTCCAACTGATGACACATATTGTCATGGCAACTAGTCAGATGAATGTTTATCTGAATAGGTTATGTGAGATAGTGAAGGTTATAGGCTTCAAGAAGCCTTTGCTTCTTGAAGGAATGAAACTGTATCTGGGCAGTAATTAGTCCCCGTAAATCAGTGAAGAAGAAGGCTAAAGAGCAATGACTACTTTTCTAGAATTCGGAGATATTGCTATGCTGTACTGTAATAGTGATAGCATGATAATTATTGTTGAATTGCTTAGGTGTTTTGTTTTATTTGCTTCTGCTAATCTCAAGAGTGTAACCAAAATACTAACTTTGAAAGAGTGCTAAGAAGGACATTAATGCTGGGTCAATGAATGCCCTAAATTCATTTTCTTGTAATATTGAGCTCCTTATTGGCCAATAAATAGTAAAGAAATCAAAGTAAAATCCAACAAGAACAACAGCAACTAAATTACTTCTATGAACTGCAATTTCCTTCCTCTTATACTTTATTAAGCTCTATCCCTATTTCTCCAATTACTAGAAGTGCCTTCCATGCTCTGCCTTTCCGTACTTCACACCAGCTTTCCCTATCTCTAGAAATGTCACTAAACACACATCCACTCACACATGTGTGCACTAACAGAAAACTGTTTTGATGAGATCGTCATTTTAAGAAGTCCTAGTTGGCAAAGTACAGCTCAGAACATCCCAAGCCCAAAGAAACTTCTGGACATGGCATGAAGTCAGAGCTTATAGTGAGGAGCTAGATTGGAAAGTTTGGGAAGGTGAATGGCTTTGTAGTCAGTTTGAGTAGGAAACAAATTTATATAGTTTATTTTCAGTGTCTGGGGGATGTCTGATGGAGATTGTATAAAGGGCTAAAACTAAGTAACCCACAGGTATTACTACCAGTTAAGTTTTCTTCTGTTATATTAGTTGGTTTTCAGATGAACCTTTCAAGACTTGAGCTTCTGGAAACCATTGCAACTTTGTAATATTATATTAATTAAAGGTAGTAGTTTTGTTTTTTTTTTTCCTTTTTTTCCCTTTTTTTTTTTTTTTTTTTTTGCCATAAGATACACATGCTCACCAGAGAGAGTGAGAGTGAGAGCACCCCCCATGGAGGATGGTCATGCTCCAATACCTTCCCCTTCATTTCTTCATACTGTCAGGATTTGGGGCACACACACTTACATGCACCCAGTGTATTTTTCAAAGTTCTGGACATGTGACTCAAACTGCAGGGTGGGCCATATGGGATCCAGCTGTTTTAACCATCAGGTCATGGAGCCAGCCCAAATAGTTTTACAATGTGTTTTCTTAAAGGATACCTTAGTGCTTTAGAAGTAGATTTTGGAAGAGATGCTGAAACCTGGCAAATGGTATATCCTTGTCAAAATAAAAAGAAAATATAAGGGAGTCTTATGTCTCTCAGGGAGGAAACTACAGTTCAAAGTCCCTAAAAGGCTATGAAAATGTTATTACTAAAGCCACAAGACAACATGTATGGGAACTAGCAGTTAGCGTAATGGCTATGTCGCTGGACTCCCACCTAGTCCACCGCGGTTCATGTCCCGGACCCGGTGACTTAAAACTCACGCCGGGCGCGTGTGCGTGCATGCCCAAGATCCCGAGAGGAGAATGGAGGAGAAGGGATTGTGGTGTGACCATCCTCCCTGGGGTTGATTTCTCGCTTTCTGTCTCTATGTCTCTCTCTGTCTGTCTGGCGAACGCATGCACTCTATCGTGAAAACCTCTCCAAAAAAAAAAAAAGACAACATGTATGCACAAAAAAATACTGAGAAGGATATAGATCATTCTGTTGCCAAAAAATGTTTAATACATCCAGAGAAAATGAACCAGTAATAATCTAATCACTAGTACGAAGTCATTAAATAATAATATTCTACCTTTTAAATTAGTAATTACATTTAATGTCCTAAAAATGAAGCATAAAACACAATGTGACCTTGAGAAATAATTGAACATCTCTGGAGAGTTTCCACATCTGTTGTAAAAAGTGTTTGGATTATATTCAGGTTCAACAAGTTATTAAAAACCTAGGATATGCAGGTGTTTTTAACATAATGCTTCAAAGTGTCTATTTTAATAATATTAAGCATCTTCTTTTTGTCTGGCAATGAGCTAGGTATAAGGGATTCAAGTTAATAAGGCAGAACCCTTTAGAGAAACTGACAAGTAAAAATTATTCATAACCTAGAATAATGAATGCTACAAGTACAGAATTCAGAGAATTACAAGGACAAATAATGCAGGCTTATAAAATAAAGTTAAAGGAAAGGGACATCTATCGACATTGAGATAATTACACATATTATTCTATGTTTATTAACAAAATCCTTTAATTCAGACCATCTGATACTTATTTTATAGATAAAATTGAGTTTTAAGTACTATACTTATAATAAGTGTGTATTTACACTATAGACTATATTATAATATATAGAATATATTTTACAACACATATATATAAATTATATGCATCCATGTATAATCATACATATGTATATATATAATTTTAGATAATATATATGTAGATAGCTGAAACGGTGTTCTCTAAATCTCTATAGTGATTCTTTTTGTCTGAGGCATGATTTTAAATAAATTTTAATTTCATCTATGTATATAACTGTATTTTAAAATTTTGAACATGTACTTTCAATTGAAGAAATTTCAGAACAATATTTTACATATTTATAAATATATATACACATATATATGTGATAAGTTAATGTAATATGCTGTAAATATATATATATATATATGTATATATAAATAAATATAAATGAGAAAATATAATCACGTTGTACAGAGGGACTCAAAAACATATGTGTAGGGCA
>NW_006159655.1:38268-55627 GCF_000334495.1 Tupaia belangeri chinensis | reverse complement strand
TGTGGCGTGGCCAGCCCCCCTGGGGGGTGATTTCTCGCTTTCTGTCTCTATGTCTCTGTCTGTCTGGCAAGCGCACAAACCCCATAGTGAAAAACCTCCCCCCCCAAAAAAAATGCGTAAAAATGGAAATAAAGAATAAGCTTATTTTGGTATAAATTTTTTTTTAAATCCACACACAATTTTTTTTAATAATATGCAATTTTGTTCACTTTTTAAAGACCCTTCATACATCTACCTATTATATTTTGTACCTTTGTCATTTTTATTCTTTTTTTTTTCTTTTTGGAGAGGTTTTTGCTATAGGGCATGTGCGCTCACCAGACAGACAGAGAGAGACATAGAGACAGAAAGCGAGAAATCACCCCCCAGGGGGGATGGTCACACTGCAATCCCTTCTCCTCCATTCTCCTCTCGGGATCTTGGGCATGCATGCACACATGCCCAGCATGAGTTTAAGCCACCGGGTCCGAGACTCGAACTGCGGTCGACTACGTGGGAGTTCAGTGACATAGCCATTACACTAACTGCTGGTCCCCTTTGTCAATTTTTAATCAAAGTACAATTTATTTACACATATATTACATGTGCATTTAAACTAGTTTTGACCAATGCATAAACCAGTTATTACAACTTCAAACAAGCATGTATGCCCAAAATCTTGAGAGGAGAATGGAGCAGAAGGAATTGCAGCATGGCCATCACCTATGAGGGGTGATTTCTCACTTTCTGTTACTCTGTCTCTGTCTCTCCAGCAAGTGCATGTACCCTATAGCAAAAAAATCTCTTAAGAAAAAATGATATGAACAAGAGCTAGGATTAGTGTCAACTTTCTAGAGTTTCAGTAACTCAATAAAATTGAAATCTATATGATAGGAAAATAGAATAAAATTATATTTTAGCAAGAGAAATATTTTATAAGAAACTACTTTATGATAAAGGTAGGCAGCGGGGACCAGCAGGTGGCATCGTGGTTAAGGTGCTGGACACTACCACATGGCCAACCGCAGTTCAAGTTCCGCACCTGGTAGTTTGCTTTCTCACTTTCTCTTTCTCTCTCTATCTTTTTCTCTGTGTGTTTCTCTCTGGTCACATTAAAATAAATGAATGAATAAATAAAATTAAATAAATCTTAAAAATGAAGACAGGCAGTGGCATGGACTACTGGTCAAAGGATAGGATATTCAACAAATTCTGTTATTACTTAGTGGACTAGAATTCTTTAATCTTCAAGTGTGAACAAATTAATTCAAATTTGTGAAAAGAAAAATCAGAACTTAACAAACACTGCAGGCTCACTATAGGCTTGACTGAAATCAAAAGTTCAACTTAAGCTATCAGGACACTGTCACAGCTCAATTTTTGGGTCTCCATTCCTTTGCGATGATTTTATTCTCAGTTAGCTTCCCCCACACTGTCTCCATAGTCAGCTTCATGAATACATTTGACCAGAAGTAGAGTAACCACAGAGAAAAGAAACACCTCTTCTCCACTGCGTTGTGCAGAAATACCTAGCTGGCTTTCACTGTCCTACCTGACGGCATCTCCCCATGTAGGGATAAGCCCGTGAGCTGAGCACATTTGAATTCCCATGTCTTTCTTGTCAAGAAAGGGCACCAGCTCAAAGGAAAAATCAGGATGCTGTTAACACAGGAAAAAAATATTAAATTTGTTACAGGAAGAAATAATGAATGTTTGTAAGAGTTAAACAATTGAAAATAAACAAAAGGCAACAAATAATTAAATTTATTTGATCATTTAAGGGTTAACTGAGAAAAATCAAATCGTAAGGGATATAAGGTAAAAAAAGATTTGTTTATTTTTCAAAGGAAGAAGAATTGTTCTGATCTTCATACTGAAGGAACAAATACACAAAGAAAAAAGATGAATACATAAAATTACAGATTATTTTTTCTGTATTCAAAATGACTATAGCCACATTGTGTAAAATCTGGCCATTTGGTTTGTTCTTCTGACTTTGATTATATTTTTTTACATTTTTTATCATTTTTATTTAATCAAATGTGGAATTTTTAATGGCTTTTTCCATGGATTTTGATACTAAAAAGTCTATCTAACTCCATTCATAGTTCAGATTAGATATTTACAACTTTTTACAGTAATGTGTGAAATAACAGAAAAATAGAGGATGGACTAAATATATGATAAGTAAACATAATATTATTTATCAATTACAAATTCATAAATACTTTAATAACTACTTATTGTATGTTTACTATGTGCTAACACTATTCTAGGAACTAAGTATAATAAATCAAGGCTTAAAATTAGTGAGACAAATCCCATTCAGAAAGCAAACATTTTAGATGGGGAGACAGCTAATAACAAAAATAAATATGTGAAGTAAATAATACACTGGATAGTAACAAAAGCTTGTCACTGAAACAAAAAAGGGAATTTGGTATTGAGAAAGTGCAGTATGAATTAAAGTCTAAACTAAGTGAGGGAGCAAAACATGGGAAGAGCTGGAGAAAAAGCATTGCAAGAAGATGAAATTGCAAATAAGCTGTTTTTATTCTTAATGCATTGAAGACTGCTAAGTTTGTACTAACGAAGCAAAGTGAAAAACTGGTTTTTAAAATTGAGTAAAAAGAACAATGTATATATTTGTGTACACTATACTCACAATCATGTATAAATATGTATAGAAGAAGCTTAGTTGGAAAAACAAAATATTAAAAGTAGAATTAGAAATGATTTTTAATGAATTTTCACTTTTTTATAACTTCCAAATTTTCTTTAACAACCTTAATTTTACAATAGAATTTTTAATTAAAAACCTCATTGAACAGGGTTGGACTGAGTAGCTGGAAAAAAAATTACACAATTATAAAAACTAAAAATAAAAACATACACTTGATATTAAATAAAATTTTCTATGTAAAAACATGCTGAGTTTTCATCTTGTATAAAAACGAATGGAGAGAGCCCCAACAATGAAATATTTTTCACCCTCCTACTAGAGGAATTGTCCAGCAAGCAAATACCCAGAAAAAAATCTTACTCTTTTGGTAAGAACATGAGCACTGAGCTTATTTAATTTATGACTTCAATAACAACTCACCAAATTTGAGATATTGTTTTCACATTTTTATTAGTTTAGAGAAACATCTAAAAAGGCACAGTTAAACTCTTAGCAGATGGCAAGTCTGGGTCCTTGAAATGGGATTATAGTCCCTTTTTTGCCAGGGAATTGACAGATGGGTATCATTCACATACCTCTAGGGCAGAGAATGTGTGCTCAGTGGTTACATGGGGACAAATGTATTTAAAGATCACATTCTGGTTCTGCCAGCTAAATCAGTAAGTGACAACTGGGAGTTAAGACTGTCAAGTCACGGTGGGTCTGGAAATTGTTCATAACCTTAGTCTTCCGTTGAGACTACCAACTCCTTAGCGGGAGCGTTCAAAATATGAGTGATCAGATGGCTCTGAGTAGCTATGAGGGGCCTTCAGCCTTCTCATGGAAAAGTGGGATTAAAGTATAAGTTTACTTCGGTGCAAAAAATTTTAAAATTTGTGATATCTTTTCATAATACACATTTTCTTTGAAAATGTTGATGATCCCACATATATAAAGGGGTTACCAGGATTGCTAGATCTTAAGCTGATTCTCTTTTGCTTCATCTTGTAAGAGAGATTTTTAAAGATATAATGGAGAGACCAACAGGTGGTGTAATGCTTACATGGCTGGGCTCCCAGATAGTTGACCAGGGTTCGAGTCTCAGATCCGATGGTTTAAAACTCACACTGGGCACATGTACGTGCATGCCCAAGATTACAAGAAAAAAATGAAGAAAGGATTGCAGCGTGGCCATCGCCCTGGGCAGGGGGTGATTTCTCACTTTCTATCTCTCTGTCTCCCCAGCTAGTGCACACACCCTGTAGCAAAAGTCTCTCTAAAACAAACAAACAAAAAGATATAATGGAAAATATGCATTACAAAAAAACAAGTGCATTGCTTTTTTTTTTGTTTTATTTTGGTTTTGTACCAAAATAAACTCATGTGTTTATTCCATTTTTCCACAAATTTTCGAAGTCTTTTTGTATCTCCTGCACATCCCTAACCAACACAGTAGATAAAAGATGTGTAGTCAAAGCTGTTCTTTCACATTTTTGATGCCCTCACATAGCCACAGACATGTTCACAGAGAGAACAGCATATACTGAGCATTTTAAAAGGTCAGCACAATACTTAGTATTTAGGTTGCTTTTATTTTGTACTGAGCTGTATGGTATACTGTTGAAATTTGGCCTGTAAGTATTTTCTTAGGTATTTTTGCATCTATGTTTATCAAGGATACTTATCTGTAGCTTCTTTTTTGTTGTATCCTTTGTGATTTATTATCAAAGTAATAGTGGCTAGTGGCCTTATAAAATTAATTTTGGAGTTTAGTTTCCTCTTTCTTTCTTTCTCTTTCTTTCTCTCTCTTTTTAGAGGTTTTGGCCTTAGGGCATATGAACTTTCAGGAGAGAGAGAGAAGCAGAGACAGTGAGAGGAAAAGTGAGAAATCACCACCCCCCCCGCCCCCCCAAAGGATGGCCATCCTACAATCCCTTCTCCATTTTCCTCCTGGGATTTTGGGCATACACACATACAGCCCACCTGGTCCAGGACTCAAATTGCTATTGGCCACATGGGAGTCCAGCAATCTACTGACATCTACTCATCCCTGAGTTTAGTTTTCTTATCTTTTGGAATAGTTTGAGAAAAATTGGCATTCATTCTTCTTTAAAAAATTTGTAAGATTCAGCAGATTACTCCTGGTTCAATCTTGATGGATCACATGTATCAGGAAATTTATTTATCATCTCTAGTTTTTCTAGTTTGTTGTTATATAGTAGTTCATAATCATCTCTAATATTCTTATCTCTGTAGAATCAATTCTAACGACCTTTTTCATTTATGATTTTGTTTATTTGTGTCTTCGTTTTCTTAGTCTAGCTAATGACTTATGAATTTTGTTTAACCTTCTAAAAAACACAACTTTTTATTTCATTGATCTTCTTTTTAATCTCTATTTCACTTATTTCTGCTCTGATCTTTGTTAATATGTTCAAATATTTTTAAAGTATTTTTTTTTTTGGAGAGGTTTTTGCTATCGGGCACGTGCGCTCGCCAGACAGAGAGACAGAAAACAAGAAATCACCCCCCAGGGGGGATGGGCACACCACAATCCCTTCTCCTCCATTCTCCTCTCGGGATCTTGGGCACGCACGCACACATGCCCAGCGTGAGTTTAAGCCACCGGGTCTGGGATGCGATCCACGGTCGACTACATGGGAATCCAGTAACATAGCCATTACGCTAACTGCTGATCCCCCTTCCACTACTTTTGAGCTTAGTTTGTTTTTGTTCTTCTAATTTTTAAGGATGTATATGTATGTTCTTTACTTCCCACTTTCCATACTTATGATGTGGGTATTTATTATAATCTTTCCTTTTGTAGTGCTTTTTCCATCTGTAAAGGGGACACAATAAAAGGAGTTATCACATAACCTGGCTTTGAGCATTGTATCTTCTATGCAGTAAGCACACCAACAATGTTATTAGTTATTAATATGTGTCTTCTTCCTATTATAAGGAGGAGATATTTATTTGCTCCCCTCACTTTTCAGAATTGGATGAAGGAATACATGACATTATATTGCCTCAGTAAATAGGACACTACAGGGACTAGCAGATGGCATAATGGTTACATCACTGGAGTCCCATGTTTGACCACACAGTTCGAGTCCCAGACCTGGAGGCTTAAACCACACAAGGTATGTGTGATGTTTGCCCAAAGCCCCAAGAGGAAACTGGAGCAGAAGGGACTGTGGCATGGCACATTGCCTCCTGGGAGAAGATTTCTCACTTTCTCTCTGTCTCTCTGGTGAGCTCATGCACACTATAACAAAAATTTCTCTTAAAAAATAAAAAAGGATATTACATAGGAAAATTGAATATAGTATCATTTCTTCAAGAAGTAAACAATGTGTGATCTGGGTTACTCTCTTTAACATTTATGCTTCTTGGTAAGGCAATATTTACTTTTCTGTATAAAATGAATTGATGAACTTCATTGTTGATGTTATACCTTAAGCTTAGATTTAATTGATTAAATTTAACAGGCTTTTTAGAGTTCTCCAAAAATATAAGTCCTAATTTTCTCCCTTTTTTTCCGACAAAGCTTTATTATGCAAGAAGACTTCAAAAAGTTTGTGAAAAGTGGAATTGAAATTCAAATTTATTTTGATGCAAAAAGTTTTTGAAATCTATGCAGAGTTTTTTTTTTCCATAATTCATATTTTCCATAATCTTTTTGAAGACTACTAATACTATCTAGTCTAATGCTATCCTAGATGCAAGAAACACAATAAAAAGACAGGTTTCTTCTTCTCTTCTCTGTTAGGGATAAAACATATAAATAAGTTATTCTAATTCAATGGAACATATACTTCGAAAATGCTCAAGATATAAGAAAAAAATAAAAGAACAATTAATTGATTATTTGGTGGTAGTGAAACTCAAGAATGAGTTTTAGAAGAGATGATATCTGAGCTAAATTTTAAAGAATGAAGAGATGTTTGCACAAAGACAGAGTAACCTAAAAATTATCATGGGAGTATAAAATTAAATGGAGCATTTGGAAAAGTACAGTCTGGAATAAGTGAAGATTTATAGCAGGAATATGTTGGAAAATGGGATTAGAGTTGCTGGCAGGGCTAGACTATTTAAATCTTTAATGTCATGCTAAAATTTAAAAATTCACCACAAGAGTAAAATGCAGTTATTGATAAAATATTTAAACTACAGGAGTGATACAGTCACATTTTCATTTTATATGAGTGTGAAGTTTGAATAAATTTACCACTTAGATGAACAAGTGTCTTGTGTGGCCACGTTTTTGGTTACCTTGGCTAGTTTAAGTAATCTGTTGTGCATTATTTTTCTTGGCTATGAAATGAAGATAAGTTTTGTTTCAGAAAGTAATAGTAAAACAGATAAATTAATATGCATAAAGTACCAAGAGTAGTCCCTGGCATATAGTAAGAGCTCAATAAAATGAAAGCTAATAAAAAATTTAAGTCTAAGGCCAGCTCTGTAGCTTAGTGGTTAAGGAAGCTGGAAACCATGTGGCTGATGGAAGTCTGAATCTCAGCCTCAGCTGCTTGCAAAGCCTATAGGACACAAGTGTGTGTGTGCCTAAACTCCTGATGGGATTGAAAAATGGGAAAGGGATTGTGGCATGACCACCTCCTATTGGGGTACTTTCACTCTTTCTCTCTCTGTCTCTTCATCTCTCTCTGCTTAGCACAGGTACCCTCTGGCAATTTTTTTTAAAAATTAAGTTTGAATACATTTATATATTTATTTCTTTTTAAACTTTGCCATAGGGCATATGTGATCGCCAGAGAGAGAGAGACAGAGAAAGGGAGAGGGAAAATAAGGAAGTACCCCCTATGGGGAATGGCCACACAGCAGTCCCTTCTCCTCCATTTTCCTCTTGGGATTTTGGGCATTCTTGCACATGCATCTTGCACGTATCTCAAATCACAGGGTCTGTGGCTCAAATTGTGCAGTCAGTCATGTGGGATTCAGCCACCCTACTCATCTCACCACTGGCTGCCCTTTAAATTTATCTCTTCATAGTCTACAACTTGAAAAACAATTAAAACGAGAATAAACAAACAAACAAACAAAAACTGAGATGACCAGGGAATCATCTTCCTGACAAAGATATGAACATAAGGGTTATCCATTTTATGACTTTCTTACCTGGCCAACTTTGTGTTTGGCAAAAAGATTTAAAAAGTACTGAAAACTGTCAGGAGAAAACTAGACAATTCTTAATCAGAACGTGACATTCTCATTCACTCATCTGAGTGCCAGGGTGCAGGTTCACCTTTACAGAGGCAGCAGATTCCTGTTTGCTCAACAGCTTAGAAGTCACCAGGTAGAAAGCCAACTAGCATGTTTCAGGCTCCGAGGAACAATGAAAAGGGTAAATGAGTTCCGTGTGAATCCTCAAACTCATGACACTCTACTGGCCTCTTTCCAGGATATTATCTGCCTCACATCCCCCAAAAGAGCAAATAACCTCTCATACCTCATATATACTGATGTGCTGAAAAAGTTTGTTTTAAATAAAGTGACTTATCTATGAAATAATATATTCAAAGCTACATAATTTCAGAAAAGCCTTGACGAATAAACTAATTTTATGGACTTTTAAAAGAGTAATACTAACGTGGTTTCACCAAATTATATTCCAGGTATATTCTTGTTATATGAAATCAAGAAGTTGACAATAAATGTATTCAATATTTAAATCTCACCAGTTTAAAACTAATTCTGTTGTTTTAAGATGATTTTACTTTAAAAAGATATAACTTCATATTTGGAAAATATGTGGAAAAATATACAGGGAACAATATTTTTGTTTGTTTTTTTTTGGAGAGGTTTTTGCTATAGGGCGCATGCGCTCGCCAGACAGACAGAGAGAGACAGAGAGATAGAAAGCGAGAAATCACCCCCCAGGGGGGATGGCCACGCCGCAATCCCTTCTCCTCTCGGGATCTTGGACATGCACGCACACATGCCCGGCGTGAGTTTAAGCTGCCGGGTCCGGGACTCAAACTGTGGTTGACTACATGGGAGTTCAGTGACATAGCCATTACGCTAACTGCTGATCCCCAGGGAACAGTATTTTTAAATAGTGAGAGAGATCTGAAAGTAAGTTTTAACTCTGCCTAAATTAGAATGTATAAAAAATGGTTTTAATTTGGTAGAATATTTCTGTTTCACAAAGAGAAATATTGTGACTTGTATTTCAAGAGAAAGAATTGTACTTTTAAAATCGAAATGTAATTCTGAGAATTATTTAAGAAGAATCTATTTTAAAAATCCAAAGATTTAAATATTCTAGTTTTTACAGGAAAGATTTAAATTTCACTGAACAAAAGAGATGTCTGAAATTATGAAGAGCGATTTATCTCTCATTTCAATAAATAATAAACCTTTAGTAGGACCAGCAGCTAGCATAATGGTTACATCGCTGGATTCCCACATGGCCGAACAAAGTTTAAGTCCCAGACCCAGAAGCTTGAAATGCATGCCAGGCACCTGTGCATGTATGCCCAAAATTTTGAGAGGAGAATGGAGGAGAAGGGATTGCAGCGTGGCCAACAATTCTGGAAGGTGATTTCTTGCTTTCTGTCTCTCTGTCTTTCCGAGAAGCACACATGCCCTATAGCAAAAATCTTTCTAAAAAAATATCAAAAACAAAACCAAAAAATCCTTTAGTAATGGTCTTTTACAATAATAAGAATTTGGGGAATATGAATATCCTGATGAGAAACTGTATGAGGAATATCAAATTCTATTTCCTGAATAGGTCAACTATCCCTATTTTCATATTATTATTAAAATGTGAGTAAGCAGCAACTTTTGTTTTGTTTATATGTTGTTTTAGTTTCCATTTCTGTATAACAAATCACATCATAACCTAATAGCTTAAAAATAGCTATTTTGGGCTGGCTCCTAGTCCAGTGGTCAAAAGGAGTCAATTCCTCATGTGATTAACTGGGCTTTGAATCCTGGCTTGGTTACTTGAAAAACATGTCAGGCATGTGTGTGATTGCCCAAAATCCCCATGGGATGGAGAAATGGGTAAGGGACTGGGGCATGACCATGTCCCATTGTGGATTACTGCTCCTGTCTCCAGTCTCTCCAGCAAGCATATATGTCCTCAGCAATGGGTAAGGGACTGGGGCATGACCATGTCCCATTGTGGATTACTGCTCCTGTCTCCAGTCTCTCCGGCAAGCACATATGTCCTCAGCAATTTAAAAAAAAAAAAAAAAAGATGAAAAACAACTATTTTATTTTGCTTTGAGATGAGTGGGAGAAGTGTCAGGAATTTAACAAAGCATAACAAGTAGTGAGTGACTTTGCAGTCTCAGCTGGGAACACTGGGAGTTTGAAGGTACCTGGATGACTTGGATTTCTCTAGCACATAATCTCTAACCTTCCGTCTGAGGATGGGCAAAACAGTTCATGTGCATATAATTCTCTAGTCTAGAAGTCTAAGAAAATAATGTATATGGTTTTTCTTAGTTGTATGTGACATGCATATAAATGGACTGTGTGTGTCCACATATACCGATGTACATGTACATGTGTGATACCTCTATCTCTGTCTTTACCTCACTGCACATTGCCTAAAATAAACTGACTTAGAAACCTCGATATATTTGGCAGGAAAATTCTATTTGCTTATTAATATAAATTCATCTGCCTACTAAAGCACTTGAAGTGTATTATGTGATTCAATGTTAATGAATTTTGAAAAGCAGTAAGATATTTATGCACAATTTACTTTACTGTAACATCCATGTAATTATTTGGCCATTTTTGAATATTTGCCATGTGCCAGTAATTGAAGGGTTTAGTGAGCAAGTGGATATCAAATTAACCCAGTCTTTGGTTGGGATTCTTACTCTCAATAAATAAGTTGGGGTAGGAATAAAACTATGAGCAAAGGGATCATTTTATGTTTAAAACTATGTGAAGCATTATAAGATATGGATTGAAAGTATTGGCTCTGGAGCAGAACGCCTGGGTTCAAAAGTCAACTCCGCAGTTAGTGGCTGAAAGACTTTTGGACAGGATATTATGCTGTCTGGCCCTTAGTCCCTGCACCAGTAAATAAGAATAACAGTGTGAGAAATAAATAAGTTAGTACATGTACAATCTTAAAACAGTAAAAGATATATTAGGCACTCAGTAAATACTAGGTATTATTATGAATATCATTATATTGAGAATATATTTTAAAGAGGTGGAAGAAAATATCACGATCTAAAATTTTGCTTCATAGCTGTATTATATTGTTTCAAATGAAATGTACTTGTAAGTTCTCTACACCGTGAAACCAACCTAACACTGGTTTTCATGGATTTCTTGACAGCTTCCCTGACATTAGGTGGGGTAAGGGAAATGGGATCAGATTCTAAATGCTTCTTGCCTTAATTCTTACAAAAATATTTATTGATTGCATACAATATTTTAAACACAGTGATAGACCTGGACAATTTTATAATAAGGCTATCATATGCTATTTCAAGGTGTTCTTAGTTAGGTGGCAAAGTAAAGCATGTGAAAGGATAGCAATTTTATACGGTTATGTCCTGTGACTAAAGGATGAGCATAATGCTCTGGAAATAGAAATGTGGGAGGGATTAGTTTGCTTACCCTGCCTTTCACTCAGGAAGGTTATTCTACTTTGCTTTGCTTCTTTCAAACTTTGATACAAAGAAAAGTTTCAGAATTTTATCCTCATTTTATTTCTGAACATTACACATTAGACTGGAAGGCAAATATTCTGTATATATATGTATCTATACACGCACACACATACATGTATTTGTATGCATTTATGTATACAAGAATACAAATATATTTATATATATATGTATGTATATATATATACTTATATAAAAATTAGAATTGGAATATAACATTCCAGTTTTCTAATCACACAATACATATTTGAATCATACAATTCTTGCTAAATTTCAAGCTTTGGAGAGATTTTTGCCACAGGGCATGTGCTCTCCTCAGAGAGAGGGAGACAGAGACAGAGAGAAGGAAAGTGAGAAATCACCCCCTAGGGGGATGGTCATGGTGCAATCTCTTCTCCATTCTCCTCTTGGAATCTTGGGCATGATGCACCCTGTGTGATTTTCAAGCCACTGGGTCTGGGACTTGAACCACATGTGGGAGTCCCTCAACATAATCACTGTGCCATCTGCTGGCCCCAACTTAATTATTCTAAAAAAGTTATATGTGATGCATGTTTCTTTTTTTAAAATTTTTTTGAAGAATTATTTATTTTAATTTGATTTATTCATTCATTTATTTTAATTTGATCAGAGAGAGAGAGAGAAAGTAGGAAAGCAAGCTACCAGATCTGGAACTTGAACCATGGTTGGCCATGTGGGAGTATCCAGCACCTTAATCATCATGCCATCTGTTGGTCCCCATGATACATATTTCTACAGAAAACATCTTAAATACTTCAACATGCATTTCCTATATAAATATCCCATAATACAAATTGAAATGTATATAAATGTTTTAAAACTCATTAGAGTGTTTGCTGTGATAGCTGCTATAAAGTACTGAAATGTGTGTGTGTTTTTATTGAGTACACAGACTCAGTCTGGAATGATAAATAAGTTCTGGCGATGGATGGTGGTGAAGGTTGCATAACAATATGAATGCACTGAATACATTTAAAAATGCTCAAAACAGTCACTTTTATGTTACATATATTTAACCAATCAGAAAGTAGAAAAGGAAAGTGTGTTTTAGTTCTCAATAACATTAAAAATAGAAAACTGTTAAACATATGCATATAGGTCTGTACGTTTGCATATATCTCTTCATCAGTTTTTTGTTGTTCTTGTTAATGATATACTGTCTTTAATTCTACCTTCAGTGATAATTAACTTTTTTCCCAAGTTTGAGTGGACAAACTATTGTTAAGGGTACAGATAAAATGATTGGAACCTATTGCTAAGGATGTTGCTATAGGAAAACATAAAAATTCTAAAACAAAGGTCAGAATAGAATAATTGCTAGAATTTATATATAGAAAAATAATTTGGGGAGTCAATGGAAGGAAGGATTAATTCTGATTAGTCAAGATTGAGCCAGTTATATTATATATGACAAAAGTTGTAGTTAAGTAGAAATAGAAATAATAGAATTTGTAAGCTAACAGGTTTAGAATGGTATTTTAGAAAGAAGAAGCAAGACCAAGCCATGGAGTCAGCAAAGTAAAAGGTCAGATGCATGAGGTAAGGAGAACACCTGCTATGTACAGCAACATATTGGGATATTAGATTAGACAAGTTGGAGAAAGTCACATCACTGAAAAGACTAGACAATTTACTGACTTTTTCTGCACGTGATGTTTAGATATTGTGCCTGGAGAAATGAGCTGAGCCATTTTTATTAATTTAACCATGTTAATCAAATTATTTTTGTGTTATTCATATATGAACAGTCAAAAAGAAATTTGTACTTAAAACATTTATCTTTTTACTTATAAGGACATAAAAAGATGAAATTGAACATTTATGATGAGCTAGGCACTATAGTAGACACTTTAATATGGTATGAGAGATCTTAAAATAGTTTATATTTGAAATCAGGGGCTGGCAACACAGGACACTGATTAAAGGAGCCAGATTCCATATGGTCAAGTAGGTAGTTCAAATATTGTCCCTAGAGGCTAGAAAAACATACTGGCTGGGTCTGCATGCATGCCCCAAATATTGTTTTGTTTTGGAGAGATTTTTGCTATAGGGCACATGCGCTCACCAGAAAGACAGAGAAGAGACAGAGAGACGGAAAGTGAGAAATCACCCCCTGGGGGGATGGCCATGCCGCAATCCCTTCTCCTCCATTCTCCTCTTGGGATCTTGGGCACGCACGCACGCACACGCACCTGGCATGAGTTAAAGTCACTGGATGCGGGACTCGAACCGCAGTTGACTACATGGGAGTCCAGTGACATAGCCATTACACTAACTGCTGGTCCCTTCGTGTGCCCCAAATTTTGACAGGAGAAAATGATGGAGAAGGGATTGCTGCATGATCATTCCCCGTGGTGGATGGGTGCTTTCTTTCCCTCCGTCTCTCTCTGGGATGAGCACATACATCCTCTAGCAAATAAAAACTAAGTTAAAATTGAAAAAAAAATCAGGTAAGTCATTTGTTCAGCAGTCTAGTCATATAGTCTAGTGAAGACACATTACAGAAAAAAATACTTTTAAGTGAAATTTCTGCATGTGCTAGCTCCAGATACTACTTTTTATTTTGAAAATAAAACTATTCATATTAATTTATAGGAATCTAGAGAATATTTAATCTTCTACACAAAATTTTCAAAATATAGAACCATAACTTAATTTGTGAAGCTATATTCTTTTCATTAAAAATGCTGCTCCTTGGGTATCTTGTTAAGCACACACACACAGGGCAAGAGATTTATAACTTATTCTTCTTCACTCACCACCATCACATATTCCAGGAGTATAATTTTCTGATAAAATGTCTACATGTTATAACATCAAACCCATTTCTGCATCAGACTTATATTATAAATTGGAGATATATATGTTTCTCTTAAAATATTTAAAAATAAACTTAAAACAATAAGTCAAATTATTATTACTGATAAAATGTTCAGTGAATTCAGAACAAAAAACACCAAAGAATCTCTCCCTTTTCTTCTGCCTTAACAATGTTGAGACATTTAAAAGATTTCTAGTAAATTTTGAAATACTAAATACTTTATAGTGCAGCTATTTTTTTTTTTTATCTCTTTTTTTAAGAGGTTTTTGCTATAGGGCGCGTGTGCTCGCCAGACAGACAGAGAGAGACAGAGAGACAGAAAGCGAGAAATCACCCCCCAGTGGGGATGATCACGCCGCAATCCCTTCTCCTCCATTCTCCTCTCAGGATCTTGGGCACGCACGCACACGTGCTCGGCGTGAGTTTTAAGGCACCTGGTCCGGGACGTGAACCGCGGTCGACTATATAGGAGTCCAGCGACATGGCCATTATGCTAACTGCTGGTCCCCTATAGTGCAGCTCTTACAAAAGGTTGCCAGTATGAGGGGATCTTAGCAAGTTTGTGGAAAAACAGAAATAAAGTATGAGTTTATTTTCTTGCAAAAATTCTGAAATCATGCATAGTTTTATTCTTAATACAAATTTCCTATGAATTTTTTGAAGACACTTTCACATTAAAATACCTGCACTGCTCATTAACATACAGTGTCCTGGTAGATCTTTTTTAAAACCAAATAACATTTATTTAATCTCTCCAACTATATTGTGAATTTGTCACTCAATGAAGATTATTTACATGCTAGAAGTACACCTATTTTCAAACCTGAAGCTCTTCACATTGAATACCTCATATGTGAGAGTCTGGCCGAGACAGGAAGATTGAGAATAAAAATTTACCTTCTGCTTTAGAAGAAAATAGAAATCTTCCTGCTATGAAGCCTAGCAAAGTGTAGTAACAACCCTGAGAAGTAATGTGTTTGAAACAGCTGACTGTGCCCCTGGAATGCCTCTTTCCAAATAATGCCAAGCCCGAAACGTGGGACCACAGCAATTAAACTTGATAAGTTGGCAGGGATGGCCAGAAATACCTCACTTTTGTGCACAGGTGCTCATAGTTTATGTCAGAATTTCAACAGTGGCTTCCTTTACCAGTCTCTGAATTTGATCCACTTTCTTATAATATCCAAGACAGGAAGAGAGAAACCATCTGTTGGATTACCAAGGTAAAAATCACATTATAATGCGAGAAATTAACCATAAGGTCTGAGTCAGTTGGACCACCATTATGGATCCGTCACACAGTAGAAAATAAACTCTGACAAATGTGTGCTATCTTCAGGATAGCAGTCAATTTACCTCAGCCCAACTATGTTCACTTTAAGCATATGGACTTCATAAAATTGCAAAGTTCTTTCTATGATGGTATCTGAACTTGTCCATGGTCAGTACAAGAGTTATTGCTCATTGTAACTAAAGTAGCTGAGGTCACCCTAAAAATAGAGGCATCAGTCATCTTAGTCTTTCTTTGGGGAAAACGTAGTGTGATGGTCACGCTTCCTAGGGCATTTAGATCTAAAAATTGATGTCTATATTAAATAGAGTATGAGTCTAGCAATAAAAAAAAGGCATTTTTATTTAAAGCCAGAAGCTAAGCATAGGTGTGGATTTTAGTTGTTTATTTCTTTCACGATAAGAAGGAGGAGAGATAGGCACTCCCAATAGGGTCTTGGCGCCATCATCCAGCCCTGGCTTCAGGCAGTCTGGACTGTGGGCATGTTTGTCTCCTGAGTACACAGGGAGGCCTTGCATGGAGTGCTGAGCTACTGCTGCACCATCATGGCTAACCAACATAAGGTAAACCTAGGTGTGGGTTCTAATAGTCCTGAAAGAGTACCATGAGTATGGAAATAAAAGATTGATTAAAATTCTTATCTTTCTTTTCTCCACAATAAGTATCTCTATTCCAATTATTTGTGCTCATGGAGTCTTGTTGAAATGTATGCTTATTTCTGAGAATCACTTCAGTTATCTATAAATGAAGCCTTTGCTGATTATCTCAGCTACACTCATTTCTGGCATTGTCAGGGTTAAATAGCTCTTACTTTTTATGGTATACATTTCTGCCTTTGATCATATTCTTCTTTTTATTGACAGGTTCTTGCCATGTCCCAGTCTCCATGCCTTAGCCTCCCAGCTAGGACTGCAGGGACTACAAGCACGTGCGACCACATCTAGCTCTTTTGACAGGATCTCACCGTATTGCCCAAACCAGCCTCCAAGCTCACAGTCTTCCTACCTCAGACCCCTGAGTTCCTGGGATTACAGGCACATGTCAGTGAGCTCAGCTTTTAGGTTGGTCTGGGACTCCAATCAGAGTTTCCCATGTGGTCCCAACCTGCAGAGAACAGTCATTGAGCTAGGCCTATATATTTTATTCTAAAATATATATATTTTTAAGAGGTCAAATATCACCCATTTTTGTAAACATTCTCTAGTCTACCTTTTTCAGGGATAGGGATCCTCTTCTTTCAGTGGGTATTTTGGCTATTTTTTCTCTTTTTTGAAGTTTATATATTTCTTCAATGAGTAAGAAAGACAGAGAGAGAGAGAGAGAGAGAAACATCACTCCAAGAGGGTTTTTTTCTTGTTCTTTTTTTTTTTTTTGGAGAGGTTTTTGCTATAGGGTGCGTGCGCTCTCCAGACAGACAGAGAGAGACATAGAGACAGAAAGCGAGAAATCACCCCCCTGGGGGGATGGTCACGCTGCAATCCCTTCTCCTCCATTCTCCTCTCGGGATCTTGGGCACGCACGCACACGTGCCCGGCGTAAGTTTTAAGCCACCGGGTCCGGGACGTGAACCGCCGTCAAGACTACGTGGGAGTCCAGCGACATAGCCATTACACTAACTGCTGGTTCTCTCCAATAAGGTCTTCATACCACGATTGATCCCCTGCTTTAGCCAGCCTCAGATCATGGGTACACAAGCTGTGTTCAGGAACCAGGCACAAATCTGGAACCTTCCCACATGGGTCAGCTTCTCAGAGCATTGTGTTACCACTGCCCCACCAGCCAGCCCCCATGTTACCACTGCCCTAACCAACCCACCTTGCCATGTTACCACTGCCCCTCCAGGCAGCCCCCCACCCCCCGTATTTCCACTGCTCCAACCAAGCCCCCCATGTTACCACTGCCCTATGAACCCATCCCCC
>NW_006159655.1:22722-38258 GCF_000334495.1 Tupaia belangeri chinensis | reverse complement strand
GGCCCCTCCTGACTCCCATGTTACTATTGTCCCCCCAGCCAGCCCCCCTGATTTTTTTCCTTTTTTCTGATAGCACTTATTACACTGTGTTTTACTGTGAATTCCCTAAAAGAATGGATTATGCCTTTCTCTTTTTTTCACTGTATCTCTGGCATTCAGTGGAGAACCTAGCACAGAACTGCTGCTCCAAAAATCTTTGTTGAATGAATGACAATTCCTTTTTCAGACTCTAGCAGTTCCAACTGAGCAGGGATAAAAAGAGGGACAAATAAAAAATAAATCTGGACTTTGAGTAAACAATTTTGACCAGAGACATTATTCAAAAGGATTACTCAATATGGGAAGAGACATTATAACAATAAGATGAGAGAGATTTTGTAGGAGGAAGAAAGGGTAAGCAGAGGGCTTTTACGCTCCTGCCATAAGACTGAGACAGACTCTGGCTAGGCAGTTAAGTACAGTAAGTAACGGAAGGGGAGGGGAAAAAAGGCTGTGAAAGCAGTCAGCCCACTGTAACTTAATGGAAAATTGCTGCCTAAAAAGATAATCCAAGTCAAGAGGGCTTCACTTAAGGCCAAAGGCGAAAAATACCTCTCCTTAAAGATGCAAAATTAACCAATACGGGACATAATTAGAGCCAAAGGGCACCCATTCCATGAGCCTAAATGATATATGAATCCTTGGGACCGTTAACAACTACTTCTTCATTAAAGTCTTATAAAAACTCATGTGAAGTAAGAGATAGAAACCCTAAGATTACAGTTAGGGTATAGGCCCAAAATAAAATCACAAAATGGCTAAGTTTTAAGATACAGAGACAACAGCTTAGCTGCTTGCTGGGGAGAGATGGCTTGCAACTGTAATTCAAGGATTAACCTAGGCAGCATGACAAGGCTTTTTTCCTGGTCCCACTACATTCCAGGAAGAAAGTAATGGTATTTTATGGCCCAGATCTTTTAGGCAAAAGAGTCTCCTGGCCTTTGTACCCACTACAAAATTAAGAGAAATAACCGGATTCCTCTATTATAGCATGTGACCCCTCTCCACAAGGGGAACGCGTGAACAATAGAACACGCATGGAAAAAGCCCTCTGGCCCAGTTAATAACCCTCTGCCCCAGCTTCTCCTTTCACCCCACTTGGGACTGCTTTCTGCCTAGGAGCTCTGGTCTTCCCTCTCTCTTTTAATAAACTCTGCTTGCTTACCTACGTAATTCTTCGTGAGCCAAAGACAAGATCCTGTGTCCCACTGCAGATGCTGGGCCAGATCACCTCTGCACCTCTGCATCCCTTCATCCAAACCATGTGCTTGGTGTCTCAAAGTTTAGATAGAAAAAATGGCATTCTTTTACAAGAAGGAGTAAACAAGGCAAGAAAAAATAAGGATGAGAGAGAAGCCAGCTGAGCAATGGTATAATCTGACAGTTGATGCTTTATTTTGGGAAGGGCTGTTAAGAGGGGTTGTAATAAGTTTCAGTGTTTAATCATGGGTAGGTTAAATTTCAGGGTCATAAACAATGGAGAAAAGCTTAACTATTATATGGTCAGGATAGCAGGTGTTTTGTACATAGTGCTCAGTAGGTACAAACAATTTAACTAATGCTTTATTTACAATGGAAAGATTGAGAATGTGGAGGGTGTGTATCTGGTCTCACTATAAGTAGGAGAGGATTTCATCCCCATATCTAGCATAAGTTATATGGAGAAGGATAGTTCTTTACAGTAAGCATTTCCTGGAACACAAAAGAGTAGCAAGATTTCTTAATTATCGATGTTTTCCAGGAGTATTCAGGCAAACTTTAACATTGTCAGTGCATAGTGGTTATTTAGCCTGAAGACCACAATAGCTCTTTAACATTTGGGCACTATATCTAATCTTCACTTTTGAAGATAGGATCTCTTATATGTCAGAAATCGCAAGGATGGCTTTGACTTGGTTAAGCATTTAATCGGGAGACAACTGTCCCAGCAGAATGAAAAGCAAGTGTGAAAGTCTTGAAGAAAGAAAGTGCAATTAATTCTCTGGGAACTGCAAGATGGAAAATATAAATAGTGTAAAGCATATGAAAATCTCTGTGTTTTTTATAACCTCTGAGTAAAGAAGATATTTTAAAGATGAAATAAGAAACTAATAAAAAATATCAGCTTTGACTGTACAAAAAAATAGACTTCTATAAATCAAGAGCATGTGTGGATTCAGTCTTTGCTTTTCTCTATCTTGGTTTGTGCTCTGGGAGACTGATCTCTCCTGCTGACAACACTGGGTGTTTAGTGCCTTCTGTCTTTTGGATTATTTGGTCTAAGGAGAAGCACCAGCCAGAGACCAAGAGGTTCCTTTTCCACAGCCCCAGTTCTCACAGGACTTTGGCAATATCTTTCCCTCTTTTTGCTCCCCCAGGTTTTTAAAGACTATAACAGCTCCCTGTAGTTGATAATCCTTGGGTGTTTCATTATCCATTGTTTCGTCCCTTATCTCTGTCCACAGCTTTGTAAACTCATTAAACTCTTTTAAATGAAACCCTTTGAGTGTGCCATCTGTTTTCTGCAGTGATCTAGACAGAAACATCACAAATAAAACAGCAAGTGACAAACTTGGAAAGAAAATGCAATATGTATTACAGAAGAGTTTACATCAATCTTACAGGTGTCATCCACATTAAAGAGTTCTTTAAAACTGTTGCGAAAATACAAGATGAATACCTTAATAACAGTGAACAAATAACCAGAATATTTTGCATAGTTAACATCAGGGCTGGCCCCATAGCACAGTGGTTGAGTACTGTGCCTAGAAAGCCAGATCCCATATGACCATCCATGGTTTGAATCTCAGTCCCATTGACTTTGTTTTTGTTTGTTTGTTTGTTTGTTTTTGAGAGGTTTTCGCTATAGGGCGTGTGCGCTCGCCAGACAGACAGAGAGACAGAGAGACAGAAAGCGAGAAATCACCCCCCAGGGAGGATGGTCACGCTGCAATCCCTTCTCCTCCATTCTCCTCTCGGGATCTTGGGCACGCACGCACACGCGCCTGGCGTGAGTTTTAAGCCACCGGGTCCGGGACACGAACCACGGTCGACTACATGGGAGTCCAGCGACATAGCCATTACGCTAACTGCTGGTCCCAGTCCCATTGACTTGAAAAACATGCCAGATGTGTGAGCACACACCCAAAATCCTGACTAGAAGGGGACATGTAGAGGAAAGTAGATTGCAGGGTGACCATGCCCCATTGGGAAGTGCTTTCTCTCCCTCTCTCTCTTTCTCTCTCTTTTCTCTTTGAGCTCCCTTTCTCTTTCTCTCTTTGGGAGTATATATACTCACTGGCAATTAAAAAAACAACATCACTTGACAACTAAGAAATAGATGTTTTAATGCTTGAAGTGCACTGGAATTTTATTTTACGTAAATTGCCATAGTTCCCAAATTTGTCACCAAGAACAGTTTTATTTATATAATAAGAAAAATGAACCCATGTGAGATAAAAAAAATAAACCTCACAAATATACTTTACATATTTTTAATAAGATTGAATTCGACAACAAGGAGGTCACTGATCTGCCCACCTTGTTCCAAAAGCAGTCCCAGCAGAATAGTAAAAGAGGAGGACTTCTTAAGTGGCATAAGTGATCAAAAGGTATGAGAGAAATCAGTGTAGACCATCCTTTTAACTCTCTATAAAGGCTGCCTTGAAAACCTCGCTGCTTATAGTCTGCTTTTTCTTTCTTAGTGAGTATATAATGCATTGCACATAGTTCTCTATAGCTTATTTTTTTGTTATTTGACTGGCTCTCTATTGTGATGTTCTTGAGAACATTTTTGAATCATGTCTGATACATGTTTATTAAATGGTTACTGAATGATTAGTAATGGAATGTGAACAATAAAACAGAAAAGAAATAATAAGAGACTGAACTCTAAGGGGTTCCAGTGATACTTCAAGTAATAATCACTTTTGAAAAAATTCTGGATCCCTATTGCTATATGTGAGTTAGAAATTCAAAATCAGGGTCACAGATTAATCCAGGAATCTGAGTTATTTCTTGAATTATTTACATAATTTATTTTTGCATATGTACAGATATTTTTGAGAGAAAGATTTTTCCTATAGGGTGTGTATGCTCAATGGAGAGACAGAGAGAGACAGACAGAAAGCAAGAAATCAATGCCCCACCCCTGGGGGGGAGTGACCATTTTGCAACCCTTTCCATTTTCCTCTCAGGATCTTGGGCATGTATGCAGATGTGCCCTGCATTAGTTTTAAGCAGCTGAGTCTGAACTCAAACTGCAATCGACTACATGGGAGTCCAGCAACATAACCATTATGGCATCTGCTGGTCCCAGAGATTTTTAAGTAGTCAAAATTCTGCTAAAAACACCATTATAAAGGGAACCAGCAGTTAGCGTAATGGCTATGTCGCTGGACTCCCATGTAGTCGACCGCGGTTCGTGTCCTGGACCCGGTGGCTTGAAACTCACGCCGGGAGCGTGTGCGTGCGTGCCCAAGATCCCAAGAGGAGAATGGAGGAGAAAGGATTGCGGCGTGACCATCCCCCCTGGGGGGTGATTTCTCGCTTTCTGTCTCTATGTCTCTCTCTGTCTGTCTGGCGAACGCACGCACCCTACAGTGAAAATCTCTCAAAAAAAAAAAAAAACACCATTATAAATAAAAGGAAGAAAATGGATTTATATGTGCATATTTATAAGGCATTCAATGATTTCACCATTCTTCCACCCAAGTTTGAACATAAATTTGATGTCCATTCTTAATTTTGATTTTAGCAGAATTTGTGTTGGTCTGATAAGGGTTCTTTTCAACTGAATGTCTTGTCCTTCTTAGTGCCATGAACTAGATCCTGTTCCTATGTGTTATAACTAGTTAGTATAAGTTTATTTTGGTGCAAAAATTTTTTTAAAGCCATACATAGTTCATTCATAATACATATTCTCCATGAATTTTTTGAAGACCCTCCCATCATATATTCTATGGCTTTTGACAAATATGTGAAGACATGTATCTACCATTGCAGTATCAAACAAAATAGATTAACTGCCCTAAAAGTTTCTGTGCTCCAAATATTCCATCTTTTTCTCCTCTCAATCTTTTTTTTTTTTTTTTGGAGAAGTTTTCACTATAGGGCGCGTGCGCTCACCAGACAGACAGAGACATAGAGACAGAAAGCGAGAGATCACCCCCCTGGGGGGATGATCACGCCGCAATCCCTTCTCCTCCATTCTCCTCTTGGGATCTTGGGCACGCACGCACACGCGCCCGGCGTGAGTTTTAAGCCACCGGGTCCGGGACGTGAACCGCGGTCGACTACGTGGGAGTCCAGCGACAGAGCCATTGCGCTAACTGCTGGTTCCCTCTCCTCTCAATCTTTGACAACTGATGTTTTATTTTGTCCATAATGTTGCCATTTATAGAATGTAATATATTCACAATCAGATAGCCTTTACAAATTGGCTTCTTTCACATAGTAATATGCATTTAAGGTTACTCCACATTGGTTATGGCTTGATATTTCTATTTAGGGCTGAATAATATTTCATTGACTAAATGTAAGATAGTTTATCGATTCACTCTTTGAAGGACATCTTGGTTGCCCGCAAGTTTTGGCAACAATGAGTAAAACTGCTATCAATATCCCTGTGCAGTAGGTTTCTTGTGGATATGTTTTCAAGCAATTTGAGTAGATATTAAGTTTTGTGATTTCCAAATTTCATGGTAGGAGTAGTTTAGCTTTGTAAGAAACCCCCAAGCTGTCTTCTAAAGTGACTGTACCATTTTTATCCCCATCAGCAGTGAGTATCTTCATATTGCTCCACATCCTTGCCAGCATTTGATCTTCAGTGCTTTGAATTTAGGTCACTCTAATATATATGTAGTATTATCTCTATGTGATCTCAATTTGTAATTCCCTACTGATATGCGAGGTTGAGCATCTTCTAATGCACATATTTTCCATCTGTATATCTTCTTAGTAAGGTATCTGCTTATATATTTTCCTCAATTTTTAACAGAATTATTCAGCTTTAAATTTTTACATTTTAAATACGCTCTGTGTATTTTGAATAACAATCTTTTATTAGATATATTTTTGCAAATTTTTTTCATGTGTGGTGGCTTACCTTCTAATCCTTTTGCTCTCCTTAACTTTTGAAGGATAATTTTTCTAGATATAGGAGTTTAGGTAGTTGGTCTCTTTCTTTTAGCAATTTAAATATTTTGCTCATTATTCTTCCTTGCATACTTTCTGGTGAGAAGTTTGATGTAGTTTTATCCTTATCATTCTATGTAAGGTATTTTTTCTTTAAATATGGCTTCATCAAGATATTTTTGTTTTTGATTTTCTGAAGTCAAAATATGATATACCTAGGTATAACTTGTTTTTCCTATTTATTATGTTTAATGCTTTCTAAACTTCCCAGATCTGTGGTTCAGAGATTGCTATTAGTTTTGAAAAATTCTCAGTCATCATTACTTCAAATATCTCTTCTGCTCTATTTTCTCTTTCTTCTCCTTTGGGTGGTCCAATTTCCAATTATGTATATGTTATACCTTTTGACATTATCCTTTAATTCTTGGATATTCTAGTCTCTTTTTCTTTCTTTCTTTTTTTTTTCATTTCAGTTTGGGAAGCTTCTATTGGTTTATCTTCAATTTCACTAATTCTTTCCTGAGCTTTGTTCAGCCCACTGATATGCTCATCAATGACATATTTCATTTTTGCTACATTGTTTTCATTTCTAGTATTTCATTTTTATTCTGTTTTAACATTTTGATCTTTCTACATACATTATCTATCTGCTTTTGAATGTTGTCTACTTTTTCCATTAGAGTCCTTAACATATTTACCATAGTTAATTTAAATACCCTTTGTTAGAATTCCAAAGTTTGTGTCACATTTGAGTGTGGCTCTCATGCTAGTTTTAATGACTTCTTTTTTTTTTTTTTTTTTAAAGAGACTGTTGCTAAAGGGCATGAGCACTCGCCAGAGAGACAGAGAGTGACAGACAGAAAGTGAGAAATTACCCCTCTGGGAGACACCCACGCAATAATCTCTTCTTCTCCGTTACCCTCTCAAGATTTGGGGCACACATACACATGCACCTGGTGTGATTTTTAAGCCACTGGGTTCAGGACTGCTGTCAACCATGTAGGATTCCAGTGCCTTAATTTCTATGCCACCTGCTGGCCCCATGTTGTGTCCTCAATATGTGTTTTACTGTGCATTTTATCATGCCTTGTTAATTTTATTAAAAATTGTGAACTGATGTAACAGACACTGAGGCAATAAGCCCATAATGTGAGGTTTTCTGTTTATCCAGTTAGGATTTGTACTGTGTTCAATCTTTGCTGTAGGTAGAGGTAGCAGAGGATTCAATTTCTTCTGGTGTTCTTGTTTTTGACTGTTCTATTGTCTTGGTTATCGTAAGAATCCCTTCTTAAGCAAGAGTCTGTGCTTACAGTTCATTCAGTTATATTCCAGTCATTATGCTGGGGCTCTGAAGATGTGATGGTAACACGGGTGAAGATGAAGTTTTTCATAGTCATATGATGAAATCTCAATCTTTCAGTGGGCCTATGTACCTAGACTAATATTTACAAGTTTTTAGTTCTTTTCCACTCCCCTTTGGAGAGACAGAAAAGGTAAATAGGTTTGTATTTACATAATTATCCTATCCTAAGATTGGAAAAGGCTCCATCTGTCTTTTCCATTACAGAGTAGACTTTGTAAGGAGTAATTCTCTGAACATACTTCAAAGGGATTTTTACCCTTTCCACCAGGAAAGGCTTATCATCACAATAACTAGCAGGATTTGTGGAGATAAAACCCAAAAGTATCATCTAAATATTGAACTTTAGTCATTTATCAATTTTTTAAAAGTCTATTTACTTTTTCCTTCATTTTGAAAGAGAGAGATAGAGAGAGCAACAGACAGAGAAACTAGGGTCTTCATGCCACAATGCTCTCCCAGTCTCATCCAACCTGGATCATGGGCATGCAGCACAAGTATCCAGGAGGTCTGGGACATGACCCAGGACCATCTCCATGAAGGTTCATTGCATTATCACTGCATCACCACCTAGCCCATTTCTCTTTCTCATGACAGTCCAAACGTACTCTCTAGCAATGGGCCAAAATTACCATTTAGGTATTTCTCAAGCTTATGGAGCTATTGTCTCCTGTTCTAGCTGAGCTAACATTGGCTATGATTCTCTGTACTTTCCTGTCTCTTTAGATTTCCAAGTGGCAGTTTACACTGTAACCTCAGTTCTCCAAAAATATTTCAGACGTACATATATATAAATGTTACTGTCCTCCTGTCTGGTAAAAATCTAAATCCAATTGATTTTTTTTAGAAAAAATGATTCAATAAATAAAATTCATTAATAAAATTTAATTAATAAAATTCATTATCACTAAAATTTAGAAATCTACCTACCACAAATACTTGAAGATACTTTAAGGATGGTTACATTCAATTTTTAAAATACTGTCGCATTTTTCTATAGTGAATAAATATGTATTTTCAGGCTTTACAATGTCTTTTTCTTATGCACTAGAAATCAATATGAATTACTGTTGTAATTCATCATGTTTAACATGTGCAAGCCCATGACGGAAATTATTGCTATGAATGTCTGTTAATATGTAAATGAGAGCTCTCATGCTTCAAGCCTCATCTGGTAATTACTCAACTGCTTTTAAAGTGTGATTTATTGATCAGCAATTTGTAAAAATGGAAAGGTTTTAGCTTATTTGGCTATGTAGACTATTCCATTGATTGAAGTTTGGAAATAGGCGTTTTCTGTTTATAGGAGTGTTAACCACAGTATAATGTGTCATCCAATATCTCTTAGTGAAATTGCATACATAATATTTCAGATTCCTGTCTCCATTTTCCAACAATTACTTATCTAGAAGTTTTATTTACTTTTGAAAAGACTTCTTTTAAAAATAAGACTAAATATCAACAGATGGTATAAAGTTAAAAGTTATTAATCAATGTAACTGTGTCTTAGGAATTAGAGTAATTGTAAAATAATTAGTTTCATTGCTTTTCTCTTTTAATAAAAATGTTTAAAATATAGAATTTGTGAGAATGTTGGGAGAGGGAATCATAGAAAAAAAGACATTTCTGAACATCAGGAAGAAACTGAAAGAGGCACAACAAACCATTTCATAGAAACCATTGAGGAATTACAAATATGGTTAAGTACATCAGTCATATAAAGCCAATGAGGAATCAGTTTATTTTCACAATGAATCTTATTTAATCAAGGAAAGTAAACTAATCCCTTCCATTAAAAAAGAAGTCATATTTTTTAAGGCTTCAAATAAACTCTCTTAAAAAATAAACTATGTGCTCCTAAATTATCCCTGAAAATTAATCTACCATTCATGTTTTCATCACATTTAACACAATCCTAAATTTCAAATAAAAACCATATTTAATATAAATATAAAATGTGATCTTTATTCTAGGGTCTCTTCTACAGGATTTTCTTACTAGGATTTAGTCCAAATAAGAAAAGAAATGGCTGAAGAAATGAGATTCTTTCTCTTATTAATACAGAATTATTTTTCTTAACCTCAGTTTAGAATATTTATTTTAAGGAAGAAGCATTCTTATAGGCAATAAAGAATGATAATATTCTCATCTATGCAGTGATAATGAAATAATAATGAATTGAAGGCAGTAATTAATAATAATAGTGGAAAGCCATGCAACTTCTTCTATCTTATCCAACTTCTAAAACAACTGGGGAGTCTAACTATTTATCAGTACTAATAAGATGGAGAAATTTACTCACCAAATCTGATGAAACCAGAGAGGTATTAATTATGCTTATAAAATGGCAATCTACATTAATGGATTATCTTACTATACAGATGTACATTTTTAATCATTCTGTAGGCAAAGACACACACACACACGCACACACACACTCAAACACACTTAAGGGGAATGTTTTCTGTAATACATGGATCCATTTCTTGATACAATTTCCCCCCTTTATCCATCTTTGATTAGAATGATTCAGAGGTTACTGGATCACATAATTAACAAGAAAAGAGTACAAGGGGAATGAAAGATAGGAGGTACTTTATATTGGATAATAGGATTTGAAGAGAATTAATTTGACATCGTTCAGGATTGAAGTATTCTAGATATTGTCTGCATTCCTTTGTCATTTTTTTGCAAGGTAAGAAAAAAAATCAACTGACTTTTTCAGATAGTGATTAAAGGGAAAATCTTAGTGAGAAAATAATGTAGTAAAACCAGGGAATTCTTCAGGCTACAAAATCCATCCCAGATAAGATGAGAAACATATTATGAAACTAAGATATGTAATTGCATATTTGGCTTAAGATTCAGATGAATATTAGATGTCAACAAGATGATAAAGTAGGATGTTCCAGACTCTCCACTCATAGACACTCTTAATAAACAGGCAGTCATGGATAAATTGCCATTTACAAAAAAATCCAGAAACTGATTGAGAGACTCCAGCACATCAAATGAGTAAAAGAATACCCACATTGTAATCTGAAACACTGTGTCCGTAAACCTCATCCATAGTACACTATCACATGAACAGAAAAGAACTCCCAACTCCCAGCTTCTCCCTGTGGAGTAGGAGGGTTAGAACACACATCTAGCATCCAAAACTTTTTTGGTTCCTATCTGAGGGTCTGGCTTCTAACTTACCTGTCTCTGGGAGTGAAGGTTCCTTGCATTCACTAATCCCCTAGGGATTACAGAGAACAAATTAATAGTTTTAGATGGGCACGTAAGCACTTTCTATGTCACATCTTCTCTGGCTCTGTTTACAGAGTAAACAGACAATAAACCTCAGCTCTCAGCTCTTCCCTGTGGGGAACTGGACTGAGTAACTAGACCTTGATATTTTCAGTTATTTTCTGGTAGTCAGACTTCTAACACCTGGTTCTGAAAGCTGATGGAGCAACCAACACTAATTATTTGGGAACATAAAAGCACTTCCCACAGCTCCCCTATCATCTCATTCAGCTCACATAAGCAATAAAATCAATCCTTCAACTTCTCCCTGGAAGGAATTGACTATATATTTAGCCCCTAAATTTTTCCAGCTGCTATCCAAGGTACTGGCTTCTAACTTGCCTGTTTCTGAGTGACCATTCACTAGGCCACTAATGAAATATATAGATTAAAGCAATAATTTGAACAAATATGCAGGCAGTTTCTTCTCTCAGTGCAGAGTGAGCAGATGATAAACTCTAGATCTCATATTGTCCTTAAGAAGAAAAGAAAAGAAGACCACTTATCTAGTTCTCTATTTTTTTCCTGATAAATACTGGATTACCTGCCTTCTATCTTGACTGTCTCAGGCACTGATAGAAATGAGCATACCTAGAGGGAAAAGGGCTGCTAAGAACAAATAACACAGTTTGAATGAGTACTAAAGCTTGAGAGGCATCCACACTCTCTGGCTAGGCCAAAATATGGTGATATTCTTTAGTACAAGGATAGTCTCACTGGTAGAGGTATCTCAAAGACTGGGAGAGGTAGCTGATTTATTTAAAGCACAGATGCCAACACAAAGACTCAAAGAAAGTAGATTTATAAGAAAATATATTTCAAATAAAATAAATCAAGATAAATACTCATAACTTACCCTAAAGAAATAAAGATATGTGATTTACCCAACAGATAATTCACAATAATGATCATAAAGTTGCTTACTGAGGTCAGCATAGTGATACATGAGCAAAATAATAATTTAAACAAAAAAATAAAAGTAATAAAAAGTACAAAATATAGTTTATTGAACCAAAGATATAACCGAACTGAAAAAAATCTAATGAAGTATTCAGTAGAAGACAAGATCAAGTAGAAGAAAGGATAAGCACACTCAAAGATAGACCATTGGAAATTATTGAATAGTGGCACAAAAAGAAGAAAAAATGAAAAAGTGTAAAGCTAGCTAAAGGCACTCATAGGACACTATCAAGTGGAAAAATACATGTGTTGTGGGAGATATAAATGGAGGTTGGGGGTGGGAGGTAGAAGGCTTTTTCAAAGAAATAATTGATAAAAACTTCCCAAACATTGGAAAGAACATTTAGACCCAGGAAGTTCAAAGTATACCAACTAATATGAACAAAAAAGAAATACACACCATGGTACAGGATAATCAAATTATCTAAAGTTAGTAACAAAGAGTGACTTTTTAAAACAGCAAGAGAAAAATAGCTTGTCACATACAAGGGAGAATCCAAAAGACAATCTGTGTTTTGTTCTTTTCAGCAGAGACCTTGGAGGCCAAAAGAAAGTGTGATGACATATTTGAAGTACTAAAGAAAAACACTGCCAGCCATGAATACCACATCTGGAAAAACTATCCTTCAAAAGTGAAGGGAAGATACTTTTTCAGACAAAAACTGTGGGAATTCATTATCACTTAGACCTGCCTTACAAAAAAAATCAAAAGGAATTCCTCCACTTGAAACAAAAATGGCAATAAGCAGCAAGATGATAGTATAAAAGAGTCTATAGTAATTGGAAAAGGTAAAAATATAGACAAACAAAGAATAATGCATTACTGTAATGGTCATATAAATAGTTGTTATGTCTAGTATAAAAATTAAAAGACAAAAATATCGAAAATAACTATAGCTAAAATTATGAATAAGCAATATGAATAGATGTAAATAGTGATATCAATAACATATAAAATGAGGGAGCAGTTGCTATCAGCTTAACATAGATTGTTAAAAAATATATATATTTTATGAAGGCCTCATGGTACCCACAGAGAAAATACTGATACAGGTTACACAATAGAAAAAGAGAAAGAAACCAAAGTCTATTAATACAAAGCAGAACAAAAATTGAAACACAAAAACAGAGACAAAGAGAGGGACAAAAAATTACAGACAAACAGAAAACAATGTAAAAGAATGACTATAGTAAAGTATTTCCTTTGAATAATTAACTGTAAGTGAATTAAACTTCTGGTTCAAAGGACATAAAGTGGCTGAATGGATTTAAAAAATTGACTCTGTGTTGTCTACAAAAACTCACCATAAATTGAAAGTGAAGAAATAGAAACAACTATTTTATGCAAATATCAACCAGTAACAGCACAGGTGGCTATACTTACAGTGGAATAAAGAAGTTTAAAGTAAAAAACTATTTCTAGAGAAAAAACAAATGGTCATTATATTAAGATGTTGGCAAAGTCATGACATATTTTCCATTTTTCTATGTAAGAAGTGTCATGACTTTGCTGACAATCTAATATAATGACAAAAGGGTCAATTAACAGATAACATAACAATAGTAGATATATCTCTATATCTATATCTATCTATCTATCTATCTATCTATCTATCTATCTATATACATCTATGCTAATTAAGCAAATGCATCGACTTGACTAGGCTAAGGGATTCCCAGATAGTTAAAATCCACTTTGAGTAGGTCTGGGAGAGAGTCTCTGATCAGTATTTAAATTATTGAACTGCATAAAACAAATGTCCCTGTCCAGTGTGAATGGGCAACATCCAATCCGTTGGGAGTCTAAATAGAACACAAAGTAGAAAATGTATGAATTTGCTTTCTCTTCTTTAGCTAGGATATCCATCATCTGCCTTCAGATGTTATAACTCCAGGTTCTCAGGCTTGCAGACTCAGAATGTGACTTATCTCATTAACTACCTGTTTCTTAGGCCTTTTGATTCAATTTAAACATACTACTGTCTTTAGTGGTTTTCCAGCTAGCAGTTATGGGATTTCTTGACCTCCATAAATGTGCCAATCAATTGCTATAAAAAGACTCTTCATACACACACACACACACACACACACACACACACACATAGATATATATAGTATTGATTCTGTTTATCAGGAAAACACCTACAAATACAACACCCAACATTAGAACAACTAAATATATATAGCAAAATATTGATATATCTGAAGGAAAAAATTGAAAGCAATATAATAGTAGAAGACTTCAATACCTCATTTTTGGTAATGGAGAGATCATCCAGAAAAATGAAACTGCAGACTTGAACAGCACTAGAAATAAAATAGACCTAACAGGTATGTACATAATGTTAACCCCCAACTGCAAAATACTACACATTTGTTATCAAGCACACAAGGATTATTCTCTGGAATGTATTACTTGTTAACTCACAAAACAGGTCTTAATAAATTTAAAAGATTGAAATTAAGTGACATATCTTTTATGAAAACAATGGACTAAAACTAGAAATTAATACCAGTAAGAAAGTGGGAAAAATCACAAATAAGTGGAAACTAAGCTACACACTCTCATACAACACTTGGGCTTGAAAAATAAATGAAAGAGAATTTAAAATAATGTTTTAGGACACAATTAAATAAAAATAGATCCCCAAACTTATGAGATATAGCAAAAACAGCATAAAGGGAGGTTTTTAGGAAGTAATACTTTGACCAGGAGCTGAGATTCTGCAAGACTGAGCCACACAGGAATGTTCTGGGTGCACCTCCAGAGGCCTCCCTGAGTATGTTGGACATGCACATGTCTGTTATATGAGACAGAGAGTGAATCACAATGTAAAAACTTATTGGAAGTGATGTCTATTTCAGTCTTTCTTGTTCATAGAGGAAATAAATTAACAAAAAGAAAGGAGGATCTTTAATAAATAGACTAACTCTACCTCAGGGGACTAGAAAAATAATAAACTAAAACCAAAGTTAGCAAAAGAAAGGAAATAATGAAGATTAGAAAAGAAATAAATCAAGTAGAGACTAGAAAAACAATAGAAAAAAATCAAAACTAAGTTAGTTTTTAAAAAGATAAATGAAGTTGGGGGAAACGGCCTGGCCCCCACTCCGGGGCCCCGGGGCCCCGTGGCCAGGGGCTCACGCCCCTGTGCAGCCTCGCGCCGGAGAGGCCGAAAACAAGGTTGAAGAACTTGCAACTTGAGAAGATGATAGCTACCAGTCCTGCATTATCTCAGGGGAAAACAAGAACTACTCTGCCATTCTTAAGGAAGCCAGATACCCAAGGACAACTCACACTGCAGATTCCCACAACACCATTCCTGGTAACTACAAGATGACTGCTGTGCCGCATCAGCTGATAATCATCCCTGCATACCAGAACTGCTTTCCTGAAACTGCATTCCCTGGAGAATCACCTACACTTGTGGATCTGCAGGAGACCCTCCCTTAATCTAACCCTGAATAGAATCTATGCTCCCTATTGTCAAAAACTTTATGAGCTGATAATTGGAACTCTTGGCCTCTCTCCCTTTACTTGTATGTATCACTTTTTCAATAACTCTTCTGGAAGACAACTGTATATAGCAGAGATAGTGTAATGGGAGAGTGGGAAAGGGCAGAGGGACAAACATAGGGAAAAAAAAAAAGAGGAAGAGAAAAAAAAAACATATATATATACATAAGCAAGAAAGTAGAAATGGAATATTATTGATGATAACATGCTTGATTAAGTCACTATGCAGACTATTCTAGATGGGAAATTACATTT
>NW_006159655.1:0-22400 GCF_000334495.1 Tupaia belangeri chinensis | reverse complement strand
AAAAAAAAAAGAGAAGAGGATAGAGAAAGATAGCAAGTGAACAATAGAGGGGATGTTAGTGAGAAACAGATATGGTTTATTATCTGTTGAAGATGACGTGTATAGTATTCTCAACTGGACTGGTCTGGGAAGTATTTCATGATGGGTGAAGTCTTTTAACAAGCAAAATGAGAAATAGTGATTGACTGTTTTAAAAAATTATAATAATAATAATTATTGGGAAATGCATGGAAAAGACATTGAATGATAAAGCGGGGAGATTGATGTCTCTGTATTGACTGACATGCATGGCATTCCCTTTTGAAAAAGCAATGGAAGTCAATGTAAAGTTATATGTAATCCAATGTAATATAAAGAAGATTGTGATGATAATAAAAAAAAAAGGATAAATGAAGTTGGGAACCAGCAGTTAGCGTAATGGCTATGTCACTGGACTCTCACGTAGTCGACCGCAGTTCGTGTCCCGGACCCGGTGGCTTAAAACTCTCGCCAGGCGCGTGTGCGTGCGTGCCCAAGATCCCGAGAGGATAATGGAGGAGAAGGGATTGCGGCGTGACCATCCCCCCTGGGGGGTGATTTCTCGCTTTCTGTCTCTATGTCTCTCTCTGTCTGGCGAGCGCACGCACCCTATACCGAAAATCTCTCCAAAAAAAAAAAAAGAAAGAAAGAAAAAAAAAGATAAATGAAGTTGACCAGTCCTTAGCTAGACTAAGGAAAATAGCAAGAAAACTAAAAAATAAAATCAGAAATAAAAGAAGAGTCATTACATCAGTCACCACAGAAATAAGAATGTTTAGAGTTTATTGACAATTAGATGGTTAAAATTAGACAACCTATTAGAAATGGGCAAATTTCTAGAAATGTACAAACTGCGAAAACTGAATGAAGAAGAAATAGAATGCTTAAATAGACAGATAACAAAAAGCTTGAATCAGTAATCAAAAACTTCCTGGGGCCAGCAGATGGTGTAGTGGTTATGTCACTGAACTCCCACATTGTCAACTCTATGGTTCAAGTCCCAGACCTGGTGGCTTAAAAAATTACGCCAAGAGCATGTGAGTGCATGCCCAAGATCCCAGGAGGAGAATGGAGGAGAAGGAGTTGAGGTGTGGCCATCCCCCCTCAGGGGGTGAGTTCTCACTTTCCCTCTCACTGTGTGTGTGTGTCTCTCTCTCTCTGTCTCTCTGTCTCTCTCTCTGGTGAGCACACATACCCTAAGGCAAAAGTCTAAAAACAAAAACTAAACAAAATTCCCAACAAAGAAAAGCCAAGAGAAAGATTCATGGATGAATTATACCAAACATTCAAAGAATTATTAGCAGTCATTATTAAACTCTTCCAAAAATAGAAGAGGAAATACTCTGTCTTAGTCCATTTGGGCTTCTGTAACAAAATTTCATAGACTGGTAAGTTATATACAACAGAAACATGCTTCTCATAGTATTAGAGGCAGTGAAGTCCAAGGTTCAAGATGCTGACAGATTCAGCATCTGGCAAGGACTACTTTCTGGTTTATAGATGGCCGCCTTTTTGCTATACCCACACATGGCAGAATGGGGAGATGATGTCTCTGGGTTTCTTTTACAAGAGCACTAATCCCATTCTTGTTTGTTTTTGCTTTTGCTTTAGGGTACATGTGCTCCTTGAAGAGAGACAGATAGAGAGATAGAGAGAGCGAAAGTAAGAAAGCATCCCCTAGGCGGATGGCCATGTTTTAATCCCCTCTCCTCCATTCTCCTCTTGGGATTTTGCACACATACCTGGAGTAATAGTCAAGCATGGGACTGGGACTCAAACTATAGTAGGTTATGTGGGAGTTGAACACCTTAACCACCATTCCACCTGCTGGCCTGACACTAATACCATTCTTTTCGTTTTTTCTTTTTTCGGAGAGGTTTTTGCTATAGGATGTGTGCGCTCGCCAGACAGAGACATAGAGACAGAAAGCAGGAAATCTCCCCCCAGGGGTGTGGCCACACTGCAATCCCTTCTCCTCCATTCTCCTCTCGGGATCCTGGGCACACATGCACACACGCCCGGCGTGAGTTTAAGCCACCGGGTCTGGGACTTGAACCACAGTCGACTACCGCTGGGAGTCCAGCGGCATAGCCATTACGCTAACTGCTGGTCCTGACACTAATACCATTCTTGAGGCTCTGCTCTCATAACCACATCACCTCTGAATGCCTCACTTTCAAATATCTTCACATTGAGGTTTAAGTTTCAATATATGAATTTGGGGGGGATATAGCTATTCAGTCTATAGCACTTCCAAACTTATTTGAAGAGGCTAGCATCACTGATACCAAAACCAGACAAACAAACTAAAAAGCACTGTAGTACAATATCTCTAATAAACACAGTATATTCAACAAAAATCAGGAAATTGAATAATGAAAAAAGTATGCAAGAGAAATATGAAAATAAAATATGAGAAAAAATTAGTTGAACTATATTTAAAGATGTAAAATGAGCTGGATCAGGTAAGGAAAGATTCTAATAAAATGAAAAAATAAGTTTGCAAAATATTTAAAAATTCCAAAGAACCCAATACAAATTACATCAAATCTTCACATACAAAAAATAGAAATCAATGATATAAAAGCCAACCAGAAAAGTTATTTTAAAATGCAGAAGGGAAAGACAAAGAAAAGACAATAGAATCAGAAATACCTACACACACACTCACAAACACACACCCAGTAAAAAAAGAACAGAAGATAACATAAAAGTAACTGACATGAGAAAAATAAACTGGAAGCAGCAGTAAAGAATATAGTAGAATATTTTTGAACAAAGATACGCTAGTATGTATGAATCACTGAATAGCTACCAAGCAAAACTGAGTTTTATATTTTAATTTTTACTTATTTACTTTTTAGAATTTATTCATTTCTTCCATGAGTGAGAAACCCAGACAAAGAGAGAGAGAGAGAAGAGCAGAGAGAGAGCAACCCCAGCAGGATCTTGGCAGTTCATCCTAAGCCTCAGTCAGTCTTGGGTCATGATTACATACATTCCCATCATATTTCAGGGAGGTCTCAAACACAAACAGGACCTTTTCATGTGAGTCAGTTTCCCAGAACATTATGTCTTATCTCTGTGCCACCGTCTGTGTGTGTGTGTGTGTGTGTTTGTGTGTGTGTGTGTGTGTATTTCCTATTAATTCTGTTTAGAGATATTAAAGAGGTCTGTTTAGATAAGAAATTGCCTCACACAGTTATGAATTCTGAGAAGTCCAACATGCTGCCATCTGTGGGTTAGAGACCTAGGAAAACTAGTAGTGTAGTTGTAGTCTGAACTTGAAAGTCTGAAAACCAGAGGTATAAGTTCCCTATCTGAGGAGAAAAAAAGACAATTTCACAACTCAAATAGACAGACTCTGACGCTTTGATAGTGTAGCTGATATCTTAAGTACAATAATTAAAACTTACAATATAAATATTTAAGTTGTCAAGTGTTTTCTCTAATTGCCCATGTACATTTTCTAAATACTTCATTTTTAAACTTTATTGTTTGCTAGGAATATACTATTTGGGTCATCAGAAAAGTCATGATGCATTTTTGCATTGAAAAAAACATTATGACTATTCCAACGACTCAATAGTTAGTTCATGGGGTTAGGCGTGGTGCAACGTGATAGAAATGGACTGAGATAGGAAAGTCCTGGGTTTGCTCCTTGAGGACGCAGCGTGTGTGCACATGCTGGTGACCTGGGCCAGCTGAGACTGGGGTGGATCACATTGTAAAAAGCCTGTTGGTGGTGCCTCTTTGTCTCCCTCTCTGAAGAAAGAAAAAATAAACTCTTTTTTTTTTTTTTAGAGGTTTTTGCTATAGGGCACGTGCACTCCCCAGAAACACAGCGGGAGACAGGGAGGCAGACAGGGAGACAGAAAGCAAGAAATCAACCCCCAGGAGGGATGGCCATGCCGCCATCCCTCCTCTCAGGATCTTGGGCACACATGCACACATGCCTGGAGTGAATTTAAGCCTTAGGTCTGGGACTCGAACTGCGGTCGACTACATGAGAGTCCAGCGACACAGACATTATGTGGTCCCAATAAACTTTTTTTTTTGAAAAAAAAAGAACGTACTATGACCTTTAGGTAATTTCCCATCAGAACATAAGGAGATGGTTACAATGACCTTAGGCCAGAACCCTCCTTTACTGGCACCTAACATCCATAGATGGGCCCACAGGGTCACAATGGCAAATAAACTAATGAGAGTACCCACCATTCTTCATGACCCTCCCCCTCCACCCCTCTCATATAAATACATCACACTGAGATAGGAGTTAGATCCTCTGACAGTTAGACAGGGTAAGGGCCCCAAAAGGAAATCACCGTTTTTCTTTTTAGTGAAGTCTCTGTGTTTTTCCTCTATGGTCTGGTAAATGTACGATATATACTCTTTTTTTCACATGTCTCTAAAGAGTTTATGACTTCTTGCTAATAAGGCAGAAGACAGGGATATGGAGCACACAGATAGGATAAGGCCAAGTTGGAGTCACAGCAGATTAAATTTTTATAGACAAAAGCTGGCTGCATTGGGACTCACAGCAACAGTAGCTAAGGGTAACAGTGTCTATTCTAACTGTTTTCTAACTAGCAGTACAGGATGCTATGGTCTGCTAACCACACAAAGAATAGGGTAATAAATCCCTCAGACTACCACATAACCATTTCCTAAAGCCCACTTCCTCACAAGAAATCCAGCCCATTTCTCAGACTGCTTGATTAAAAACCCCTTGCATCCAGGCCCTCTTTGATAATTCCTTGGGGCCCCCTTCCACTACATTGGAAGTTTTTTCTCCTTCCCTAATAAATCCTGCTTTCTTCTCCTCTTGATGTCCATGCCACTCATTCTTCCTGAGTGTAGGAAGAGAACTGACATGGGAGTTGGGTCTGATCACCCAGCACTCTCACATCATATTTGGTGCTGTGACCCAGTTCTCTTCCAACCTGACAGAGAGGTAAGAAAAGTGGACTCTTCTTTTCCAGGACTCTCTCGTCCCTAGAAGTGACTTTATCAAATTTAAGAAAGCCATGCATTGGATGGCTACTTAAACACAATTAGATGGGTCACCGGTCTTAAAGACTCCAATGACATGTTTGGCAGAAGCACTCAGTCAATCCCCCAGTGCCATCAAAGGTGTTGGGAATGTTGGCTGTATTATGAATTGGTTTCTTTACTGGAATCCTAACCATCATGTAGGAAGATGAATGTTCTTGGGACAACTGATGGTGCATGACCAGGGCTATGCTCTGTTGCATTGTGAAGGTCCTAAGAATTCGAAGCCATCTCCCAAATGCCATGTGGGTATGGGATAGATTCTTCTCTTTTCTTCTTTCTTGTTTTCTCTCACCCTCTGATAAAGCAGTGTTCCTCTTCAGTCTGACAATCTGCCTCTGTGACTGAAAACCCAAGGTCAGGACATTTCCATAAATTTGCTATGGCTCTAATTTATCACTCAAGACACAAAATCTCTCTGGTAGATTTCCAGTTTGTTTCCAATTTGTTCTCATATAGACACCAGTTTCACTCTATATTTTAAAAAGACTTTCAAGAATTCTCTCTTCCTCTACATGTAATTGGTGCAACTTAGCTTAACAGGAATGCATAAGACACATTCACAGGCCCCTCCCCGGCTCTTTTCCCCCAGACAGTGTCTTGCTCATAAGCCCAGTCATATATGCTAGCTATGTAAAGGCATTTATTAAATGCAGACCTTCCCTGACCCCAGGACAAATTAGTGACTTATAAGGATTTTGCAAATTACAAATTGAACCAGAAGAGTTGTGCTTATGCCACAGCTCCCTTCAGAATAAATCCTGCACTCCATATTTTTTTTTTTTTGAGAGGTTTTTGCTATAGGGCACGTGCACTTGCCAGAAAGACAGAGACAGAGAGATAGAAAGTGAGAAATCCCCACCCAGAGGGGATAGCCACGCCACAATCCTGTCTTCTTCATTCTCCTCTCGGGATCTTGGGCATGCATGCACATTTACCCAGCATGAGTTTAAGCCACCGGGTCTGGGACTCAAACCGCAGTTGACTACATGGGAGTCCAGCAACATAGCCATTACACCAAGTGCTGTCCCTACCTGCACTCTATTCTTTAAGGGCAATAGAAAATGATTTTGAAACCCATTTTTCATATTCTCTCCAGGACCTAACAGTGTCACTCCAGATAGCCCCTAACATAGCCCAACATTATTTATGCAGATCTTAAGTGACCTCTTCAGAGGGGTGCCAAATCAGAGATGAATAATAACTTCTTCTGAATTTGTAGCAGCTTATGGGGAACACTTTATAATAGGTTATGCTCCTGTCCCTCTGGTGGAAATTCAAACGGATGGTCATATAGAGAGAATTTTATTTGCTCAGGTGGATCCAAGACCACAAGGGTTGGACTCAATTGGAAGCTATATCCAACCAAAGCTTATAGTCTATGCAGGGACAACAGGCTCTAGAAGCAAAGGTACTGACGTTGCAGGACATTTTGCTTAAAAGAGGCAAACTGATGACCATTTTCTTGTGTGGGTGTGGCTGCAATGCATGGGAAGAATAAAGTGAAGGTGAGGGAGAGAAGAAATGCTGGTGTGTACCCTCCTTCCTTCTCGTCCTTGGGGTTTTCATTCCCTGTCTTGTGACTAGGAGTGGTGATGGGATATGGCTAGGACTGGTGACTGTTTTGGGCTACTGAGGCCTCCCACTTCCTCCTCTTGGATAGGAGATTAGGCCCAACTACATCGGTTGTCTCCTGTACAGGGGTGAGATAGAAGGGATGCCTTTGGTTCCCCCTTTGTTTTCATAGGTGGGAAATACCCCTCTACTGCCTCCTACAGTAGACTGACTTCCTTGGATTGTGCTGTAAAACACTGGAATTCCTTTGACTCACAAACATGGAAAAAAGACACATTATTTTCCTCTGTACTCAGGCATGGCCACAATACAAGTTAGAAGATAGGGAGCCTGCCCACCAGAGAGAAATATTAACTATAATACTATTCAGCAATTAGATCTCTAAAATTTCATACACACAGTGCGTTTATGCGTTGAGAGATATGGGTACCCTTTATTCCATCTTAACTCAAACGTCCCCACTGGCTCAGAGCCTGCGAGGCTCCCCAGGCACATGTAAGACCTGGGAACTCCCACTTGCCAGCTCCGTGGAAACTGCTCCACCTCATCCTCCTCTATATCTGATTCTATATCTGATTTGATAGTATAGCTGATACTTTAAATACAATAATTAAAGCTTACAATATAAATATTTAAGACAACTTAAGTCATCAAGTGTTTTCTTAAATCGCCCATGTACATTTTCTAAATACTTCATTTTTAAACTTTATTGTTTGCTAGGCATATACTATTTGGGTCATTAGAAAAGTCATGACGCATTTTTGCATTGAAAAAAACGTCATGACTTTTACAATGACTCAATAGTTAGTTCATGGGGTTAGGCGTGGTGCAACGTGATAGAAATGGACTGAGCTAGGAAAGATCCTGGGTTTGCTCCTTGAGGACGCAGCGTGTGTGCACATGCTGGTGACCTGGGCCAGCTGAGACTGGGGTGGATCACGTTATAAAAAGATCTTCAAGTTTCCAACATATATTTTGTCCAATGTTGTAATGGTCAGGCAACATCATATTTGTCTTAATATGGTCAGTTTAATAAGACATCTGCTATTTATAGATTATGTGGTATATGTTACATGACGTATATCTAACTAACAGGAAAAATGGATTAATGACTAGACTTTTCTTGTTTTTTTTGCAAGTAATAAATACATAATGGTTAAAGGATATTTAAATAATTATAAATGGGGTATTTACAAAAGTTTTTAGATAATTTGAGGTCTTAAAGTTGTGCTTAATTAAAATGATAAAGGTTTATGAAATGAGTCATCTTTAAATAAGTTAACCTGCCTTGATTAACATAAAGTTTAAATATAATATTTCTACTGTTGGCCTTTAAATTTTACAAAAATGAAACCTAATAGATCTATGAATAAAACTGTTTTTATTCTACAGTGGGAAATTTTGTTAAACTGTATTTGTCCATTTATAAAATACATGTTCATGAGTGGCTGGCATATGCTGAAAGCTAAAGTTGTTAAGAATGAAAAGTTACGGCTTTGCTTGCAAGGTTACAAGCTTGCTGAGGATAAAAGATGAACTCAGAAAGCCTTTTCAAAGGCCTTCCCATGAAACTCACTTGCCCTCTAGGTTATATTACTCCAGTTTCCCCTTGACCCTTTTTTTTTTTTTAACAAACAACAAAAGATCAATTTAAACTGGCCAGCCATCTCCACTCAGACAGCTCTGTAATGACAGTCCTAGAACTGGCTTTGGGTAGACCTCAAAATGGGAAACAGAAGTTGAGAAACTCTTGTCTGGGGACCTGGTAAAGTCGGAGTCAAGGCACTGAGTGGGACAGGGTAATGCCAGAGCTCCTGACTGTCTTCCTCTTCCTGCTTTCCGGTGTTCCCACTGTTTTCTCTTCCAAATTGGCAATCAAACTCCTACCCCTCAGGACTCTCCCCTGGCCTCATTCTCAAGTATTAGGATAAATCTGACAGATCTGTTCTCCAGCTAGAACTCTTCCATAGCCAATGAGGAAGGCACTTGTAAAAGCTGGTGCTGGCTGTACCAGCTACTCTTTACAGGAGATAAACAGACCAACAAGATCCATTCAAATTTAAGTCCTTTTTTACAACTCAAGGTTCCTCAGAGATCCCAGCAAATCTAAGAAATTTCTCAGATGACTTGGAGTTAAAAATTGTTTCGAAAGACAAGTTCTTGTCCCAGTAGGCTCCTAATATTCAAAAAGGCAGCTCTAGGGGCTCAAATAGGGGTCAAGAGTGGCCCTGGATGACCTCCTTCAGGCTACAACTACAGCTCTTACAATCAAGACTGGGAAAAACAGGCAAGGATCTGAGAGAAGGAGAAAAGGAAAAGTGAAAAGCAGGCCCAATTACTGGCTATGTTCCAAAGTTCTTCCCATCCAGGGGGTCAGGGCTCTCGGAATATCAAAGATAACAAAGGCCTCATCTGTGAACAGAAAGAGGCATTGGTCCATGCAGTGTCCAAATCAAGACACCCCAGCACAGACACCACGTCTTCATTGCCAGCAAATAGGTCACGGGCTGCCTTTGGCCCCTGGGTTGAAGGATGCTGAGTTTGAGGACAAACCCCCAATGACCTTTCAACAGGAACAGGACTGAAGAAGCCCACTCCAGCCAGCCTTAACCCAGAAAGTTGTCACCACAGGGCTGGAACCCAGGATCATTTGAGATGTGGCAGGTGGATCAAATGAAATTCCTTTTGGATACAGGGTCCACCTGCTCTGTTCTGACCTCCTACTCTGGACCCACTTCTCCTCAGACTAGTCTAATGGTTAAAGTCACAGGGGATCTTCCGTCATTTCACCAAATCCCTGCTTTGCCTCATAGTTTCCTTGTGCCAGATTGTCTTTGCTCTCTACTAAGCTAAGACATTCTTATGAAAAGTTAACACCACAGTTATGTTGAGAAAAATGCCACCTTCAGACCTCTCTATGCTGTTTCTTATGGGTACAAGTCTTCTGTTCCTCCTTCTGCTCCTTGGGAAAATGCTATAAGATTAAATCAGATATTTCCTCCAACTGTATGGTATACAGTCTTAAATGTTATAAATGCTTTTTCTGCATACCCTTACCAACTGAGTCTCCATTTCTACCTGTCTTTAAATGAAAAATACAATGCAATGTACACTTAAGGGCTATATCTTTGAGAAAAATAAAAATCCTACCTTGGGTGCCTTTTCCAATTGCTATTACATTCAGAGACCAACCCCAAAGAGTACAGAAAGGCCAAACAAATAGATGAAAACTATTCTTCACATGATCTACTGTCATCATTAATTTGGTAAAAGTAAATGCAACTAAGTTTCAGCATTTTTCAGATTTTATGGTAGCAAAGATGCTTTGTGGGTACATATTTAAATTCAAAACTAAGCTACTTTTTTCAACCGTGAGGATTCTCAAAGGGACTCCTCGTTCTCTTTCATTAGTATAAAATATCCATTCTGGCTCAACTAAACTTTCATGTAAAAAGAGCCAGAGATAAAAAAGATCAGTGAATGAAAAATACTCAGAAAATAAAAAGGGTTAGTAGGATAAAGGCAAAGATCTCTATCCATTATCTTTATTCAACGGATTTAATAAATTATTAGAAAGGAGAAGGAAGCAATAGAAGCTAATATGAGAATCACATTAACAACAAACATTCGTTGAAAGTTATTATATGCTAGTCATTGTAGTAGATGTTGCAATGAGAGCTCAGATCAACTCTATCTTCATAGAGTTTGTAGTCTGGTTGTAGTTTGTTACAAATATGTTTAACAAAATTAGCTTTGTAATAACATCATGTAGATCATTTCATAGAAGAGATTCAATTTTGTTTTTTTTTTTTTTTTTTTTTTTTTTTTTGGTTTTTGTCTAAGGGATGATGAGAGACAGAGAAAGAGAAAGTGAGAAATCATCTTCCTCCCAGAGGGGAATACCACGTTGCAATCCTTTCTCCTTCATTTTCCTCCTTGAATTTGTACATATACCTAGTATGATTTTCAAGTCTTCAGGTCTGGGACTCAAAGCATGGTTAACTATGTGGGAGTCTAACACCTTAACCACCATGCTACCTGCTGACCCCAAAGAGACTCAGTTTTCCTCAATTAATATCTTTCATGTTTCTTATCGAATTTCCATTTACAAATGGATAAAGCTGTGTATCTTGTGTAATAGATTATGTTGCCAACTCAAGCCGGAATATATGACTTCTTAGCTCAGCCTCATACTTGTATTTCTTAAAAGAAAAAAAAAAGGTCAAATTTTATTTATTTATTTTTTTTGTATAGTTGTAACTGGGATCACACAGCATTTGTTTAAGTATCATGGCTTTGGGAATGAAGATCTGTCAAAGAAAAAGGAGCCATGAGTGACTGTACTTCTTATTTTCTCTGACATTTATCAATTTAAATTATATTTAAAATGTTATTGTCCCGTCATTCTTTAACATGATACAGTTATTACTTAGCGCTTTAATAACAGTTAAATAATATAATCACTTCTCTTAACTTACTTTTATTCACTTTAAGGGTCTCTAGCAGTATTATTATTTGCCATATCCTACTCTTTCATGTAAAAGTTTTTGAGTTTTTAATTTCTTAGTGACATTTTACCATTTAGAGATGGATAATGGGAATATTACAGCTATTACAATTTTTTAATGGGCTGTAGCACAAAACAGCAAGGAATCGGTGAATGAGACAACAGATCTGGAAATAATCAAGAATAAGTGAGAGAGCAGACAGAAAAAAAGCAAAACGAGAAAGATATCAAGTGTTCTTTCTTAAAAATGAGTAATGTTGGGGCCAGCAGGTGGCATGGTGGATAGAGGTGCTGGATTCCCATATGTCCAGCCACAGTTTGAGTCCCAGACCTGGCAGCTTGCTTCTCACTTTCCCTTTCTCGCTGTGTCTCTGTCTGGTTAAATTAAAAAAATAATAACAACAAATGGAATTAAATAAATAAATAATTCTTTTTAAAAAGTAATAATGTTAAGTTGTAAGATTTTAAAAGTTCTTTTTGGCCTTTTGTCATTGACTACATCTGCATTTGAACTTCAGTACCTTTGCTTCAGCAGAAACTTTAAGCTGATCAAGTAGCACAAGTGATTTCACAGACACAAAGGAATTTCTGTATGTATCTATTCTGTTCCAAACCTAATGAACAATACTCATTTATCTCACTCCTTGTTTCTTTTAAAAAAATTATTAAGTTTCACCTGAGGGTGCATGTGTTTGCCAGAATGTCAGAGAGACAGAGAGAAAGCAAGCACCACCTGTGGGGCATGGTCCCTCCACAATCCCTTCTCCATTTTTCCATCCTAAGGGCATTTGGGGCACACTCCCACATGCGCAGCATGTCTCTCAAGCTGCTAAGTCTGGGACTGAAACCATGGGCTTGGCCATGTGGGATCTGGCTGCCTTAATCACTGGGCCATGGATCCAGCCTTTGTTCCTTATTTCTAACAATAAATGTTGTAAACTCACAGATTATAAAATCTTAAGGTATATAAGGAAAGAAAGACAGTTAAACCACAGGTCTAAACTTTTATCAATATTATTTATCAAATTTTTTCTCTTCCAAATTCAAGTAACTGTTAAGAAGGTCGTAAATCTTTGCTATTAAAATATTTAAAACTCACAAATTGTTTTTCCTACATAAATACATACCAAAGAAAACATGGGAAAAGCAGTATATTTTGTAATGAATAAAAATAAGAGAATAGCTAAATAAAATAATTTAAAAGGCACTTTTAAATTATGATGGAGATACACAATTACTAGAGTAATACATAACTAAACTTTATATAAGTTTTTATTTGCAAATAGAATTCTTTGATGTAAAGGAAGATTGCTTCATCAAATCAAGGCTGCACAAAATACTTCATCTGTTTTCTCACCTATACCAAATGTCATCATAGTGGTATTTTCATTTATTTCCCCTGTTCTTCCTATTATTTTGAATGTCTCTTTGGTTTCTAGGCAACCATGCTAATACTTTTCTCTTTAAAAAAGTCTCCAGCACAGAAATAGGATTCTTAAAAAAGATTGGTGGCCTTCCTAGGAAAATTCAAAGTTAGCAATAAATGCTAATCAGCAAATAAGAAAAAAATCATAATAAGTTTCGAATGCTATGATACAGAGAATTAAAAAACAGGTAGCCTGCAAACCATAATGATCAAAACAAAGTAAATTTATTTCAAAAAGGATAGACAAACTCCATGTGTCAAATTCTGGCCAGATCCTGTGATGTTCATGTCTTTTACAGACCAATAAAGGAAAAAGAGGACGCTCTGAGGACAACCATGACTAGAAAGCCCATTGAGATGAGAAGTAGTAGGAATGGGATGCTTAGCTTGCACAAGGAAAGAGCAATAGGATAGAATGATCTGTTTGCAAATTTGTATAAATTATAAAGAAAGAGGGATCAAGATTACTTGTACTTCCCCTCCAGAGATAAAGTAAAGATCATCAAGAATAAAGTAGAAATGAAATAATTTTGGCTTAATTTAATCAAATTTTCTAACAAGTAGGGTTGGCTCTCAGAGGACTAGATTACCTCAGAAAGTAGTGAAATCTGGGAATCAGCAGTTAGCATAAAGGCTATGTCACTGGACTCCCACATAGTCAACTGCGGTTCGCGTCCCGAACCCAGTGGCTTAAAACTCACGCCGGGTGCGTGTGCGTGCGTGCCCAAGATCCCAAGAGGAGAATGGAGGAGAAGGGATTGTGGCGTGACCATCCCCCCTGGGAAGTGATTTCTCGCTTTCTGTCTCTATGTCTCTGTCTGTCTGGCGAGCGCACGCGCCCTATAGCAAAAACCTCTCCAAAGAAAAAAAAGAAAGTAGTGAAATCTGTGGCTGGATGTGTTCACAGTAGATGACCATCTTTGTGTATCCACTGTGTCCCAACATCACTTTGGGATGGCTAATAGACACCTCACAATTATCATGCCTCAAACAAGCGCTGAACCTTTCCAATCTACTCTCCTCTTCCTACTTTTTTAATATCAGTGGTAACTGTTCAGGCTTAAAATTAAACAATCATTTATACCTCTGTATCTGCATATTTTGTATCCAATATCACAGAAAATCTGTGGCTTAACATGTATAATAAATACAGAATAACTCCCCACTTTTCTCCATTTCATATACCTTACCCAATTTAAGCCCTATACCTCCCTTTTTTTCTTTCTTTCTTCCTTCCTTCCTTCCTCCCTTCCTCCCTTCCTCCCTTCCTCCCTTCCTCCCTTCCTCCCTTCCTCCCTTCCTCCCTTCCTCCCTTCCTCCCTTCCTCCCTTCCTCCCTTCCTCCCTTCCTCCCTTCCTCCCTTCCTCCCTTCCTCCCTTCCTCCCTTCCTCCCTTCCTCCCTTCCTCCCTTCCTCCCTTCCTCCCTTCCTCCCTTCTTTTCTTTCTTTCTCTTTTTTTCTTTTTCTCTTTTCCTCTTTTTCTCTTTCCTTCCTCCTTCCTCCCTTCCTCCCTTCCTTCCTTCCTTCCTTCCTTCCTTCCTTCCTTCCTTTCTTCCTTCCTTCCTTCCTTCCTTTCTCTTCTTCCTCTTTCATGAGACTGAGAAAAACATAGAGAAAGTGAGAAAGACAGAAAGAAAAGTACTTATGACAGGGTATCACGCCACGATCTCCCCAACCCTCACAGGATCATGGCCATGTGTACCTGGCACGTACATGGCAGCAGGGAAATCAAACCCATAATCTTTCATATTGACCCAGCTTCACTTGAACAGAATGTTAGTGCTACATCACTAAGTTGGTCCCTTACTCTTAGCTCTTGCTTGGTTTATTGAGATGGTCTTTAAATGAGATCCTTGCATTCGCATGTGACTTCTGAAACCTATCCTCTATAAAGCATCTAAGGCAATCATTTAAAAATGTAGCCAATCTCTGTCTCTCTCCCTCATGGAAGAAATGGGCAAATAAACTGAGAACACTATAAGAAAGTTACAGTGACTCCTTAGCAAGCAACTTTACTAGAAGGATTATCACTCAAGGTTATTGGTCACAATTACTTGAATGTAATAAAAATACAAATGCTGTTATTATTTCTCTAAAATTCTTACTATAAGACTTATGTAAGAATGGGTTTTGTTCCCGAAGTGAACAATTCCCAGAGATATATTTATCTAAGACTTTGTGCTTTAGATAATCCTCTGAAAACCAGCGGAGCATATTGTTCAAGTAGAACTACAAGTTGCTTTCCAGATACTAGTTTTATATTGTTCATATTGCTTTTCTAGAGCCCGACATGGTCTAAAGATATGGCGAGGGCATAGAATAAAGAAGCTAAGTATTGCTAAGTTGTATGACTGACTTACTCATTTTTTATTTATTTGTATTTATTATAAATGAACATGCACTATGAAGCACACAGATCCCTGATGGTGCAGTGATTTTTTTAAAAAATCACAGTCTCACTAGGAGACATGCAAATGGATCTAATACATTGTGTTTTATGCCATGAGAGCAGTGAGTACAAGTTGTATGGAATGAATAGGTTATTTTTTTCTATTGATTTAAAATTAATGTTAACCTTTCTGCTCTGTTAGAGACATGAAACTATACTTATGTATAAGCAGGAAGCAAAAAAAATATCATATGGAAAAATGCTAGCTACAGTAAATGTAATTTTCAGTTCAAGTCTGGAAATGATGTATTATTCCCCTATTGCAGTGGAAATAGCTTATAGTAACCTAATTTGACCAGAAGTCCATGATTTCACACTGACTATTGACAACTTGGTCATTTACAGTTATATTTCTCTACTGTTAGTAAAGTATCAAGAGTGAAATCATCTTAAATGTGGCAATGTTGAATAGTAGTATGAGAAATAAAACTCACGTTAAGAAATTTGAGTAACAATTCCAGCCTCATCACTAATTTACCAACCAATAGCTTTTTTGCCACTAAAATGACAACCCTTCCTGGAACATGCTGTCTCTGTCTGATTAGTAAAAGACTTGGACAAAATAATCTCCAAGTCAACTCACAACCCACAGCGTGTTTGAAAACATTCTTAAAGGGAAACGAGTGCAAATAACTCAAAAGTACTTTAATTATAGTTTCACTCAGGCTTTTTCAAAGAAAAGCAAAAATCCTAATCTCTTGAAAACTCTAGTCAGTGCTGTTCAAAAAAAATCCTTTTGTAATGATGAAAACCCACCATTACATTATCATACAGAATAGTTTCACTACCCTAAACCCCCTGTACTCCAGCTATCCCTTCCCTTTTCCTTTCCCCTGAAATCCTTGCCAACCATTGGTCTTTTTGCTGTCTCTTTGGTGTTGCTGTTCCAGAATGTTGGAATCAAACATCATATAACCTTTATAGATTGGCTTCTTCTTTTGAAGATTATGTACTTAAAGTTCCTTCACATCTTTTCATGGCATGGTAGAACATTTCAATACTGAATTATATTCCAATACCTGGATGTACCACAAGAGTTTTTATTCATTTTCTGAAGGACATCTTGGTTGCTTTCAGTTTTGACAATTATGATTAAGCTGCTATAAACAGTCATATTCGGGATTTTGTGTGTATAAAACACTTTAACTCGTTTAGGTAATTATCTATTAATATGTTTGCTGAATTACATGGTGAGACTATGTAGTTTTGTAAAAAACAAACAAACAAAGAAAAAACAAACTGCTGAACATTCTGCAAAAGTAGCAGTACCAACCAGCAATACACGAGATTTCTTATTACTCTAAATCCCTGCCAACACCTAATACTGTCAAGGTTTTTCTACTGTTGTTTTATTAGCAATTAATTTTGTTATGGTATCTCTTTGCTGTTTTACTTTATAATTTCCTAATAACATATTATTTTGAGCATTTTTTTTAAAAGATTTTTGCTATAGGGTGCGTGTACTCACCAGAGAGATAGAGAGACAGAAAGCGAGAAATCACCCCCAGGGGTAAAGGCCATGCCACAATCCCATCTCCTTCATTCTTTTCTCAGGATTTTGGGCATGCATGCCCATGTACCTGGCATGAGTTTTAAGTTGCCAGGTCTGGGACTTGAACCACGGTTGATTACTTGGAAGTCTAGTGATGTTAACTGATTATGCCACCTGCTCATCTCAAATATCTTTTTAATATGCTTATTGACCACCTAAATATCTTTTTGGGTGGTGTCTCTTCAGATATTTTTTGCCTAGTTGGCTTTTAAAAAAGAATGCATTTATTTTACTTTCACTCACTAAACATCACTATAGCATATAAAATGCAATTTCCCATCCAGAATACACTGTACAGTGGCTTAATAATACATGTGATCATTAACAAAGAATTTTCCATCTCTTGTTTCTTAAATATATACATATATATGTATATATACACACATACATAGAATGTGTTTCATATATATATATTCCCCCCCCAATTTCTCACTCTCTGCCATTTCTTATCCACTTCCCACACTGTCTCAGGTGTCTACAGTTACTTTCCATTCCTTTTTTCTTTCCCACATTTTATTGACTCACAAAATATCTCAATTAATATAACTACTTTCAACAGCAAGTTCAGCTGATATATAGATATCTATGAACATAAGTCGAAGTTTAGGCATGAAACTCTGAGTAGAATGGATATACTATAGCACCTGGCAGAGGCTATGCAGCCTACTGTGGTCATTAAATATATATTTTAAAATATATGTTTAATTTCAAGAAAGGCAGCTTTAGCTTTGATAAATCAAAATTTAAAAATGTTAAGAGTACTTTGCTTAAGACTTAAAGCCAAGAAACAGGTTAGGATTCTGTTCAAACAGTAGGTATGAGAACCTATTGGCAGCTCAAGAGAAGACAAAAATCCCCAAGTCTGGAAAACAAAGCAACAGAAATAAATCAGTAATGTTTTAGTCAGAAGTCACGAAATTCTATTTCACCAATTCTGTTTCTCTCATATACTTAATCTATCTTTTGCTGTGGTCCGATCTTTCCAAGTTCTGGAAGATAATATTTAACTCTGGATTTGTCCCTACCATTAAGTTGACCATTTTGTTAGTTGTTTTTGAACTCTTATTTCCATGTGTTTGTCTTTAGTTCTCCTGGTATAGCACTCCCTTCAGAACTTCTTGGAGAGCTGGTCTGTTGTCTGTAACTTCTTTCATGTTTTGTTTCTCTGCTAATGTTCTTGACTTTTCTTTCCATAAGAAGGATAATCTTGTTAGTTTTTAATTGGGTTGTCTATTATCTTATTACTGAATTTTAATTCTTTATATTTTTGGCTACAAATCCTTAATCAGATATGTGCTTTACAAATATTTCATTTCAATCTGTGGCTTAACTTTTTATTCCTTAGCAACATCTTTCACTGAATAGAAGTTTTAAATTTTGATAAAGTTCAACCTACCAATTATTTCTTTCAAAGACTATACTTTTGGTGTTGTAGGTAAAACCTAATCCAAGATCACATAGATTTTTATTTTTAAGAACTGTTTATTTCATTTTATTTATTATTACTTCTTAACTTGCTATATAGGGCATATGCACTCACCAGAGAGAGAGAGAGAGAGAGAGAGAGAGAGAGAGAGAGAGAGAATGTGAGTAAGCAAGCTCTAGGTCCAGGACTCAAGCTGCAGTCAGTCATGTGGGAGTCCAGTGCCTTAACCACCATGCCACTTGCTAGCTCCTAAGGTCACATAGATTGACTCTGGCTATCTTCTCAGATTATTATAGTTTTCTATTTTACATTTAGATCTATGATGCTTTTCAAGTTAATTTTTGTGAAAGATGCAAGGTCTGTATCTAGATTAATGTTTTAGCAACTGCATGTCTAGTTTATCATGCATCATTTACTGAAAAGATAATCCTTTCTTCATTACATTGTCTTTGCTTTTTGTCAAAGATCAGTTGACTATATTTGTGTGGGTCTTTTTCTGCACTCTGTTCTATACCATCAACTATTTCTCTGGTTGTTCACTAATATCACACCATCTTGATTATTGTAGATTATACAAGTCTTGATGTTGGATATTTTAATCATGAGATACCTTGTGGGCATAAAATTCCTCATAATTTTTTTTGTTTGTTTTCATTTTCTTATCCATGGGATCAGTAGTAATAGCTTCTTTTTCATATATAATATTAGTAATTTGTATCTTCTCTTATTTTTGTTGGTTAGTATGATGAGAGATTTATAAGTTCCACTTATGTTTGCAAAGACTAGCATTTGATTTCATTGATTTTCTCATATTTTTATTTTCAGTTGCATTGATTTCTGCTGTATTCCTTACTAGCTATTTTATTCTGTTTGCTTTAGGTTTATATTTCTTTTCTTTCTCTATTTTCTTAAAGTGAAAAATTTTGTAAATAATTTTAATTCCTTACTTTCTAATATTTTATTTCATGTTATAAAATTTTTCAAGTACTGCTTTCATTGCACCCCACAAATTTTGATAAATTATAATTTCATTTTTCTTTATTCCAAAATATTGGGTTGTCTAGAAAGTTACGACATATTTTTCTGTAAAAAAATGAATCATCACTTTCCTGATGATCTAATATTTTAAATTTTCTGTTGGGATAATTCTTTGACCATATGTTATTTAGGAATTTATTGTAATTTCCAAAGATTTTGTGGGTTTTTAGCTATCTTTCTGCTATTGATTTGTAATATAATTCCACTGTGATGTAAAAGCATATTTTGTACTATTTCTAATTTTTAAAATTGTTAACGTATGTTTTATGACTCAGAATTTATTCTACAAGGTGAATGTTTCTATGTGAACTTGAAAAGAGTATGTGTCTTACTGCTGTTCAGAGATGTAGTCTTAAAATGTCAATTAAAAGTGATCCCAGTGATTGATGGTGATGTGTTCAAGTATATCGATTTTTTTTTTTAAGAGAAATTTTTTCTATAGGTCACATGAGCTCACCAGAGAAACAAAGAGACAGAAAGAGAGAATGCACTACCCAGGAGTGATGGCTATGCCACAATCCCTTCTCCTCCATTCTCCTCTCATGATTTTGGGCACGCATGCACGCACATCCAGTGTGAGTTTTAAGCCACCAGGTCCAGGACTTGAACTGTGGTCAACTAATTAGGAGTCCAGCGACATAACCATTATACCATCTGCTGGTCCCCAAGTATATCTATATTGATTTTCTGCCTTTTGGCTCTGTCGATTATTGATGGGGAGGGAGGGTAGTGGAGTTTCCAACTACATTAATAGAGGATCTCTTCCTCCTAGTAATGTTATTAGGTTTTGCCTCATTGTCATGTTCTATTGTCAGATACATATACTTTAAAGATGATGTCTTCTTGGATAATCGACCCTTTTATGTAATTATGTAATGCGCCTCATAATCTTCCTTGTTACAGAGTCTGCTTTTTTTAAAATTATTATAACTTCTGTAGTATTATTTTGTTGTCTTAGCATAATATATCTATCTTTCTATATCTTTTAACTTTTACTCTATCTGTGTTTTTATATTTGAAGTGGGTTCTTTTAGATAACTTATAGTATGGTCTTGTTTTTAATTCACTCTGTAAATCTGTCTCTTAGTTGGTGCATTTAGACCATTCATGTTTAAAATGATTATTGAGGGACCAACAAATGGTTACGTTGCTGGACTCACAAGTAGTAACTACAGTTTGCGTCCTGACCCAGTTACTTAAAACTCATGCTGGGCGCCTGTGCATGCATGCCCAGGATCCTATGAGGAGAATAGAGGAGAAGGGATTGTGGCATGGCCCTCTCTCTGGGCAGTAATTAATTGATCTCTTTCTCTCTTTGTGGCTAGCACATGTACCCTATAGCAAAAATCTCTCTAAAAAATAATAAATAATAAATAAATAAAAATTATTATCAATATAGCTGGAATATTATGTACAGGACACTTCTTTGCCATGTAGGATATGTTCCAGGATCCCCAGTGGATGTCTGACACTACAGATAGTACCAAATTGTATATACTATGTTTTATTCTATACATACATACCTCTGAAAAAGTTTAATTTATAAATTATGTATGGCAATAAATTAAGAGCAATACCTAACAATAAAACAGAACAATTATAACAACAAACTAACAAAGTTGTGAATGTAGCCTCTTTCTCATTTTCTCAAAATATCTTACTTTATTGTATTTTCTCACCTATTTTGTACCACAGTTGACCATAGATAACAGAAACCATGAAAAAGCAAAAACCACAGGTAGGGGCAATTACTGTACCATATATATAACTTTTGAATATTCATTGTCCTTGTTCATTCTTTCTCTCTTTTTAAAAGTTTCTTCCTATATAAGAATAGTTTATTGAATGGATATTATATTTTCTCTTTAATTTAAAAAGCAATATTTATTTATTAAAGAATCTTTGGTAGTTACTGGTTTATAATATGTTCTTTAATAAACTCTGAATTACATGTACTGATAGTTATGATGCTGAAATAAAGTATTTCCCATTTCGTTTAGATGCTTATAAAGGACAAGATTAAGCAAAGGGGGAGGTAAGGGTTTCTGCATCTGCATTTCTGCCCCTCCCACAAGTAGAATCTATTTGACAAGTTATCTTTGTTACTTTTTTGGAAAAGGGTTTTGTTTTATTTTGTTTTTAAGCAAGAAATTTAAGGTTATTTTTGGCGAGGGGCTGGTGTTACTTTATCTGTAACATGTTTCTAGAATTATTATGTTTTTTTTTTTAATTTACTTTTTTCTTTTTCTGAAGAAAAAAATCTTTCCCCTAACTCTTAAATAAAGTCCCTCGTTTTCTTACAGAACAGTGAATTAAGGAATGGGTAGAGTTTACAAATAGGAACGCCTATATCTGCCCAATTTCTTAATGTATACATTCATTTTCTTTTTAAGTTATTCTTTGTTCTTAAAATACTAGAAGAAAACATAGATCTTCCTAGTGCCTTTGACTTGGGCTATAGTCTGGCTAATTTAAATTATTAATGACTTCATCAATATCACTACAATACTCTATATCCTGGCCAGAATTACAAATCATACATACAATGACTTGTCAACATTAATTTCAGAAGCCACACTGTAATATTTTATGTATAAACTGTACACGTTCAAGTTGTATATATTGATATTGTATACACGCAGCATGGTTAAATAAGGAATTAAAATCTTTTACCGAATGCCAAAAAAAAAAAAAAAATGTTTCTTTCTTCTGGAAGAAGAAATAGATAGTACTCCCAACAGGGTGTTGACACTGTGATCCATACCCACCCTTTAGCATCCCTAAGTCTCTGGCAAGCATATGCCTGGCGTACTTGGGAAAGATTCTGGACTAGAACTGGGACTCTTCTTGTGTGGGATTGCTTCACAGAGCATTATATTTTACAGAGCTCTGCATATGCACTTTTCATTCACAGAGCATTATATTTTACAGAGCTCTGCATATGCGCTTTTCATTTTCTTGTTCTGACTTTTCTGACTTACTTGTGCCTTTTACTTATTTTGTAATTTAGTTCATTTATTTTTAGAGACAAGGGCTCAATATGTTGCAATCCTACTTCCTCAGTCTCTCATGTAGAGCAGATTACATGCGTGTACCTCTATGTCCAGCTTTTTAGGGTGGACCAGAAACCAAGGCCTGTTATGTGGCCTCAGCCTGCTGTTTATCAGTATGCGCCAGATCTCATTAAGGTAGCAGTTGAGTCAAGTGTTCCTTTTATAGATTCAATTTTCCCTCCTTTTAGCATGACAATTACACTAATTTTTAATTTTTTTATGTGACTGCCTTAGAGTTTGTAGTATAAATTAATATGTAATTTAAGTCCATTTAAAAATAATTCTCTCTCTCTCTCTCTCTC
>NW_006159654.1:4083322-4112685 GCF_000334495.1 Tupaia belangeri chinensis | reverse complement strand
CTAGTCTGACCGTTAACATCTTATCCTCACTCTCTATTTTTCTTATTTTGAGTAATAGGTAAAGCCAAAGCAAATATACCAATGGCATTGGTCTGAAAGATTTTTAATTCCATGCATGAGTAACCAGTGACTGGCAGCAGCAATGTGCTCTGAACTGACATTTGTAAGCATCAATCAGGAGCGAGCTTATTTGTGAGGAAGGTTGAAGAAAGATAGAGATGCATGAATGGTCCGTACCCTTGTGACCCCATCAGGGATATGAATACATCTCTGCCTTATGAATTCACCCACAAGATCATCCATATAAATAAGCCACTGCATCTCAGAAAGGGACCATGTTGCAGATCCCGTTCACAAAGTTAAAACTGATGGTAAAGAATATCAGATGTCCAGCCCCAGTGGTTAAGTGCTGTGCACAGGGAGCCAGATCTCACATGACCAATGTAATTCCAGTCTTGGCCCAGATGCTTGAGAAACCTTCTGGGTGTATGTGTATGTGTCCCTAGGATCCTGACAGGATGGATAAATGGAGGAAAAGGATTAAAGGGTGACTGGGCCACTTTGAAAGGTGCTTGCTTTTTCTATCTCTTTTGAGCACATGCATATACTGACAATTAAGAAAATGCTTTAATAAAAAGAATACCATAAAGAATATACTTAGTTATGTTCAGATGTTAAAACAAACACAATGTTAAAAAGCCTATTTCCAATTCTATGGGGGGGGGGAGGCAGTGAGAAAGAGACTCATGCTTATGACCACAGAAAGAAACCATGTATGTGAAAGGGAGGAAGAAGCTGTCACCTCATCTCTCCTTTAATGAACCATATAACTTTGTAGAATTTCCTTTTGATAAGTAGATTAAAAGAGGAACTGCATTTTGTTTAGGTATTTGAAATATTTGACCTGGGGTGGAGGGGAACAAGAAAGATTATAGCATCAAATATAATGGCAAAGGTATGTGTCACTTAATTTAACTCTCCTTTCCTTAAAGTTAATTTGTAATAAGAAGCAGGAGTTTCCGTAGATTCCGTTTAGAGGACTCATTGTGACCAGATCAACTAAGCACTTTTTTTTTGGTCAACTCATATAACTTAGAACTGATCAGATTCTCGTGAACAATTCAAAACAACATTGTTCATCTTCTCACGATATTCTCATTTACTGTTTTCTAAGGGAATGTTGATTTTCTGAAAGAATACATTCTGAAATATCATTTCAACCTCTAGAGATAAAATGGGCAGCAAGACTGGGAATTGTGTTCTCTGAGATGACTGACACTAGTCATCATTGGTTACTTAGCTGTGGATTTAGCCTGTCAATTGACATTAGGAACTTGACAATTTAAATAGTGAAAACCTTTTCAACTGTTAGGTTGAATCTCTGACAAATGAATGAGTTAAAGTTAATGCTGATGCTCTCTAGACCGGTTAGATGGCACGTCTCTGTTGCTGTGATGGGGAACCAGCCTGTCTATGAAACAAGCCAACTAACTTTGCTTCAGACAGGCTCAAATAAGCCAGACTGACAAGGACCTGGGGCTTTGCCACAAGGGCCCTGTCAAATAGAATGGATGCACCAAGAGAGTTAAGCAGTCTATGTTATTTAGGAAGTCAGTCAGAAAAAAGAAAATTTCTACTTGACAATCACACACACACACACACACACACACACACGCATGCACACTCAAATGAATTTAGTACTTAGAAATATGGTTTTAAAATAAAAAGAAAATCATTTGTTTTTCTTGATCTCTTCAAGGAGGCTTGATGACATAAATAATTTGTTCTATTGAGAATATGAAGAAACATACAGTAGCAAAATGTATAATATATATTCCTACAATCTGCAGTATATTACCAAAATTCTATTTGGTAGTTTCTTACAATATTGCCAACACCCCAGAGACTAGCTAAATCATGAGACAGATAATCCTGTCACAAAGTTATATTAAGAGGTTTAATTAACAGAAATGAGCTTATAACATATATCACCATTAAGTAGATAAACTGCACATATTCACAGATAAGTCCTGGGCAACCTTCATCTGCAAAACTCATTCACTTTATTTATAGACATTAATTAAGTGTTATTTTTCCTCTTAAGGTGGGGAAGATATTTAAGTTATCCAGCCCTTCTGGGACTCTTTTTTTGTTCCCAGACTTTTGGCATAGTGAAAACTTTCCTCTTTTCTTTATATGATCTCTCATGTACCTCTCTATCTCTCTCATCTCTTTCTCTCTCTTCCCCTTACCTAGCTGGAACTGCCCCCATTCACTTGATATTGTTAGGCTATGATATTGTTTCACTTCCAGGAAGCCTCTGGCATGGCATGGCTTTCTAACAGAGGTAGTAAGAAAATAGTCACATCCCTCTCTCAGACAATGAGATAAAATATAATTTCCTTCTTTAATGGAATTATTTTGCATGTTTCAAGTTGTTCTCTTATCATTTCTGCATTTTGTTGAGTCATTTCGGTGTGTGTGTGTGTGTGTGTGTGTGTGTGCACGTGTGTGTGTGAGTGTGTGTGTGTGTGTGTGTGTGTGGCTTGAATTATTTTACCTTATTTATTTCCTGTCCTCCACTGATTTGAAAGGTAAAATAGAGAGGCAGGACATTTATGGGATGCAGAAGTGGGTTATTATCTGTTGATGATAATGTGTTTTGTATCCTCAACTGGACTGGTGTGAAGTGTATTCACGCTGGGTAAATTCAACTTACAAGCAAAGTGATGTATAGTGATTAAATGTATAAAATAAATAATAATAATAATACAAAAAGAAAGATAAATATTTTATTTCTGCTTCTAGTGATTTCTTCTTTATATATTTCTAATCATTCTTTCTTCTGTCTACAGCAAATCAATATCACTGTACTATCCTTGAAAAGTAGGAAGGCATATGTTAATTCTGACCTTCCTTCCCCATAATCTCCTGTATTTCTGTCTAGTATTTTGATTTTATCTTGTTTCTAATTCCAAATTCATCATCACCACTGTCACTATCATTATCACCACCATCGTCATCTCTGTGCTTGTTTAGACTTACTAACATATTTAGTAATTTCCATGTAGTCATTCCTTACATGTATCAGTTCCTCTTATGGCTTCTGCTCATGCAGTCTCTCAATGACAAGTTACTGTGCTAATATACCCTAATCATATGGCTGTTCCATACACTTCCCAAGATGCAGCAAGTGGAAAGACTAAAAACTTTGATTCTAGATTTATTTTTGCTCCTTATAATATTGTAACTAACTACAAAGATAATTGCTATTCTTCATCCATGTACTATTAGATTAAGGCAATAATCAAAATTTGACAGAAGGCACCCTTTTTCTCTAAGATAGCATTTCTCAACCACATTTTACTCTCATTATGCCTCTTTAAGAACCTGTTTTCTAAATGCCTTCCCCATGAAATTTTAATGCTTCAAATATGCTGTATATTTATTTATATACTCTCTATATCTCTGAATTGCACATACAAAAGATTATTTATTTATTTATTTATTTTGTCCACCTAGAACCAAGTTTTGCTCTCTTGGGGACAACATTGTCCTCCTTGAGAAAGCATGCTCCAGAGTACATGCTTGTAGGAGTACTAATAAATTCACTTGCCCAAGGCTAAAATTTCCATGCTCATTACTTGGTATTACATGCAACAGCATGAGACATAAACACTGGGTATTTTGACAGAGAAGGGATACACATTTATGGCCCTAGCTATTTATGGAATTATTAATGCGTATTTTAAAAACTTTTTAATTGAAAGACCATTAGACTGGGGTGGCTATGGCAATTTAAATTCCTACATGGATAAAGCAAAGCCTCATGTAAACAGTAAATTGACATTAGAAACTCTACCAGTCAGATACCACCAACTAACCTCTAAAGACTTTCCTCTCTAACCAGTCAAGATTGTTGTCTTTGTCTTGCAGATGCTTTATAAAATTTTCTCCTGTTGTCTCTCCTGGTGAGGGGCTATGTCATGGGTTTATTTATTTACTCTCTTCTACTTTTTATTATTATTTTAGAGCCCACTTTCTCTTCTTAAAAAAAATTACTTAAAAAAATATGCTGCAGTATGCTGCAGCAGCCTCATGCATCTGATGTTTATTACATCTTCATTGCTGCCTTTAGGAGTGTTGAGTGCTCAAATTAACTCTGTAAATGTAAATGTGCTTACTTAAAAAAAAAATCAGTTTGGATTGGAGACCTGACTTTACTCTCTCTTTTACTATTGTGTGAATTTATTTTTTAGAGAGATGTTATTTTTCAGACTTTGTATGTGTGCCTACACACACCCCTATCCTAGCTGTAAATACATTTAGGCTTGCTTCAGATTTATTTCCCACTGTCTGATACAAGGGCCAGATTTGCTTCCTTTTCTGTTTCTCTGATGATACATATGTTTTTATTTCACTTGGGTTACATCCTATCTTTCATTATTTGATAAAATTATACTCAAACTATTTCCCAAGCAGTTCATTCTTCAAGGCTGCTTTGGAGGCAATAAATCTTTGTAAAATATAAATTATGCATGTGACATCATTGTCTTGGCTTAGCCAGAGGAAGGTCCCATGAAGGTATAATTTACTAAAAAGAAGATATATAATAGATAGATAAACAGATAAATGATAGGGAGACAGATAAACACAGGCAGGCAGACACAGATAGGCCTCTTTTCCTTTTTGAGTAATCCAGTGTAAGGGTAAATTTTACTAAGAAACTATGCACTACATGGATTCCCTGAGAGGAAAGTTCATCATGAGACACTTGTAAGATTTGTCTGAAAACTTTCCCCAAAACTTGAAAATTAATTCACCTAATAATATAACTTCCAGGGCCAGTTAGTAGCATGGTAGTTAGGGCGACTAGATGTCACGTGGCAGAATGTGTGATTCAAATCCTAGACCAGACACTTGAAAAACACCCAGATATGTGTGTGTATGTGCCCAAAATCCCGAAAGGGGAATGGAGAGGAAGGGATTGTAGTGTATCCAACCTCCCTGGGGAGTGATTTCTCTCTTTCTCTCTCTTTTTCTGTGTCTCTCTCTGGCAAGTGCATGTGCCCTATGGCAAATTAAAAAAGAAAGAAAGAAGGGAAGGAAGGAAGGAAGGAAGGAAGGAAGGAAGGAAGGAAGGAAGGAAGGAAGAAAGGAAGGAAGATCCATAGTATTATGTTTAGATTACGCAGGATCTTTCTTAATGAGCTACTCATATATTTTTTTTTATTTACTTTTTGTTTTTAACCTCTGTTCATTATTTATTAAGTGGTAACTTCTTAGCTTTTCCCTGGTGTTTTAATGTTTTTTTTTAATTATTTTTCCTAATTAGTTCTTATTCTTTAGGACTTTCTCTCATAAACTTTTTCAGAGATAGTCTTAGAAGGTTCATGAATAAAGAATTTCTTTATCCCCAGGCTGGCATATTACTATGAAGAGTCACTTTTTCTTCTGTTTTGTTTATCTCCTTTTCCATTCATGTTCATATCTTCTTTTCTTGCCTTTCTGCCTTCTGCCCAATGTTTTTGGCTTTTGAAGTTCTCTTTTTTGACAAAGGTTTTTTTAGTATTATTCATTTTTTTGTGATTTTTCTGAGCTGAAATAGTAATTGTATTTTCTTTTTTTCTTTTTTATACATTCAAACACTGTGTATCATTACAGCTTGTAAAATGAATTTTCCCAGCATGAATACACTGTATATTAGTTCAGTTAAAGGTGTTATCATATTCATTATGATCAACAGATAGTTTTCCACATTCATCTTTTCGGGAATTGGGAATTCAAAATTTATTATAAAAAACTATTCTCTACCAACTTGATATCACATTCATCATCAGGCTCAATATTTATTGCCTCATCCTCCACTACTGTCTCCTCAGTAGGAGAAATGGAGTCATCATCATCCCAATATTTGTATCTGAATATCAAGATCATATTTTTCTAAATCTTCACCAACATTCATTTTATGCAAAGATTCTTTAAGGTGGTATTCATACTTCAGGTTTTCAATGTAGCTTACAAAATCCTCTGGCAAAGCTTGCTCAAAGATTAAATTTTCCCTTCACGGTAATGGTTTTCTTCCACTCTCTGATTCTATAAATGGTAACTTATATCCTTTGTCTCTCGTTTCTTATCTATTTATGACTTCTGGTGTTTCTTCCTCATTTTGGTCTTCTCCTTGGTCTTCCTATTGGCTTATATTTCCCTTTTTTTTCTTTTTTTTAACTTGAATCTTTCAAAAATAGCTTTTAAAGTTAATGATTTGGGTTCAGAAGATGAATCACTTGATGATTCTTCTTTAACACTTTCAGGTGAATAATCAGTTTTTGAATTGGGTTCCTTTGCCTCAGTTTAGGTGAGGAAGGAACAAACTGTCCTTTAATAAGCTGCTGCCAGACCAAGAGCTTTCACTTTGGTTTTCAGATTTTACAGTTGAATCAGATGTCATGTAGTCAAGTGAAGCCATCTCTGGTGTAGACTTTAAGTTCCTCCTAATATCATTTTATGCACCATTGCATCTTTGCTTTAATTTCCTCTGCCAACTGCACGAGAGGCAAGGTGAACTGCTCATATATTTCAAATCTATTGACCCCATGATCAACCACATACCATCAAAGATCAATATGGTTCACACCTTATGAACCTCTTCTGTTCTGGTCCAGTATGGTAACCATTTTTGTTTTTCCTCTTCAAGTTTTATCTATAATCTCACAGCTCATTTCAGCTTGCAGAAGAAGGCCATTTTTTTAAAGAATTATTTAATTTAATTTATTCATTCCTTTAATTTTAAAAAAAAATGACCAGGGAGAGACACAGAGAAGAGGGAGAGGGAAAGTGAGAGAGTAACCCACCAGGTCCGGGACTCAAACCGTGGTTGACCTTTTGGGAGTGTCCAGAGCCTTAACCAGCATGCCACCTGCTGGTCCCCATTACAGCATTTAAAGAAAAAAAAGATTAAGGGACCAGAAGATGGTATAATGGTTACATCACTGGACTCCCACATAGTTGACTGCAGTTCAAGTCCCAGACCTTATGGCTTAAAACTCATGCCAGGTGCACGTACGTGATTGCCCAAAATCCTGAGATGAGAATGGAGGTGAAGGGATTGCAGTGTGGCCATGCCGTCTGTGGGGTAATTTCTTACTTTCTGTCTCTCTGTCTCTGTGTCTTTCCAGCCAATGTATATGCCCTATAACAAAAATCTCTCCCCCCCCCAAAAAAAAGGTGGAGTAAAGCTTAAAGCAGCTGGATCCCACATGGCCAACAGAGCTAGTTGGAGTCCTGCCCCCTGTGGCTTGAAAAACATGCTGGGCAAAAGTGTGCATGCCCAAAATCCCAAGGAGAAAATGGAATAGAAGGGACTGAGGCATGGCCAACCCCCTGGGGGTGATTTCTCACTTTGACTATGTCTCTCTTTCTCTCTGTTCTTATCTAGAGAGCTCATGCATGCTATAGCCAAAAAAAAAAAGATTCTGGCTTTTCATTCAGCAGTATATTTTTTAAACCCTTGGTAACCCTCTCAGGTACATAGTTGGGAGAAGATAATAAACTGATCATGCATGTTAAATTCATTTCTAAGTATTGCATTTGCTTAATTTTTGATATATCTTCTACAACCAAGAAATTTATATTACATCAACTTCACTCAGCATAGGTGCTTCCTGGTCTGAGCTTTCAGTTTACCAAATAACCATCTTGAACCATCCTAAGCTAACTGACAATGTATCCATAATCTCTGTAAACACACTCATAAACTCAAGTAGTTCTCAAGTTCTGTTTACAATTTATGGTCTAGCACTCCTAGAATCTATTCTACATATAAATATTTATGGACAAATAAAGTAGAAAAATCTAACAATTGCTTAGGCTACAAGACTTCTGGGATTGATTGTAATTGGCTTCACAGCTGCTTTCAGAGCAGCTAGAGACCTAGTTATGGGTCTGAGGGCACTGAGGGATGGTAAACGAGGGGTCTATGAGAAAAATGGGCATTTTCCTCATCATACTTGAGAAGAGGTGCTTTTTCTACTAGCACAGAAGCAGTGAAATTTTGTTGATTTGTAGAGTTGGAATTTTCCAAATCTTCCCAATTTGTCACATACCATTATAATTACAGGCAGACCACATATACAACAGTGATCCTATAAGATTATAATGGAGATAAAAAATTCCTATCACTTGGGGCTGGCAGATGACGTGGTGGTTAAGGCACTGGACTCCCACATGGTCAAATGTGGTCCGGGTCCTGGACCAGGCGACTTGCTTTCTCACTTTCCTTTCTCTCTTTGTTTCCCTCTGGTCAAATTGAAAAATAAATAATAATAACAAATAAATAATTAAATAGTCCTTAAAAAGAAATTCCTATCACATAGTGACTTTGTAGCCACCATAAGTTGTATAAATAGCATTTATTACTTACAGGTTTGTGATGGTTATAATGTAAACAAATCTACTGCATATGGTCATATAAATGTATAATGCATACAATTATGGATAGCACATAATACTTGATCATGATAATAAATGATTATATTACTATTTTATGTGTTTATTTATTATTATTATTTTAGAACATACCTCTTGTTCTAAAAAAAATTGCTATAAGAAGGTTTTCCATATTATTCCAGCAGCAGCCTCTTATATCTCATGTTTATTTCATATTTTGTTTGCAGCATTTTCTTTTGTGCTTTATATAATCTAGCTTTTTTCATTTTTTCATCATGGCTTTTCCATCAGGACAAGATGTGGAGGTAGAAGACAGTGACATTGATAACACTACCCTAAACTTAGGCTAATGTGTATGTGTGTTATAGTTTTAACCAAAAAAAAAAGAGAGAGAGAGAGAGAAAGTAAAAAAATTTCTAAAAAATGAGAAAAGGCTTATAGAAAAAAAAACAAAAAGGCTTATAGAATGAAGTTATAAAGAAAAAAATAGGTTTGTACAGCTATACAGTGTGTTGTACTGTAAGCTAACTGTTACTGCATGAAAGTCAAACAGTAAAAAGAAACATTTATAAATTTATAAAGTATAAAATTATAGGATTATTGAAGAAAATATTTTAAAAATAATTTTAGTGAAGACTAAGTGTGCAATGCTTATAAAGTCTATTGCAGTGTAATGACCTAGGCTTTCACGTTGACTCCACTCTCTGAATTACTTAGAAAACCTCCAATCCTGCAAGCTCCATACATGGTATGTAAAGAAATGATTTTCAATCTTTTGTACCAAATTTTTACTGTACCCTTTTTTGCCAGGGTCCAGTCTCGGTGGGGGTGGGTTTACTCGTAGGAGGTGGCACAGGAAAGGAAGACTAAGGCCTCGGTGCCTTTTCATGCACGTCCTGAGTGGGACATTCCTCAGAGATCGCTCTCTGTAGAGTGACAACTGCTAGGAATCATCATGCCTTTTTATTGAAAATGTGATACATGCAAGTAAATGGGTGAGGGGCTATGTGTTCTAATTATCAGTTTATAAAGTTTTAATAATAGGGAACATAGATTCCATTCAGGGTTGGGTTAAGGGCAGGTCTATTACAGTTCAGCAATTGTTTGATGTAGGCAGGTCTTCAGAAACTTCATGGAATGCCGTTTTGGGAAATAGCCTCCACAAAGCAGATTTAATTATCAGCCAATGCTCAGCGGCAGCCATATTGTGATTACTGAGCATGATGCTAAGAGAAAATCTCAACTATAGGTATTAGTTTTTATGAATCTTAATCAAGAATGATACTTATATAGTTTTATAGGGATCTAAAACTTAATTTAAGGAATCCTAATTTATTTATCTATTTCACTTGGTGAGGGCAGGGGTGTCCTGGGCCTGTTTTGGCCTAATCCTATTTTATGTAAAGAAAAGATTATTTTTAAGCTTATGTTAAATGTATCTTGAAGGGCCTTCCAAAGGTCAAGTAGATTATTTCTGCCTAGATAGAACTTCAGCACACCCTCTATTGTGACTGCAGGGATGAAGCATTATAATTAACAGTAGGTGATCAGGGCAAAGGGGAGTGGTCAGGGGACTTTCGGGAAATCTTATCACATACTCAAGAGAGCTATATAATTCTTTTATAGTAGTATATCAGGGAGTCAGAGGGGGGGTCGCTTCCCAGCAAGGCTACTGCAGTCTCTGGAGCATACAAGCAGCCTTGCCAACATGCTGAGTCAACCCAAGCTTTGCTCATAGGTGGGGGGCTGGGAGGGCATACAACAGTGGCCTTGCCAACGTGCTGAACTGACCAAAGCTGTGCTCAAAGGTCAAAGGTTCAAAACAGATCCTGGGGCCCCACCGGGTCGGACTCCTTCACTTTCTGTGTTTAAACACACAAATACAAACTATTGTGTTACAGCTACCTATGTAGCACTCAGTGTAATAACATGCTGTATGAGTTTGTAGTGAGAAAGGAAATAAGAATAGTGAAACATCAGACATAAATTAGGCCTTGAGATGTATGCAGACTTGAATTATTAGCTATGATTTCTATGTTGTTATGACTTTTAGGAAAGTTGGCAGAAACTTCCACAGATTGGCTGGAGCTTTTTGGCCTGTAAACTAACACATATTCTGGGCTATGGCACAAAAGATTGTAATTATGAAAACTTAATTAGACTTGTGCTAAAAAAATGCTAATGAGTGTAAGTCCTTGAGAACAGAATAAAAGGCTGTTCAAGAATGAGGAAGATTGGATAAAAACTGGCCTTAGAGAGATGTGTCTATGAAGTCACAGGTTATGTCCCTCATATACCTGTCTCTGAAGCAATTGCTCACAAACAACTTCTTAACAAAAAATTAAGAGCAACTGAAATTAAAATAAAAATACCCAAAGTTACCACAGGCTATTTTTTCCATTTATTTATTCATTTTTACATTTTTCCACATTTACTTTACATATCAAAACATTTTTGGTCATGCTCCATAGTTCTTGACAGTTAATAAACAACTTTCAAAATTTCAGAATACTGAATTTTAAAGATAATGTTCAAAATACTTCTGATAATTTTGTTTGTGACTCTATAGCAACAGAGACAGTATTGCTGTAAATACTGTTGAGAAAATATTTGCATGTCAACTACTCAAATTGTTGAAAAGCAAATGCCTAGCACACAAGTCACACATAAATCTGAACTCCTAATCTTTCTGTGTATATCAAATTGTGAAGCACAATGAAGGATAGATTTTGTCACAAAATCACCAGAAACCATTGCAGAGGCACAGAAAACAGGAGAAATCAAGAAATTATCTCTCCCCTGAGAAAAAAGAACAATTCCTCATCATCCATAGACAATACAGTAGAACTCATGGAAATATCTGATAGAGAATTCAGCAGATTTCTTCTCGATTCAGCCGTGCCTACCATACCATCTACTAACAAAGATCAGTCTCTTTTTCTTCCTTCAAATTCTTTCTCAAGATAATCCTCTGGTGTGGTTACTCTTTCACAATCTCTACTGATTACAATGTGGGGCTGGAAAAGTCCAGGTTATTTTATGTTATAAATTCTTTCATATATCTTCTCTAATCCTCTCTGCCAGGCAGAACTATTTATGGTGCCAAGCCATCTTTCTAAGAGCTTCTGTTGGCTTACTTGAGATCCACCTTAGTTCCATAGTTTTCTGATTAATCTTCAGGTATGACATTCCAGTCAAAACCCTGTCCAATAATGGGTATTTCCAATTTCTGATTCAGTGCAACAAGCATTATTGAACTTATGCAAATAACCCTTCCCCCCTTCTGCCACAAAATAAAAATATTCCCAAATATTTCTAATTCAAGAGGAGTCAGGAAGGAAGAAAATTTTGTTTCCACTTGAAGAAACAAACATGAACAATATTTTAACAAATTGCTGAACCTATCAATAACTCAAAAGAAAGTAAAATGTTTAAATTGGGAAAACAAAGCATAATTAAAAATAAAATCAGTAATGTTTTACTTAAAAGTCATAAAATTCTGTTTTGCAATTTCAGTCTTATGTTCAAACTCTCTTCTGTTGAATATGCAGTGTTTCTGTGGTCCAATCTTTCTGTTTAAATCCTGGAAGTTAACATTCAATGTTATTATTGATATTTCTTGTCCATTGCAATAAATTGGTCATTTTCTTGGTTGTCTTTTGTTCTCTTATTTCTGTATGTGTCTTTAGTTTCACTGGTCAAGCACTCCTTTCAGAATTTCTTGAGGAGTTGGTCTGCAATTGGCAAGTTCTTTCAGGTCTTGTTTATCTGAGAATGTTTTTATCCTTTCTTTCCATATAAAAGATAATCATGCTGGGTATACTATTCTTGGTTGAAACTGTTTTTCACTTAACACTGAATATATTTTCCCATTCTTTCATTGTTCACATTGTTTCTGTTGAAAGGTCTGAGGTTAACCTGATTGGATAACCTTTATAAGTAACCTGATGTTTCTTTCTTGCCAATTTTAGTAACTTGTCTGTCTATAGATTTGGCCAGTCTGGCTATGATGTGCCTTGGAGAAGAACTTCTTGGATTGATTCTATTGGGGATCCTTTGTATTACTTGGGTCTGGATATTTGAATGTCTCTCTAGATTTGGAAAGTTTTCTCCCAAGATTTCATGGTATAGATTATCAATGTCCTTATTAGTTTCCTCACCTTCTGGGATACCAGTTTTCTGGATGTTTGGGTGCTAAATGCTGTCTAGTATTTTTTGTATAGTATTCTCTTTTGGGGGGTTATTTTCTCAGGTTTTTTTTTTTAGTTTTTTTTTTTTAGTTTTTTCTAGATCAGAGGTTTTGCCTTCACCATCTGAGATTCAATTTTCTGCATGGACTAATCTGCTCATAATGCTTTCAAGGGAGATTTCGATTTCCTGAATGGTAGCCTTCATCTCTAATAGCTCCATTTGATTCTTTTTTTATGGAGTGTATTTCCTCTTTCAGATCATGGAATAACTTCAACACCTCCTGGAGGTCATTGTCTCTTTTCTCCTCCATCTTCTGGAGTTCATTATCTCTCAGCCCTTGCATCTCATTTAGTTTTGTCACTATGAATATTCTGAATTCTCTATCAGATATTTCCATGAGTTCTACTGTATTGTCTGTGGATGATGAGGGATAGTTCTTTTTTCTCAGGGGAGAGATAATTTCTTGATTTCTCCTGTTTTCTGTGCCTCTGCGATGGTTTCTGGTGATTCTGTGACAAAATCTATCCTTCATTGTGCTTCACAATTTGATATACACAGAAAGATTAGGAGTTCATATTTATAAGAAGAAATTTCTTCATTAAAGCAGGAGTTTCAATAAACAGGGATGATTTCAATGAATCTAAAAGTATTCAGATGTTTGGGTACTGTGTATCTACGCCTATCTAGACATTGAGTATCTGGAGAGTGAAGCTTAGAGTGGGAAAGTAAGGTTAAAAAAATAAGCAAAAAGGAAAAATAAAGCTAGAAAAATACTACCAAAAAAGAGGGAAAACACAAGAACACACCAGGACACATCTCAACTTTAAAATGGCTTCTGAAATTAGCAAGTGAAAGAAAAGGCCCATGGTGAGGAGAAGTGGTTGAAAATTTTTTTAAAAAATTTAAAGAGAGAGAGAGAGAGAGAGAATGTGAGATAGAGAGACAAACAGCCAGAGACAGAGAAAAGACGGAGGTCACCCTACCTTATCTGAATATTTTGGTAGTCTAGGAGATGGATTTTAGAGCATAGCTTCTCTGAATACACCGGGACATACCTCAGCTTTAAAATGGCTTCTAGACTGTATATTGTTCATTAAAATCTCATGTCCTACCTGAAATTATATTATTAAAATGTATGATATGCAAAACATAAAAAGTCTATCAGAAATGTATGCTGTTTTTGTGAACCAATGTTGCTTGTTCTTAGCAGAAACTACAAGGGTTTTTTTGTGTGTGTGTGTGTGTGTGTGTGTGTGTGTGTGTGTTTTACTTAGAAATATTTATTGACTAAATACATAAATCAACAAAGCAATTAGATGCACAACCAATACGTAATCTGATGTAACATAAATTAGTATGTGGCAATTCTACGTGGGCTGATTGAATCAAGAGTCATCTAAAGACAGCAAGCACAAAAGCAGAAACTAAATTTTTTTAACACTCCTTCTTTTCAACTTTTTTTAGTAAAAGAAACCCTAAGTTCTGCCACTTTGGAGCATTGATTACAATCTTTGGACGTCTTTGTTCCCAGGGTCCCATCCTCATGCTTCAGCTTAAAGAAACATTTTGGCCTGCCTGACAAGCGTGGGTCAGACTTTATTTCAAGTTGACAGTAGCCTAGGAGCAACAGGCAACCATATAGCCTATGTATATATTAGGCTATACTATCTAGGTTTGTGTGAGTACACCCTGTATTTGTTCAACAGTGAACTCACCTGACAATGAATTTCTCCAGCATTCCCTGTCATTGATCAATGCATGACCATACTGGATGGTTCACTGTTTCCCAATCAAGTCACTATCATTTACATTACGACACTCTGCAAGAGAGTGAATATGATGTACTTTATAGTTTAGTAACTCACAGATTCAACTTTTTCCTCTTGTTCTTGGATTTATCCATGAAGATATAGGGGACAAGACACTGTTTCAGGAGAATCATGGAAAATTCCTGGTTTTCTAACAATACCTTAATACCAAGTGAATCCCATGGAAATGGATAGAATAATGGTTACCAAACGACTGACGTGAGTAAGAGTGATTTTGGTCAGTCGTTACAAAGTTATAATGAGAGGGAATAAATTCTGGAGTTCTATTGCATGGCAGCATGACTATGACTAATAATATTGGATTATTTATTTCAAAATAGCTATAAGGGAGGACTATCAGTATTCTTACCACAAAGAAATGTTATATGTAAGAGGTGATACATAGTCTAAATATCTTGATTCGATTCATTTGCAATGTATGCATGTACCGAAATATCACACTGTAACTCATCAATATTTATAGTTAGCATGGGTCAACCAGTTAAAATTAAATAAGGGGCCAGCAGGTGGTATCGTGGTTAAGGAGCTGGACACTCCCACATGGCTGACCATGGTTTGAATCCCGGACCTGGTGGCTTGTTTTCTCACTTTCTCTCTGTCTCTGTCCCTCTCTGGTCAAATTAAAATAAATAAATAAATAGTTAAATAAAATAATTACTTAAAAATTAAATAAATATGTTTTTTCACCAGATTTTATATTTCATTTGAGCTCCCAGAAAACTAAGAAACAGGTATCCCATTTTCCAGTCCTTGATTCTTTCTTTTTTTTTTTTTTTTTTTTTTTTGGTAGGTAGAAAAGAGAACTTAATAGGAAATAAAGATTTTAGAAAAGAAATATACCCAAAAGACTTTGGGTGGGCAGGTTGCTAGGTAGCAACTGCTGCATTTGGAACTGGTTTAAGTGTTACTTTTATTACCAGAGGTGATTATGAATATTTAACGGTGGGAGATCAGTCAGTGTTTTATGCCTTGATATTCTTTGTTACTGGTCTTCAGCCCTTCCAAATCATGTGCTTCATTTTAAGTGACTATAGATAAAAAAATTCAATTCATTTTCCACTGGTTTCTATGTCCTATTCTGTAATAGACTTAGATATGCACGGCCTTCAAACACAAACAGGTCAATTGGACAGACCAGAGGTTCCCTACCTGCAGCTGCTTTTGCTGACAGATAATCCTCCACTTGGTGTCCAGTGACTATAACAGAAACCGTGCTGGCCACCTCACAGAAAGGGATATCACTGAGAATAAATGTTGATGTGATTACTACTGAAAAGCTGTACAAGAAGAATTATAACACAGATTTGACATATCAGGAAAGCTACTACTCTTGCCTGAGTTAGGAGATTGGAAAGCAAGAAGCTGCTACTGGAATAGTTAGCTTCAAGAATACATCCACTACTAAAATCCTGGGGTCAAAAAATTATCACAGTAACAAAGCCACAATCAACAATTATTAAAAAATAATCTACATTTATTCCTTTGACAAACATGAAACTTGTCAATAGAATCTCCATTGACACTGATACAGAAAAACTCAATGCTATCATCAACCCATAACTCCAGTTACAAGCAGAAACTCAGAATGAACAGATCTTGTCTTTGCCACAATCTCACCTAAGTGCATGTGACTGGTGAAACAAAAATCATATCAAGATCTCTGGCTTTAATATCTTCCCATCATCTTAGTCTCTGAAGTATAAGTATTCAAAATGGAGGTTGAATGTGAGTCATCCACATAGAGCGTAACTGTTCTCAAAACTTTCTTTTCATTCTGAGCCAATGACTTTACCTCTGTCTTCACCAAAATAGTAGAAACTAGGACACAATAATTCCTTTAGCTACTTGCCACCAAATCTAGAAATTAACCTGGGTCCATGCCAATGGTCTTGCTAATACATAAAGGTACAAAAGTTTATTTTCCTTCTTTCACATTAGAGTATATTCCATTCTTTTTTTCCTAGACCAAATCCTGAAGTTGTTTTTCTTCTTCTTCTTTTTTTTTTTTTTTCTTTTTCTGAGAGATTTTTGCTAGAGGGCACATGTGCTTGCCAGAAAGACAGAAAGTGAAAAATCACCCTCGACCCCTAAGGGGGATGACAACACTTCAACCCCTTCTTCTCCATTCCCCTCGTGGGGTTTTAGGTATACAAGCACAGATACCTTGCATGAGTTTTAAACAACCAGGTCTGGGACTCAAACTGCAGTTGACTACATGGGAGTTCAGTGATGTAAACATTATGCCATCTGCTGGTCCAGAAGTCATTTTTATTCTAAGACAACATTTGATGTAGTCTCACCTTTCCTTCTTTGTGTCCTCTCCTTCCAACATTTTAATGTGATAATCATCCTCCTAAAAGTAAAGATTTTCTTACATAGCATATCAAATTCTAGTAGTTCCCACATTTCTCTCCTTTCTTTCCTGACTAGATTTCTTCAAATGCTCTACGTGATCTCATTCTCTAATTCTTTATCTGATACTCTTTTCTTACACTAGCTTCTTATCAAGCATTTCACTAAAACTGTTATTCTCAAAGTTTTAGGCAACCACAATGAGTCATTTACCCTTCAACTTTCTTTTTCACCTCTTTCACAATCCTCCACTATTGATCATATTCTTTTTTTAAGAATTAATTTAATTTAATTTAACCATTTGTTTTAATTTTTAATCCAGAGAGAGAGAGATGCAGAGGGGAAAGAGAAGGAAAGTGAGAAAGCAAGTCACCAGGTCCAGGACTCGAAGTAGAGTTGGTCACCTGAGAGTCCAGCACCTCAACCACCATGCCACCTGCCAGCCCCAATCATACTCTTTCTTTTTTTTTGGAGAGGTTTTAGCTATAGGGCGCATGTGCTCGCCAGACAGACAGAGAGAGACAGAGAGAAAGAAAGCGATAAATCACCCCCCAGAGGGGATGGCCACACCGCAATCCCTTCTCCCCCATTCTCCTCTCAGGATCTTGGGCATGCACGCACACACGCCCAGTGTGAGTTTAAGCCACCGGGTCCAGGACTCGAACCGTGGTCAATTACATGGGAGTCCAGCAACATAGCCATTATGCTAACTGCTGGCCCCCACAATCATACTCTTTTTTTTTTTGGAGAGGTTTTTGCTATAGGGTGCTTGCACTCGCCAGAAAGACAGAGACAGAAAGAGAGAAATCACCCCCCAGGAGGGATGGCCATGCCGCAATCCCTTCTCCTCCATTCTCCTCTCAGGATCTTGGGCACGCACGCACACACGCCTGGCGTGAATTTAAGCCGCTGGGTCTGGGACTGGAGCTGTGGTCGACTATGTAGGAGTCCAGCGATATAGCCATTACGCTAACTGCTGGTCCCACCAATCATACTCTTTTTGAAAACTCTCTTGCCTTGGCTTTTCTGATCCAATCATTTCCTAGTTTTCTACCATGCTGACTCTCCTAAATGTATCTTCAGAGTTCTTCCTCTTTCCTGAAAGCTGTTCATTCCCAGGGTTCAATCAGAGTCACCATCTTTGTACACGCATTCTCTCTGTATAAGTTTATGCTCTCCCATTAGTTTTATGGCCATCTATACATATATTGGTAAATTTAAAGTCAATAGCTTTCCATATGAAAGGGATGGAAAGTAAGGAACAAATCTAAATATCTTTGAAACAACGTGCGTATGTGTTGTACTGTAGAACATAATTAACTGTACACAGACACTGTACTCGAGTTTATGTTTGTTTCTCAAATACTTGAACTGGTTATAATCAGTTCCACAAATTCCTGAAACTTACCATATCTACATACGCTTCTTCACCTGTTTTCTGTCTTTTTATCAACTAAAACTTGGCCATTTTTTTCTCTCTTATATCCAATATCTAATTAATGAGAAAGTAGCAGCAATTCCACCTCCCAAATGTTTCTGAAATCTGTCACATTTTCACCACTCTGTAGATCACCTCCATTGCCATGAGAACAGCACTTACAAAATCTACCTCAGTTCCTGCTTGACTACCTACCCAATCTTCACTTTGAAGCTACAAAGGTCTTGCTAAAATTCAAATAAGATACTGCCTTTTTTCTGCTGTTTTATTGGCTCTCTGTTATTTGCTCTTGGAACAAAAACTCAATTCCTATGACTTACAATAACCTACATAATCTGTTTTACCTTAAGTCTTCAGACTCCTTTCTCTTACTAACCCAAATCCTAATCAACTCTACCTTCCAGACATGCTCTGTGAACTTTTTGAAGTATGCCAGATTTTAGCTTTTCTCTGTCACTTTGTATTGGCTGTTTCTTCCTCAGCCACTCTTCCTCCACTGTCACTCTTACCTCTTCATTTTCTAGTTCTTTCATATTTACCGCTTAAGTCACACAATTTAGCAAGGCAGGGCTATGTAATTTCGCTCCACAGAAATAACCAGAAAGAGTAAAGCCAGAGTATTTGGTACAAATAATCAGACATCACAGCAGGATCCACATCAGATGTAGTTTAATTATGATTATGTGAAAAATAAATTCTGAATGTAACCCAAACAGGCATAAATTTTTCAATTTTGAGACTTTTTTTATTCTTCCAGAGAGTTCCCTTGTCATTCTAAGATGCTCTTTCTTTTTAAGATACACCATTACTTGTGTCAGTTCTTCAATCTAATATTACAGAAACACTGACTTAACTTTAAGCATCTATTGCATGTGAAATCTCAGTTTCAGAAATGATGAATTGTGTGTTAAATGCCCTAGATGTGTAAGAGAATCACTTTCTATATCTCTGATTTACAGAACCATGAAGATAGTTCACCTCCAAAAAAAATAATTACAATCAACTAAGGCACAAGGATTGTGGGGAAACCAAAAATATTAGATAGTAACAAATAAGCACCCCTATTTTATTACTTACTTGCTTAATTAATTAATTAATTAATTAAAATTCATTAGTTGGTGCATGCACCTGCTGGGGGAGGAAGAGAGAGAAGAGAGAATAAAAGAATGTGAGAATGTGCCTCCCCATGGGGATGGTCACATTACAGTACCTTCCCCTTCACTTCTCCTTTCAGGATTTTGATCACCTGGTGCACATGCTCCCAGCATCGCCAGATCTAAAACTCAAGCCACGTGGAAACTCATGTGGATTCCAGTTGCCTTAACCAGCAAATCACCAGCTGGCCCACATCCCTGTATCTTTACTGTGAATTATTCGGGCAGATACCACATTACTCAAGTGATCAAGGTCAACATAACCAATAATGAGATATATTGAGATCACACACCATCAACTGATGCATCCTTTCTGTGATATTCTTGTTAAAAATTAAAGATACCTGGGAGCAGTAGATAGCATAATGGTTACATTGCTGGACTCCCAAGTAGTCAACCACGGTTGGAGTCCTGAACCCGGAGACTTAAAACTAACACTGGACACGTGTGCGTGCATGCCCAAGATCCCAAGAGGAGGATGGAGGAGCGGGGATTGCAGTGTGACCATTCCCCCGGGGGATAATTTCTCACTTTCTGGCTCTCTTTCTCTCTCTCTGGTAAGTCCGCATGCTCTACAGCAAATAATCTCTCTCTAAAATAATGAAAGATATCAATCTAATTATGAGAAAATATCTGAAAAACCCACATTGAGGGACATTCTAAAAAAAGAAAAAAAGATGATATTAAAAAGTAGCAAGAACCTGAAGGAAAAAAGAAAGGCTGAGGCTGAGGGGACTGTTATGATTTGGCAGAAACTCAGTAGACAAGTAATGAATTATGGGATCCTAGTTTGGATCCAAGGCCATTTGAGATAAAATTCATGAAATTCAAAACTGGGCTATTGATAAATAATAGTATTGTGTGTCAATGTTAGTTTTCTGATTTTGAAAATCATACCATAATATTAACATTTTAAGGGGCCTGTGGTGGCATGCTGCTATGATGCTGTGCTTCACAGGCTGAAACTACATGGAAGGTCTGTATTTGGTTCCTTGACCAATCTAAGTCTGGATGCAATGTTATGTACCTTTAATCCTAGCTACTCAGGAAGCCTGAGGCAAAAGGATCATGAAATCAAGGCTAGTTTTGGCACCATAGCAAGACCCTGTCTGGTAAGACTGGGAAACTTAGGCAGAAGAATCATGGCATGTGGAATCCTATTTTTAAAGGTTAAAAATGGGATCAGCAGATGGCATAATGATTAAATCACTGTACTCCCATGTAGTTGACCACAGTTTGAGTCCCGGACTCGACAGCTTAAAACTTACTCCAGGTGCTTGTGTGTGCATGCCCAAGATTCCAAGAGGAGAATGGAAGAGAAGGGATTGTGGCATGGCTATCCCCCTGAGGGGGGTGATTTCTCACCTTCTATCTCTCTGTCTCTCTCTGTCTGGGAAGCACACGCACCTTATAGCAAAAATATCTCTTAAAAAAAAATTAGGGAAACTACATAAAGGAACTGTACTATTTTTGCAACTCCATTCTGTAAGGCTAAAATTACAAAGGTAAAATACCTTATTTTTGGGTTTCCCTAAAAAATACTTTTATTCCACAAGTGGACTTTTATATAACAAAATAGGTTGCTCTGTATTGCTACTATAAAATATGAAGGGTATATAACACCAAACAGCCAGTAGGGTGGGCCTTCGGCACTCTGCCATCTCTTTTCTATGGTTTCATCCTTTCCCACCAACTCTTTCTTTGGGACATAGACTGGGTTTCACAAGGATCAGGGTATCTCAAGAAAGAGAATGACATATTCAGAGCAGTTCCCTTCCAGTTATTTATGTCCTTCTGGGGAAAGTGATGAAATGCCAGGAGACAGGCTTTAAGAGCTGTCATTTGTCTGCTGTGATCATGAGACTTTTACAACTTGCAAATGACTCATATAACGAGTCTGAATTTCTACCTATCTTTCTTTACTCTCAAAATTGAAAGGAAATGGAAACATCTAAAACAAAAGAGGGAGGTATTTTTTTCCTCTTAAATTTTTGCTTGATCTTAGCCTCATAAAAGCTTAGTGCTATTTGATTCAGAGTGTAATATATTTTTGTAATTCTCTTTCCAGGGCCCCCATTTCTTATTACTTAGTATGATTTAACTTGTTTACCCTTGAAAATTTTTAGTACCACAGGTATTTGTGGAATAAGGAATAAAAATATGTTCTGAACAATTCAATACTGGAAGTAAACTTTAGTACTTGTTCTCTTCAAATTATATTTCTCAAAGTAGCTTATTTTAAAACCATTGAACAATATATTCTCTTAGCCTCAAATGAATTAGATAAGCTCTTGTTCAATATGCATGCACATATTGGTCAATATGCATACACATATTGAATGACTGAATTTTAGTTTGTAAGCAAAAGTGAGAAATCACTCCCCAGAGGTGATGGGCATGCCACAGTCTCTTTTCCTTCATTCTCCCCTTGGGATTTTAGGCATTCACACACACACACACACACACACACACACACACACACACACAGCATGAGTTTCAAGCCTCTGGGTTCAGGACCAGAACCTTGTCAACCATGTGGGAGTCCCACAACACAACCATTAGACCATCTGCTGGTCCAACAAAGAACATTTTTCAAAATGTTTAAATATTAATTTCTTTCCATTTTTCTTTGTTAAAATATTGAAATATATATATTTCATCATGCTTGATTTTTAAAAAATTTTATTTAAATCATAACTCTTCCAAAATCATGCTAGAGAATTTCTAGCTAGTGCCAATCATTCTGAGAAAAATAAAATTTTATTGATTTGGATTCAAAGCTGAACAAAACTCAGACTTTAGCAAATAATTTTTACCTCATGAAGATTTAGATCTGTTTTTCCTAGGTTCTGCACCATAAGAAGCTATCACTCTAGTCTTTTTTATAAATGGTATTGTAACAATGTGTGATTCATATAAAAGAGAAGATATGATATCAACACATACTTTTACCTTATACCGAAATTAACTCATAGTGGATCCCAAACCTAAAATTATAAAACGTTTAGAAAAAAATAATAAACAAAGGGAAAAAAATCTTAGTGACCTTAGATTAGGCAAAGAGTTTTTAGACAAAATACCAAAAGTATGATTTAGCATTAAATAATAGATAATGTGAACTTTAACATAATTAAAATTTTTTGCTCTTTGAGTAGAAGGAAAAAAATATTGCAAATCTCATATCTATCTCAGAGGGTTTTTATCTAAATATGTAATACACTCTAAAAATTAAGAGTTAAAAATGTTTTTGTTTGGAACCAGTAGATGGCATAATAGTTATGTTGCTAGACTTCCATGTAGTCAACTGTAGTTCAAGTCCTGGACCCAGCTGCTTAAAACATACCCATGGCACATGTGTGTGCCCAAAATCCCAAGAGGAGAATAGGAGAGAAGGGATTGAGGCATGCCCATCCCCTCTGGTGGGTGGTTTCTAGCTTTCTGTCTCTCTAGCGAGCATATGCACTCTATAGCAAAAATCTCTAAAAAAAAAAAAAAAAAATTGTGTTTGTTTAATGGGTACAGGATTTCAACAGAAGTCATTCAGTGGTATTCAGTTTGTAAGTGAACATAGTATTATAAAATCATCTGCCATCATAAAAGAGACCATGCCTTTGAAATGGTAGCACTTGTACTAAACAATGTATTGTATATCATGCTGAATTACTTTACAAATTCAGAGCCTGAATGAAAATTAGGGAGAGCTCACTTTTCATTTTCATTCCATAATGTGGTATTGGTACAGACACTTAATTTACTCTGTGCATTCTCATCAGTTAAAATAATTTTCCTGTCATGAAAGTGTTCATGTATAAATAGTAAGCTAATTGTACAAATAATATATCGATAGTTTCAGTAATGAGCCAGGACAAAACTATACTATAGAAATGAAATAATCATACTTAAGTATTTCTAAGAGTTTTAGTATCAACACTGTGTTAAACCCACACTAGGATCTGCATTTGTAAATTATAAATATCCCAAATTATACATATTCAAATAGAAGATAACACTCACAGATTGCCAAATATTTGTTTGAAAGTGAAAACAGACTGAAATTTGGTGCATTATAATTTTCCTATGATAATAGTCTATACCCAAATGCTTTTAAATATGCATGCATAATCCAAATCTCTATAAATGTAGAAGTATTAAAATGACTGGTGTTGTCTAGTCAAGAAGAAAATGATCTAATGGTTGATTACATTTTCCTTTTAATTCTGATTTTGATGGGTTGTATAAGTACTGTTTAGGTGATTAAAAGTAAACAGTGAATATTTTTGTGCCATTTTATTTTGTGCAGAAAAAGAAACTACTACATCTTTCACTTAAGAACTATCCTAAATGATGCTGCAATATTCAATGTCAGTTTCTAAAAGAAGGTAACTTCTCTATAGATTTACATGGCAGTTAGTAGCCTCCACAGAACTTCTTGGCCAGTCTCTACACAGTTTTTTGGTTAATCTCCAAATAAATAAACACTTAGTTAAGAATTACCTGGAGGGACCAGCAGTTAGCGTAATGCCTATGTCGCTAGACTCCCATGTAGTTGACTGCGGTTCGCGTCCCGGACCCAGTGGCTTAAAACTCACGCCGGGCGCGTGTGCGTGCGTGCCCAAGATCCCGAGAGGAGAATGGAGGAGAAGGGATTGCAGCATGGCCATCCCCCCTGAGGGGTGATTTCTCGCTTTCTGTCTCTCTGTCTCTCTCTGTCTTTCCAGCGCGCACACATGCCCTATAGCAAAAACCTTTCAAAAAAATAAAGAAAGAATTACCTGGATTGCTCAGAAGGAAAATATCTTTCCAAATACAATTTAATTTTATCTTTGACATATAGTATTGAGCTCATTAAACTTTCCAAAGTGGAACATTTTTCTTTCAATTGTCAATCTTAACTTTTCATAGTAAATGACATACCATATACATCCTCATGAATTAAATTATTTCCAAAAGACAATAAGTATTTTAAATGTCAGAAAATTTAAATTTCACTTAGAATTTGAAAGTGTGATAAAAAGCTTCAGTGTTGAGAACAATTTGAAAATACTAAGCTTAGTTATTAGAATAATTTTATTTGCATGTCTAATTTCCTACTAAGAACAATTTAAAAACAAATATGAACAGATTGATGTCAATATTATCTTTCTTTCTTCTTATTTCCTAAACTATCTTTTCCCCAAATACCAAGTTGCTAAGTGTTAATAGTTTATCAAACATGTAAAGGGAAGTATAAACATTACACCAAAATAACAGGATAAATTTTAAAAATATGTATGAGTATAGCTAAAAAATTAACTGACTTTTAAACTTAATTAATTAATTTATTTATTCCACAAGTAAGGGAGACAAACACACAAAGATAGAGAAAAAGAGAGAGAAAGAGTGAAGAGAGGCACACTCAGCAGGATCATAGTGCTGATTCACCCCCATACTCAGCTAGTCTCAGATCATGGGTATGTGTGTGCCCATTAGACTTAGGAACATCTCTGGACAGAAATGCAGGACTTTCCCACATGGGTCAACCTCTCAGAGTGTCTTTTTTTTTTTTTTTTTTTTTTTTTTTTTGAGAGGTTTTTGCTATAGGGTGCATGCACTCGCCAGAAAGAAAAAGAGAAAGAGTCAGAGATACAGAAAGCGAGAAATCATACCCTCAGGGGGATGACCACACCACAATCGCTCCTCCTCCATTCTCTCAGGATCTTGGGCACGCACGCACACACGCCCAGCGTGAGTTTTAAGCCACCGGGTCCAGGACTAGAATCACAGTCAATTACATGGGAGTCCAGTGACAGTCCTTATGCCAACTGCTGGTACTGTCATTTTTTTTATTACTGCATTGCCATCCAGTCTATAGGTATCTTTAAACTGGAACCATTTGAGGTTAAAATATTTGTTAATACAATTTCCTTACTTTGGTAAAATGTTATGTTACATCGCTCTTAAGTCCTCTTTCTTCTGTTAGTTCTATAGCAGTATTCCCAAATTATATCTGAGAGTAAATAAGACCTGATTCGTGGGAAGTGACTAGATATAGTCCAACAGTTGTGATAAGTATCTGCAATGCAAGATGAAGCTGTTTGGTCTTTAAAAGATTCAATATAATCCTGACATTTTATATACAAGGTAAAATTTAGTCATTATTTTTCTAATTCCAAATTATATTTAAAGCATCTAGTTTCTTGTCTAAAAGTTAGTGTTATTCAATTACCAGTAGTTATCAATTTTTATTTTATGATTGTAGATAGTGATGGCTTTGATATTAATATCATGCACACTTGAACACATGTATATACACACATACATTGTAATATAATATATATGTATGAATATACCCCTATCTATCTATCTATATATACACACACACATATATTTACATATATATGTATAATTATATATATATAGCATTTACTATTTTAAATATATACCATTCACTTTCGAAAATATTTTTACCAGATTAGTCAGTAGCACAACAGTTAAGGCACCTGGATCCCTTTCTACAGTTGGATACCTAGATTTCCAGCACCATTCGCTAAAGAGATTTTCTTTTTCCCACTGGATTGACTGGTTCCCTTTGCCAAAAATCCATTGGTTGTATGTTTTGGTATTTATTTCTGGAGTCTCTATTCAGTTCTATTGGTCTACATGCCATTTTTGTTCCCCTACTATGCTGTTCTCATTATCACAGTTTTGTAATATATATTCAGGGTCAAGTTTGAGATGCCTCCTACTCTACTCTTGTACAGAATTGCTTTGACAGTATGGAATCTTTTATGATTCTAGACAAATTCTATGATTACTTTTTCAAAATCTGTGAAGAATGTTTCTGGTAATTTGATAAGGATTGCATTAAATATGTAGTTTAATTTGAGTAGGATTGACATTTTGATTATATTAATTCTTTTGATCCAGAAACATGGGATGTTTTTCTACTTTTCTGTGTCATTTTCTATTTCCTTTTCTCCTTGTAGAGGTCTTTGACTTGTTTGGTTAGGTTTATTTCTACGTATCTTATCCTTTCTTTTTTTCCTTTCTTTCTTTTTTTTTTTTTTTTTTTTGGGCTGTAGGGCATGTGGGCTCACCAGAAAGACAGAGAGAGACAGAGAGATAGAAAGTAAGAAATCACCCCCCAGGGGGATGACCATGCTGTAATCCTTTCTCATCCATTCTCCTCTTGGAATCTTGGGCACACACGCACATGTGCCCGGTGTGAGTTTAAGCTGCTGGGTTCTGGACTCAAACCACGGTCAATTACATGGGGATCTAGCAACATAGCCATTACACTAATTGCTGGTCCTGGTATCTTATACATTTTGAGGTCATTGTAAATGGGATTGCTTTTTTCAATTCTATCTCAGTCTGCTCCTTATTTGTGCATATATAAATGCTATACATTTTTGTATATTGATTTTTTTGTGCCACTTTACTATATTCATTTATCACTTTATGGATACTTTTTGTGGATTCTCTTGGGTTTCCTATGTATATAATGATGTCCTCTGCAAATAGATATAATTTGACTTCTTTCCTATTTTAATGCCTTTCATTTTATTCTCTTGTCTGATCACATTGGCTAGGATTTCTAGTACTATATTTAAATGCAGTGGAAAAAGTGGGGCAGCCTTGTCTTGTTCCAGATTTTAATGGAAAAGCTTTCATCTTTTCCCCATTTGGTATGATATTATGGGGTTTTCAATTTTCATCTTTCAATAAAAGATGGCTTTTATTGTGTTGAGAAATGTGCCTTCTAATGCCAATTTTGCTGACAGTCTTAATCATGAAAGGATGTTGTATTTTATCAAGCTTTTTTCTGCATCAAGTGAGATTATCATTTGGCTTTTATTCTTTTTCTGTTACTATGGTGTATTATATTTATGGCTTTGTGTATGTTGAAAGATCCTTGCATCCCTGGAATAAAGTGTCCTAGGTCAAGGTGTATAATCTATTTGATGTGTCTTTTGATATAATTTGCTAGTATCTTGTTGAGAATGTTTGCATCTATATGCATCAGAGATATTAGGTCTGTAGTGTTTTTTTGTTGTTGTTGCTGTTGTTGTTATGCTCTTGTCTGTTTTTGGGATGAAGGTGATAACGGTTTAAGAAAATGAGTTTGGGAGAATTCCTTCCTTTTGGATCTTTAGAAATAAATTGAGTAGAATGGGGGCTAGCTCTTCTTTAAACGTTTTATAGAATTCAAAAGTGAAATCATCAGTACCTCAGCTTTTCCTTGTTCAGAGGTTATTTATTACTGATTAAATGTCATTCCTTGTTATTGATCTATTCAGGCTTTCTATGTCTTCCCAATTCAGTCTTGATAGATTTTGAAGCCAGATCCCTATCTCTCAGCATTAATAAAAATCAACTTGATGGGACCAGCAGTTAGTGTAATGGCTATGTCTCTGGACTCCCATGTAGTCGACCACTTATCGAATCACGGGCATGGTGACTTAAACTCACTCCGGGAGCATATGGGTGCATGCCCAAGATCCTGAGAGGAGAATGGAGGAGAAGGGATTTTGTTGTGGTCATCCCCCCGGGGGGTGATTTCTCACGTTCTGTCTCTCTGCTTTTCTCTGTCTTTCTGGCGAGCACACGTGCCCTATAGCAAAAATCTCTCTGAAAAAATAAAATAGTAAAATAATAAAAAATAAAAATCAACTCAAAATGAATCAAAGATCTCAACCTAAGTCCTCATACTATAAAATTACTGGTGGATAACACAGGTAAAATTATTGGAAACATCAAGATAGGCAAAAATTATTTAATAAGACCCCCAAAATGCAGGCATTAATCTCAATAATAAACAAGTGAGACTACATCAGGTTAAAAAGCTTCAGTACAGCAAAAGAAACAATAAATAAAGTGAAGAGAAAATGCTCAGAATGGGAGAATATATTTGCAAGTTATGTCCTAGATAAGGAACTGATAACCAGAATATACAGGGACTCAAGCGTGTTACCTGAAAAAAAAAGTGATCAACCCAATTAAAAGATGGACCAATGAGCTGAACAGACAACCCTCTGAGGAAGACACATGAACAGCCAAACAGCATATGAAAAAATGCTCAACTTTTCTTATCATAAGGGAGATGCAAATCAATACCTCAATGAGGTACCACCTAACCCCAGTGAGAATGGCTAAAATTACAAAAATAAAAAATGTAAATGCTGGCAAGACTGTGATGAAAAGGGAACTTTCCTACACTGTTGGTGGGAATGTAAATTAGTACAGCCACTGTGGAGAATAATATGGAGGTTTCTCAAATACCTGCAAATATAGAATTTCCATATGATCCAGCAGTTCCATTCCTGGCTGTCTACCCAAAGGATAGAATGCACCCAGTTGGAAAAATACTTGCAAATCCACATCTATTGCAGTATTGTTCACAATTACTAAGACATGCAACCAATCCAAATGTCCATGAACAGGTGAATAGATTGACAAAAAGTGTGGCACATTTACACTGTGGACTCAGTGTATGATTATGCTATCACTCAGCAATGAAAACAAAAAGACCCTGGCATTTGATAGAAAGAGGACAAATATGGAAGATTTACTACTAAGTGAAGCAAGCCTGACTATGAAAGAGAGGCATTTTATGTCCCCACTGAGTATATACTGCACTCTGGCAGAAACTGAAAGATTGGAAGATATAAAAGCAGTAAGAACAATTGTGGATACTGGAGACAGTGTGTGAGGATGGTAGGAAAAGGAGGGTGAGAGGAAAGCAATGAAGAGGAAAAGAAAGAAGCAAAATATTTAAGGGACACAAAAATGGAAAATTATCTGTTGATGATAACATGTATGATAATATCTTTAATTGGACTAATATGCAGTGTATTCATTTTGGGGAAATTCATTTTTGCATGCTATAATTATATACAGTGATTGAATGCATATTAAAGAATGTGTGTGTGCATGTGTGTGTGTGTGTATTATTCTGTGTGAGTGTGTGTG
>NW_006159654.1:4073634-4078249 GCF_000334495.1 Tupaia belangeri chinensis | reverse complement strand
GTGTGTTTTTTTTTTTTTTTTTTTTTTTTTTTTTTGAGAGGTTTTTGCTATAGGGTGCATGCACTCGCCAGAAAGAAAAAGAGAAAGAGTCAGAGATACAGAAAGCGAGAAATCATACCCTCAGGGGGATGACCACACCACAATCGCTCCTCCTCCATTCTCTCAGGATCTTGGGCACGCACGCACACACGCCCAGCGTGAGTTTTAAGCCACCGGGTCCAGGACTAGAATCACAGTCAATTACATGGGAGTCCAGTGACAGTCCTTATGCCAACTGCTGGTACTGTCATTTTTTTTATTACTGCATTGCCATCCAGTCTATAGGTATCTTTAAACTGGAACCATTTGAGGTTAAAATATTTGTTAATACAATTTCCTTACTTTGGTAAAATGTTATGTTACATCGCTCTTAAGTCCTCTTTCTTCTGTTAGTTCTATAGCAGTATTCCCAAATTATATCTGAGAGTAAATAAGACCTGATTCGTGGGAAGTGACTAGATATAGTCCAACAGTTGTGATAAGTATCTGCAATGCAAGATGAAGCTGTTTGGTCTTTAAAAGATTCAATATAATCCTGACATTTTATATACAAGGTAAAATTTAGTCATTATTTTTCTAATTCCAAATTATATTTAAAGCATCTAGTTTCTTGTCTAAAAGTTAGTGTTATTCAATTACCAGTAGTTATCAATTTTTATTTTATGATTGTAGATAGTGATGGCTTTGATATTAATATCATGCACACTTGAACACATGTATATACACACATACATTGTAATATAATATATATGTATGAATATACCCCTATCTATCTATCTATATATACACACACACATATATTTACATATATATGTATAATTATATATATATAGCATTTACTATTTTAAATATATACCATTCACTTTCGAAAATATTTTTACCAGATTAGTCAGTAGCACAACAGTTAAGGCACCTGGATCCCTTTCTACAGTTGGATACCTAGATTTCCAGCACCATTCGCTAAAGAGATTTTCTTTTTCCCACTGGATTGACTGGTTCCCTTTGCCAAAAATCCATTGGTTGTATGTTTTGGTATTTATTTCTGGAGTCTCTATTCGGTTCTATTGGTCTACATGCCATTTTTGTTCCACTACTATGCTGTTCTAATTATCACAGTTTTGTAATATATATTCAGGGTCAAGTTTGAGATGCCTCCTACTCTACTCTTGTACAGAATTGCTTTGACAGTATGGAATCTTTTATGATTCTAGACAAATTCTATGATTACTTTTTCAAAATCTGTGAAGAATGTTTCTGGTAATTTGATAAGGATTGCATTAAATATGTAGTTTAATTTGAGTAGGATTGACATTTTGATTATATTAATTCTTTTGATCCAGAAACATGGGATGTTTTTCTACTTTTCTGTGTCATTTTCTATTTCCTTTTCTCCTTGTAGAGGTCTTTGACTTGTTTGGTTAGGTTTATTTCTACGTATCTTATCCTTTCTTTTTTTCCTTTCTTTCTTTTTTTTTTTTTTTTTTTTGGAGTGTAGGGCATGTGGGCTCACCAGAAAGACAGAGAGAGACAGAGAGATAGAAAGTAAGAAATCACCCCCCAGGGGGATGACCATGCTGTAATCCTTTCTCATCCATTCTCCTCTTGGAATCTTGGGCACACACGCACATGTGCCCGGTGTGAGTTTAAGCTGCTGGGTTCTGGACTCAAACCACGGTCAATTACATGGGGATCTAGCAACATAGCCATTACACTAATTGCTGGTCCTGGTATCTTATACATTTTGAGGTCATTGTAAATGGGATTGCTTTTTTCAATTCTATCTCAGTCTGCTCCTTATTTGTGCATATATAAATGCTATACATTTTTGTATATTGATTTTTTTGTGCCACTTTACTATATTCATTTATCACTTTATGGATACTTTTTGTGGATTCTCTTGGGTTTCCTATGTATATAATGATGTCCTCTGCAAATAGATATAATTTGACTTCTTTCCTATTTTAATGCCTTTCATTTTATTCTCTTGTCTGATCACATTGGCTAGGATTTCTAGTACTATATTTAAATGCAGTGGAAAAAGTGGGGCAGCCTTGTCTTGTTCCAGATTTTAATGGAAAAGCTTTCATCTTTTCCCCATTTGGTATGATATTATGGGGTTTTCAATTTTCATCTTTCAATAAAAGATGGCTTTTATTGTGTTGAGAAATGTGCCTTCTAATGCCAATTTTGCTGACAGTCTTAATCATGAAAGGATGTTGTATTTTATCAAGCTTTTTTCTGCATCAAGTGAGATTATCATTTGGCTTTTATTCTTTTTCTGTTACTATGGTGTATTATATTTATGGCTTTGTGTATGTTGAAAGATCCTTGCATCCCTGGAATAAAGTGTCCTAGGTCAAGGTGTATAATCTATTTGATGTGTCTTTTGATATAATTTGCTAGTATCTTGTTGAGAATGTTTGCATCTATATGCATCAGAGATATTAGGTCTGTAGTGTTTTTTTGTTGTTGTTGCTGTTGTTGTTATGCTCTTGTCTGTTTTTGGGATGAAGGTGATAACGGTTTAAGAAAATGAGTTTGGGAGAATTCCTTCCTTTTGGATCTTTAGAAATAAATTGAGTAGAATGGGGGCTAGCTCTTCTTTAAACGTTTTATAGAATTCAAAAGTGAAATCATCAGTACCTCAGCTTTTCCTTGTTCAGAGGTTATTTATTACTGATTAAATGTCATTCCTTGTTATTGATCTATTCAGGCTTTCTATGTCTTCCCAATTCAGTCTTGATAGATTTTGAAGCCAGATCCCTATCTCTCAGCATTAATAAAAATCAACTTGATGGGACCAGCAGTTAGTGTAATGGCTATGTCTCTGGACTCCCATGTAGTCGACCACTTATCGAATCACGGGCATGGTGACTTAAACTCACTCCGGGAGCATATGGGTGCATGCCCAAGATCCTGAGAGGAGAATGGAGAAGAAGGGACTGCGGCATGGCCATCCACCCTGGGGGATGATTTCTCGCTTTCTGTCTCTGTCTTTCTGGCGAGCACACGTGCCCTATAGCAAAAATCTCTCTGAAAAAATAAAATAGTAAAATAATAAAAAATAAAAATCAACTCAAAATGAATCAAAGATCTCAACCTAAGTCCTCATACTATAAAATTACTGGTGGATAACACAGGTAAAATTATTGGAAACATCAAGATAGGCAAAAATTATTTAATAAGACCCCCAAAATGCAGGCATTAATCTCAATAATAAACAAGTGAGACTACATCAGGTTAAAAAGCTTCAGTACAGCAAAAGAAACAATAAATAAAGTGAAGAGAAAATGCTCAGAATGGGAGAATATATTTGCAAGTTATGTCCTAGATAAGGAACTGATAACCAGAATATACAGGGACTCAAGCGTGTTACCTGAAAAAAAAAGTGATCAACCCAATTAAAAGATGGACCAATGAGCTGAACAGACAACCCTCTGAGGAAGACACATGAACAGCCAAACAGCATATGAAAAAATGCTCAACTTTTCTTATCATAAGGGAGATGCAAATCAATACCTCAATGAGGTACCACCTAACCCCAGTGAGAATGGCTAAAATTACAAAAATAAAAAATGTAAATGCTGGCAAGACTGTGATGAAAAGGGAACTTTCCTACACTGTTGGTGGGAATGTAAATTAGTACAGCCACTGTGGAGAATAATATGGAGGTTTCTCAAATACCTGCAAATATAGAATTTCCATATGATCCAGCAGTTCCATTCCTGGCTGTCTACCCAAAGGATAGAATGCACCCAGTTGGAAAAATACTTGCAAATCCACATCTATTGCAGTATTGTTCACAATTACTAAGACATGCAACCAATCCAAATGTCCATGAACAGGTGAATAGATTGACAAAAAGTGTGGCACATTTACACTGTGGACTCAGTGTATGATTATGCTATCACTCAGCAATGAAAACAAAAAGACCCTGGCATTTGATAGAAAGAGGACAAATATGGAAGATTTACTACTAAGTGAAGCAAGCCTGACTATGAAAGAGAGGCATTTTATGTCCCCACTGAGTATATACTGCACTCTGGCAGAAACTGAAAGATTGGAAGATATAAAAGCAGTAAGAACAATTGTGGATACTGGAGACAGTGTGTGAGGATGGTAGGAAAAGGAGGGTGAGAGGAAAGCAATGAAGAGGAAAAGAAAGAAGCAAAATATTTAAGGGACACAAAAATGGAAAATTATCTGTTGATGATAACATGTATGATAATATCTTTAATTGGACTAATATGCAGTGTATTCATTTTGGGGAAATTCATTTTTGCATGCTATAATTATATACAGTGATTGAATGCATATTAAAGAATTATATATATATATAGTTTTTTTAAAAGGCAGCTTGCTCCCATAGGGCTGACCTTGATTCAAGACCCAGACCTGGTTGCTTGAAAAACACACCAAACCAGTGTTTGTGGTTGCCCAAAATCCCAAAAAGAGGAGAGATGAAGGAGAGGAGATTGTGGCATTACTATGCCCCATGGGGGTGCTTTCGCATTCTCTCTCTCTCTCTCTCTCTCTCTCTCTCTCTCATGCTCACACACACACACCTTCTAGCAAT
>NW_006159654.1:4030538-4073599 GCF_000334495.1 Tupaia belangeri chinensis | reverse complement strand
CCACCTTGCAAATATATTTCTCTCAAGAACCTTCCAATTTTTTTACATTAAATAAATATTTTCTGTATTCCTAAATAAATTTGTCAATGTTATGTTAAGTGAAAGAAAGCAGACACAAAAGGTCATATATTTCATGATTCCATTAATATAAAATATCCAGAGCAGACAAATCTATAGAGACAGGAAGCAAATTAGTGGTTGCCAGTAGCTAGAAGGAGGGGAGAGTGGGATTGCTTAATGGATGCAGCATTTCCTTTTAGGGTCAAAAAATGATCCAGAACTAGACAATGGTGGTGGCTAGATAATACTATTTAATGCACTAACTGTCACAAATAATAAATGTATATATATTTGACCATAATTAATTTTTAAATATATGGATATAATGAAATACAGCAGTTTACATCAAACATTCAAGGAAATAAACTAGTTGGAAGATTTTTATAATTTATCATTTTGTCAGAGGTTACATGTCCTCTTGGGTAGGGGCTGCCAGAAAGCACCCGCTGTGGGGAGCAGTCATGCAGCATCTCGTCCATATTTCTCCCTGCTTTTGGGACTTTGGTCACCACACACATGTGCCTACATGTTTTTCAAGTTCCCAGATCTGTACTTCAACCATGTGATCAACAATATGAAATCCAGCCGCCTAAATCACCAGGCCATGGCTGGCCTCAGAAGATCTTTTAAAAATTAGTGTTTTGAGATACTAATTTTCATCTTTCAAAGTATGAAATGTCTTTCACTTTCTTCAAAAAACACTCTTCTCGGGACCAGCAGTTAGCATAATGGCTATGTAACTGGACTCCCATGTAGTCGACTGTGGTTCACGCCCTGGACCCGGTGGCTTAAAACTCACACCGGCCGCATGTGCGTGCGTGCGCAAGATCCCAAGAGGAGAATGGAGGAGAAGGGATTGCAGCATGGCCATCCCCCCTGGGGGATGATTTCTCGCTTTCTGTCTCTATGTCTCTCTCTGTCTGTCTGGTGAGTGCACACGCCCTATAGCAAAAACCTCTCCAAAAAAAAAAAAACACTCTTTTCATTAATGGGATTAAATTCTTAGAATGCTTATTTGTAGTGCACCATTTGTAGTGCTGTTTAACAATAGTATGTTCTTTTTTTATTTCATTTTATTTATTATTATTATTATTTAATTTGACCAGAGAGACACATAAAGAGAGGGCGAGGGAGGGAGGGAAAGTGAGAAAGCAAGCAACCTGGTCTGGGACTTGAACCATTGTTGGTCATACTGGAGTCCAGAGCCTTAACCACCACACCTGCCAACCCTGAAGATCAAATTGCTATTGTTTTCTGAGAGACCTTTGTCTCTTTATGATCTAAGGCATAGATTCCAGTAGTGGAACATCATTTGTTTACTGTTAAGTCCAAAAAAAAAAATTAAAAACAAGCAGATCATTGACCCTGTATCACTAAATATATGAACCAAAGATTACAAGTCTTATTTATAAATGATTATGTGCAGCTTAAAATTTATTGTTAATTTTTATTGCCAGGGCATATAGACTCACACTCAGAAAGAGTGAGTCAGAAAGAAAAATAGTAGTCTATGTTTTCATTTTATCCTCTGCCTTATAGAATGCTGATAAGACTTTATCTAGCCATCTTTTTCTTCTGATTCATTCTCACTTCTTCTTTTCTTTTTATTTTTTTTCTAGATTTTTTGCTATGTAATATGTGTGCTTGCTAGAGAGAGACAGAGAGAGGGGGAAAGTGGGAAATCACCCATGGGGGTACATGGACACTCTGAAGTCCCTTGTCCCCTCAGGAAAGGAGGGGAGAGAGCACTATTCAATCCCTTCCTCATCTTTCTCTCCTGTTGAAATTTTGGGCAAACACGCACCTGCCCTCAGCATGTTTTTCAAGTCACTAATTTTCATCCTTTAGACTATCTGTCAGGAATCTAAAACCACACACTCGGTCATGTGGGAGTTATCTACCTTAACCACTGAGCCACAGGGCTGGCCCATAATTATGTCTGTTTAACTTACAAATAGCAATAAAATGGCAGTAAAAATCTTACAAGTTTATATATTCTAATTGGAATGAATGGATTTGTGATGTAAATTTCAGGGCATGAATTGGACTTGTTAATGCCTACATAGACAGGATTTCCAAGTCTATGGAACTGAAACTAGAATAAAGATTTAAGTTTTTTCTTCATACTTGGTGTAACAAAAAATAAAATTAATAGGGGGTTAGGAACCAATAAATGAACATAAGCATGATGTCGGAAGTTATGCTATTTTTTTTCTATTATCTACGGGTTTTTTGGCTTGCCATGAAGGAGACTGTCTTCCATCTCTTGTATAGTCTAATTTTAAGGAGGCTGAAAGTTAGGCATACAATTTGCAGACAAAGGAGGATTGAGTAGCAGTGTAAGAAATGAGCATGTAGGCCAGCAGATGGCATAGTGCTTCAGATGCTGGATCCTGTATGGTCAGCTCTACATTTCAAGTGGCTTGAAAAACATACCAGGCATGTGTGTATGTGTGACCAAAATTTCAAGAGGAGAATGGAGGACAAGGGATTGTGGCATAGTCATCCCCCCTGGGAGGTGGTTTCTCACTTTCCCTCTCTGTATATCTCTGTCTCTCTCTAGTGAGCGCACTTGCCTTATGGCAAAAATCTATAATAAAAAAAAGTGAGTATGCAACAGAGGAAGAAAGAGACTGCTAGATAAATTCTGTGGAGCACTGCTATGTAGTACAAAAAATCAGAGGCTAACTCATTACCTTACAGCCAATGAGCAGCAGAAACTACTGTTTTTCATTGACAACAAGCAGCTACTGGAAATACTGGCCTTGTGCATGTCATGTACAGGCATCCTGAAACTGAATGAGCTATGCTAGCTGAAATAGCTCTTTCAACTTCTGGGAGAGCATATCCATAAACTATGTTTTCCTCTCTAGAACTTCATAAATCCGAATGTAAGGACAAAGCAGTGTTCTAAATGGAAAATAACTTTTTATTGTTTTAGTTTGTATTTTAATTTTGAATCTTCTATTTACATTACATTTACTGAATGAGCTATAAAGAGCGTTATTTCATTGATTCAATATGCTTAATGTTCTAACCAGTCATTCTTAATTTTATATTTTTAAGATTGGTACACAATTACGTTTCTTTTTAAAAACTTTTTGTAATTTTAACATAACTCTGCTCTTTTCTAAGAGAATAATTAAGCATATGGATAATGAAGACATCAGGGGGAGATTTGAGATAACCTTTCCTAAGTCTCTAAATAGTTCTAATATAATGGTTTTCTTCCCCGTTGGTTTAACAACTAGAATTGAAAAGCTCTTTCCCATTAGGCCATTATTCCAGAATCAGTGGCCCCAGAAGACCACCCTCCCTGTGGCGGGGTTCATAGAGCAGATGGTGCAGGCGACATGGGGGACATTACAGAGATGACATTAGAAGCAATTATTCCACCACTGTTCTGTGCTTTGTGATGCATAGGAACCTCTGTTGCACAGTACTTCAAAATTAGAACATCTTGTAAAACTAAACCAGCAAGACATTTGTTAAGAAGTTTGAACTTTGTTCTTATTTCTTTAACAAAGGTAAGTTAACTTCTAATCATTTTGAAATTAGTCATAATTTCTGCTTAGGATTCCTTTAAACATGATGAATTCTGAGTTAATTTTTCACTTGACTATGATTCTGGAGATTTTCTTCCTTAAATATTCTACTCTTTCTAGTTACTGAAAAAAAAAAAAAGAGACAATTGTTCTAGAAACTTCAAAAATTGATAAAATAATAATGTATGCAAATTCAATTCAAAAAGTCTTTTGGAGGCCAGCTGGTGGGTAAGGTGGTTGGCTCCCAGATGACTGACTGAGCAGTTCAAATCTCAAACCAGACTTGAGAAACACTCTGGCCACTTGTTCATGTGTACCCAAAGTCCCGAGAGGAAACTGGAGAAGTGATTGTGACTTGGCCATCCTCCCTGGAAGTGGTTTCACATACTCCTCCTCTCTGTGTCTTTCTCAGAGAGCATGTTGAACATATGCCCCGTACCACCACTGTGCCACAGCTGCTGGCCAAGGTGGGTGAGTTCCTTGTTCGTCACTTTCTTTTGCATTTGGGGGCAGCATTCTGTGTATAGTTTCTGTCTTTCTGAAACACATTAATTAGTGCCTTTAAATAATTCAAAGGTTTTGTGTACATTGGCACCGTTGTGCAATCATCACCACAATCAGTTTTAGGACATTTTCATTATCCCCTAAAATACTATATACCCATTTGCAATCACTTCCCATTCCCTCCAAAGTCCTAGCTTACTCTCTGTCATAGGTTCACCTAATGTATGTATTTCATAAGCATGGAATCATACAAGAGACTGGCTTTTTAGCCTCATGTTTTCATCCATGTTTATAATCCAGAATGTCATGGTATTCCATTTCTTTTTAGCAAATGTGTATACAAAATGTGATAGTCTAAGTGATGGAATATTATTTGACAATAGAAAGGAAATTTTTAAAAATGATCTCTTCTTAGCCTTTGAAATTATGCACTTGTAATATAACACTCTTATGTGGACTTACCATTATTAGTATGTTGCAAATTCTTTGTATCTGTGCTTTAGTTTCCTTATTTGTTCGGGAACAATCTTATCGATTTCTCTATTGTTTTTCTGCATCCTCTTTATTTCATCCTCTGCAATCCCAATTAGATTTATATTGCTTTAGACTTTCCCATTCTATCTTAAAAGACTTAATCTCTCTTTTGTTTTCTTTCTCCTTTTCTCTCATTATTTAAATCTGGGCTATTTCTTCAGCTCCCTATTCTACTCAACTTCTCTATTTAGTCACGTAATATGCTTTAACATGGCCATTAATTTTTTAATTTCAAGAATTATATCTTTATTTTATTATTCTATGTGGATATTTCTTTTAATATCTGGTATTACTGCTTCCTATTGCTGAATGTATCTTTTATTTCTTTACATATATGTATTTCTAGAAAAACCAGATTGAGAATATGAGATAATAAAGCTCATGACTGCTTTATTTTGCCTTTAGTAAATGTTGTTATTATGAGTTCACATTTTGTGATAATCTTGAACATCTATTGATAATTAATTACTTAATTAATCTATGACCACAGTTCACTTTTTCCACCTTACGATGGTCAAAGGCTCACTATCCAAATCTAGGTGTTTGTATTTGCTCACCATTTTTACTTTAGATTAATCTTGCTTTTGTCTTTGAAGACTCTTTACTTCATATTTAAAAACTACTGTATCTTTAAAAATATGCTTTTTATCCTTTATCCAGATAATAACTTAAAGTAGAAGAGTGCTTTGGTATGTGTAGACAACCGTTCGGCTGGAAACAGAAATCTTTTTGTCTTTGAAGACTTCATTTCATATGAAAAAATTTTTGAAAAGTATTCTTTTTCATCTTTATCCAAATAATACCCTAGAATAGAAGGGTGCTTTTTCTGTATAGACCACTCTTTAGCTAGGAACACCAGTCCCTTGCAAATTCATTCTTTGTATGTACATATATAAACAAAAACAGGAGTAACAACTTAATTTTTTGACTTGGTAAAGAGTATCTTTTATCAAAATATTTGCTAAAAAAAGTGAATGTACAATATTATTTCAATTCTGTGAAATATGTAGGTTAATTAAAAGAGCAGAAGCAAAGGAATTAAGTTATCAACAGTGACAGCATGATACATATTTATTTTCTTTACTTTGTTATAATACAACTGAAAACCACTTCTATCCAGTATACCAATTCACAAACAAAAATCTGGGAGCCAGTCCTAAAGTGGCAGGGCATGCATGTGCATACATGCCCCTGTGCATGTGTGTGTGTGTGTGTGTATGTGTGTGTGTGTGTGTATGTGTGGAAAAGAGAGAGACAGATTCAAAGAAAAAGATATGAAGACATAGGGAGATGAGGGAGTAAGGAGAAGTGAAGTTAGGGAGAAATGAAAACAGAAAGGGAGAGTTCTTCACTGCTGGATTAGAAATTGTCCAGATGGGAATAAAGATTAACTGAACTATGGGGCCATAAGAAAAGAGAAACACAACGTTCTTTGCTCACATCATATAATTATTTTTCTCTATTTTTTTCCCAATTGGTTACTTAAATTTAGTTTCTAGTAATTCTCTGCTTCCCTATATGGTGAAAAGTGAAAGCTTATATTCTATGTGTCATTTTAGTTGATACATTAGGTTGTACTTTTTACTAAATTTGGTCTTCCCCAGAGTACTTATTATGTCAAAATAACACACTGGCACCTACTAAATTTGATCTGAGAACATTAGGTATAGTGCTTATAATTTCCCAGCAGTGAGCATATTGATGAATAAGCCCCCAAATTCCTTACAATAATGAACATAGACCACAAAGACCAAGAAACTTTGCATGAGTTTGTAGAATGTTTGGTTTGAATACAGGAGACCATGAGCAGTAGTGTATCATGGGACAGTATGTCTATAAATCTCTGAAGCCAGAACTTTTTATTCTTATTTACAGCTCTGTACTTATTAGCTCCATGATTCTGTTAGTTACTTACCTTCTTGTCTTATCTTCCACAACTGTAAAACTAGGCAAATAACACCCACCTCATAGATGTGCTATGTGAATTGTAGAAATAATCCATGAAGCATCTACTATGACATCTGACACTAAGAGCCATGTAGTTGTGAGCAGCTCTATTTTCTAATAGGGATAAGGGCTTTATATATACAAACATGCAGATTTGATATACATGGATGGATGGATGGATATGTGGCATGTATGGGGAAGTGGGAAACTTGATTAAAGGTTTGAAAGTCTAAAAATATATCAATTTTGAAATACAGAAGTTAATATATAGTAATTAATGATAAATCTATTGTGATAGTTCTGCAAACTTTTCAGAAGATTTCAAAATTATAGCTAGTTGTCCCAATTTTTACATGGTGAATCAAAATGTCCAAACTTTAAAAACAATTTAGAAATGGAAAATATGTGACATTTTAAATATAGCTTCTACTTTGGGGGGCAGGGGGGGTCTAAAAGCTATTTTTTTTGGGGGGGAGAGGTTTTTGCTATAGGGCATGTGTGCTCACCAGGAAACAGAGACAGAAAGCGAAAAATCAACCCCCAGGAGGGATGGCCACTCCACAATCCCTTGTCCTCCATTCTCCTCTCTGGATCTTGGGCATTCACATATACGTGCCCGGCATGAGTTTAAGCCACTGGGTCCGGGACTCCAACCACAGTTGACTACATGAGAGTCCAGTGACATAGCCATTACACCAACGACTGGTTCCAGTTAATATATTATTTTTAAAGGATTTTTTTCTTTCATGAAAGAGAGAAAGGGAGAGAGAGAGAGAGAGAGACCTAAGAGGGTGTTTTCATGTTATGATCCTCTTCTAGACTTCTAACAAGCTAGGATTTGTTCAGGTCTCCCTGGGAGCTGAACCCTGGCCTTCTCATATGGCTGCAGTATCATACAGCAGTGCCCTCCCACCTGTGCCAATGGCTGGGTCTAAAAGCTAATGTTTAATGAGTTCAATTTTAAGGACTTTACATAGACCAATTCAATGCTTACAACAACCCTATTAGAGAAAGTACTTTTATAGCCATCCTATTTTACAGATGAAAAAATAAGACATAGAGAGATTAAAAAGCTATTAATTGGGAGAGCTGAGCCTGGAATATTTACCTTTATGATAGTTTGCCCAAAATGCATTATTTTTTGTGCCTAATAATGTAAGAATCACTCCACACTGATTCAAAAGATGCCGTGTAGAGTGTATTATTAATTTTGTAATATGCAAATTGACTTTAAACTACATTTTAGTGGAACTTGTTTTCAAAACCAAATATATATAATTTTATTAATCAGTAAAACATTTTCTCACAGTTAATTTAAATTAATTAAAGTCCATAACTCTACTTCCAAAATGCCAAAATTAATTCTTCTATATTATGAATATAATGATTATACTTCAGAGTTATTATAAAATATTGATAATATCCTAATGCATTATAATATATATTTACAAAAAGTATTTATTATATAACAAATGAAAACCAAATGAATATCTGAAGGGTTCTCAAAAGTACATATTACTACAGAAGGAATTTGTAAGAAAAAAACCATTAATGTCTCTGGACGGAAATTTTATGATTTCACATTAAGGGTCAGTTCTGCTGCCTTATAAAACTTATGAATGAATTCAGTGGATAGAATCTAGATTTTAGACATCTGGAACATAAATGTCAATTTACGATGCATATTGTTTTGCACTTACTTTTTTAATTTATTTTTTATTTTACTTATTTTTTATTATTATTCATACATTAAATCACTATCGATAATTTAGATTGTAAAGAGACCTTACCCAGCATGATATACACCTCAGTCCAGCCCAGTTGAGACTGCCATACACCTCCTCGTCAACAGATAATAAACCTTACCTGTGTTCCACAAGGGTCTTACCTCTCCATTTTCCCCCTTTTTTAAATCACATTTTTAAAAATCCTTTCTACATGTTACCCTTGTAGAATCATAACCATTAATACCATATTCTAAATGAATTGATAAACAGGGAAAAATTCAGTTTAAAAAAAATATTAGTCTTTCTTTTGAACATTGTCAATAAATGTTTGAATTGTTAAAAAAAAAAAACTGGCTTATTTATTTATTCTATGACTGAGAGGAAAGATAGGGAAATAGACAGAAAGAGACAGAGATACAGCACCTCTGACAGGGTCCAGAAGTCATAATACACCTCCAGCCTTAGCCTGCCCCGGTCATACATGTACCCAGCATGTGTGAAGTGATCTGTGGACATGAACCAACAGCCTTCTCATGTGGATCTGCCTCACGTAGTATCTTGTTTTACTGCTGCACTATCATTGGGCCCCATATTTGAATTTTAAATCAGCTTTTTAAAATCCTGTTAACTTTTTTGGGGACCAGCAGGGGCATGGTGGTTAAGGCACTGGATGCTCCCACATGGCCGACCACAGTTCAAGTCCTGGACCTGGTGGTTTGCTTTCTCACTTTCTCTCTCTTTCTGTGTGTGTGTGTGTGTGTGTCTGTGTGTCTGTGTCTGGTCAAATTAAAATAAATGAATGAATAAATAAAATTAAATAAATAATTCTTTAAAAAATAAAATAAAAAAGTCCCGTTAACATTTTTTTTTGCATGTGCTATATTGAAGTCCTAGAGTCTGTGTTGCACAAAACTGTTTTGTCAGTCAAGGATCTTTCATGAGGCAAGTTATTTTAAGTCTAGTTACAGTAACTTTTTTAGGATGGTGAGTTCATTTATCCCTTTCTTTGTGTATTTTCATGAATGACCAGGAGTCAAACATAATTCATATATAATTAGTTGCTGTAATAGATATAATTAGATACTATGTCTATGAAGAAATGGTCTTGAAATTCATTTTTGAGGAGCCAGCAGGTGGTGGGGTGGTTAAGGCACTGGTTTCCCTCATAGTTGACCACTGTTTGAGTCCCAGATCTGACAGCTTGAAGATCATGCTGGGCATATGTGCGTGTTTGTCTCCAAAATCCCAGGAGGAGAAAGGAGAAGGGATTGTGGCATGGCCATTACCCTCTGGACTGAAATTTTATGATTTCACATTAAGGGTCAGTTCTGCTGCCTTATAAAACTTATGAATGAATTCAGTGGATAGAATCTAGATTTTAGACATCTGGAACATAAATGTCAATTTACAATGCATATTGTTTTGCACTTACTTTTTTAATTTATTTTTTATTTTACTTATTTTTTATTATTATTCATACATTAAATCACTATCGATAATTTAGATTGTAAAGAGACCTTACCCAGCATGATATACACCTCAGTCCAGCCCAGTTGAGACTGCCATACACCTCCTCGTCAACAGATAATAAACCTTACCTGTGTTCCACAAGGGTCTTACCTCTCCATTTTCCCCCTTTTTTAAATCACATTTTTAAAAATCCTTTCTACATGTTACCCTTGTAGAATCATAACCATTAATACCATATTCTAAATGAATTGATAAACAGGGAAAAATTCAGTTTAAAAAAAATATTAGTCTTTCTTTTGAACATTGTCAATAAATGTTTGAATTGTTAAAAAAAAAAAACTGGCTTATTTATTTATTCTATGACTGAGAGGAAAGATAGGGAAATAGACAGAAAGAGACAGAGATACAGCACCTCTGACAGGGTCCAGAAGTCATAATACACCTCCAGCCTTAGCCTGCCCCGGTCATACATGTACCCAGCATGTGTGAAGTGATCTGTGGACATGAACCAACAGCCTTCTCATGTGGATCTGCCTCACGTAGTATCTTGTTTTACTGCTGCACTATCATTGGGCCCCATATTTGAATTTTAAATCAGCTTTTTAAAATCCTGTTAACTTTTTTGGGGACCAGCAGGGGCATGGTGGTTAAGGCACTGGATGCTCCCACATGGCCGACCACAGTTCAAGTCCTGGACCTGGTGGTTTGCTTTCTCACTTTCTCTCTCTTTCTGTGTGTGTGTGTGTGTGTGTCTGTGTGTCTGTGTCTGGTCAAATTAAAATAAATGAATGAATAAATAAAATTAAATAAATAATTCTTTAAAAAATAAAATAAAAAAGTCCCGTTAACATTTTTTTTTGCATGTGCTATATTGAAGTCCTAGAGTCTGTGTTGCACAAAACTGTTTTGTCAGTCAAGGATCTTTCATGAGGCAAGTTATTTTAAGTCTAGTTACAGTAACTTTTTTAGGATGGTGAGTTCATTTATCCCTTTCTTTGTGTATTTTCATGAATGACCAGGAGTCAAACATAATTCATATATAATTAGTTGCTGTAATAGATATAATTAGATACTATGTCTATGAAGAAATGGTCTTGAAATTCATTTTTGAGGAGCCAGCAGGTGGTGGGGTGGTTAAGGCACTGGTTTCCCTCATAGTTGACCACTGTTTGAGTCCCAGATCTGACAGCTTGAAGATCATGCTGGGCATATGTGCGTGTTTGTCTCCAAAATCCCAGGAGGAGAAAGGAGAAGGGATTGTGGCATGGCCATTACCCTGGCAGGTGATTTCTCACTTTCTTTTCTCTGTCTCTCTCTCTGGCAAGTGCACATGCCCTATGCCAAAATTTGTAGAAAAGAAAAATTCATTTTTGAAATACTAAATTTGATTGTTTAATAAAGAGTCTTCCCATCTCAATGTTCCCAAACCAAACTGTGAGGACAGTTAAAAATCTAAGCTTCTAGGTTTGCAGGACATGGTCATTTAGAGCTTTACTTTGGATCCTGGCTCTAAGCCAAATACACAAAAGTGTTAAGAAATAAAGATATTTCTGGTTATTCCCAGAAAGGACCACAATGGATATAGAATAACATTTAACCTTGGTGATAGCTGTCAGTTATTTTTTCTTCAGAAATAAAAATGGAAGGATATGTGATGTCTTTATTTAGCTCACTCTTGGAGTAAAAAGTGTTCCTGCAAGATCTGGAACTATGTCTACATAGTTTATCTCTAGTACTAGACCATAATAAGGAATTCACTAACTTATACATAGTGCAGCTTTAAAAATTTTTCATTTTAATCTAAATGTGGGGAACAGCTGTCAAGAGTTCTGAATAAAGAAACATGTTACAACATAAAAATGGTTCAAACAATTTCATTATTTATCTATTGAGTCAGCCAAAATGTAAGTTCTTTCCTAGTCAATTACCTTTCCTGGCAGATATGATTATAACTTCTTGTTCAGTCTTCTCCTGTCTGTGACGCAAAGAGATACTGTGTTTAGTCCAATCCTTTCTTTGGCGGCAGTCAAGGCACACACTGAACAACAGCGAAGGAGACAAGAGCTCACCACAGAGCATGGCACTGTGATTCACGGTGCTCTAACTGTGGGCTAAGAGAGGATGAGTTATTCATGGTTGGTAGAAGCTTGTTCACATATCCCCATTCAAAGATTCTGCAGATCTTTGTGGCTGGTGAGATTTCCACATTATTGTGAGCTTTCTGATAAAAAGCTGAAGCAAATTCTGCTCCATTGTCACTGTGGAAGATACATGGGGCACTTAGCAAGCAGAAAAAAATATTATCTGGTATGTTCCCCTAGTTGCAGTTAGGAGGTGGTGGTCTCAGTGCACAGACATTGACCAAAGGGATGTCCAGATGTGTAACATTCAGTACCCACTCTGCATCTGATGTATGTATAAGAGCAACAGTCTACCAGGTCTGATACGAGGGCACCCTTCGTAGTGGCTTGGCTAGTGTAGCCTGGCAACTTGTCATCTGGTATTCAAGTGATAAAAAATAAATGAAAATTGGTTTTCTGTTGCCCTGAATATCTCCAGTCCTGGCTACTATTCATAGAAATGAAGCTTTCTTCAAATGCTTGCTTTAATCATGCTTATAATGAAGTCTATGTTTAATTTATTTGCTCATTTCAGAAACCTAAGGGGAAAATTATATTTATAAAGTCATATGCAGTAATTATTTTTACATGCTCTGTATACACAAACTCTATGTATATACCAAAATATCATTTTATACATTAATTCAGAAATTTAAGAATTAGGTTGAAATGATTAACTCCTCTCCTTATAAAAATTAACTATGAGAGATCTAATTGGAAATCTTAGTAGCCAGATCTGCTTAAAACAATATTGACCATAACCATTCTTCTTCCTCTTCTTCTTCTTCTTCTTCTTCTCCTTCTCCTTCTCCTTCTCCTTCTCCTTCTCCTTCTCCTTCTCCTTCTTCTTCTTCTTTTTTAAGGCTTTTGTCATCGACCTCAGGTACTCACTGGACAGAAATAGAGAGAGACAGTAAGAGGGAAAGTAAAAAAATCATCCCTTAAGGTGGTAGCCATGTCACAATCCCTTCTCCTTCATTCTCCTCTCAGGATTTTGGGCATGAATTTACACTGCCTACCCAAAAGTTTCAAGCCACTGGGTCTGGGACTTGAACCACAGTTGGCCATGTAAGAGTCCATCTCCTTAACCACTATGCCACCTGCTTGCCTCGTTATTATTCTTTCATTTTTCCCAAATCTCATTTTACCCCAAATCACATATTTCATGGAACTTACATGCTATATTAAACATGAGAAAATCTATCTTCATTGTGAGAACAGATAGGATCATTTTTGTATCACAGACAGCTTTCAAGAAAATTATACTAAATGTATTTTGTATGCTACTGTATATTCACTCAAGAGAAATGATTCTCGAAAATAAATGCAAAGGTGAAAATATCTTCCTGTAAGTGTCAAATAACAATTCAATATTTTATTCTAACAAACTAGGAAAGTAGAATTTGACTGGGAAAACAGTATAAATTGTATTCTTCTGTGTTATTTTATTACCTCTAGAGCATTATAAGTCACTGAAGATATGGGCAAAGCATCAGAATTAAAATGACTCTTTTAGGAACCAGCAGATGGCATAATGGTTACATCTCTGGACTCTTCATAGTTAACCATGGTTTGAGTCTCAGACCCAGTGGTCTAAAACTCACACCATACCAGTATGCCCAAAATCCCAAAAGAGAAAGGAGGAGAAGGCATTGCAGCATGGCCATGGAGGCGTTGCAGCATGGCCATGGAGGGGAGGGAGTGATATCTCCCCTTCTCTCTCTCTGTCTCTCCAGCAAGCATATGTGTCCTATAGCAAAAATCCCTCTGAAAAAAAATCACTCTTTTAGGTGGGAACATGTGAGGATTGTAGGGTATGGAAAATCCCTAAGGACATCAGTGGCTCTTGTTATAATTTGGAAGAACCCAAAGAATAGCACATATGACCCTAAATATTGTTTAAAGACTTTAATATTTTTAGAGTTTTAGGATCACAGTGAAGGGGAGAGGAGGGCACAGAATATGCCCTGTGCTCTGTCCTCCCTGCCTATGCAGAGCTGCCCTTCTATGGACAGCCCGTACCAAAGTGGTATGTTTGTTGTAGTTGATGAACTTTCGTTGACACTGTGGATTTTAAACTTTTTAAAGGAGGGTGACTTTTTCCCCCCATAGGATTACAGAGTGAATATCTTTCTTCGTCAGAAATGGAACGATCCTCGCCTTGCATACAGTGAATATCCTGATGACTCATTAGATCTTGACCCTTCCATGTTGGACTCCATTTGGAAACCTGATTTGTTCTTTGCCAATGAAAAGGGTGCAAACTTCCATGAAGTCACCACAGACAACAAATTGTTAAGAATTTTCAAAAATGGGAATGTCCTTTATTCAATAAGGTGAGTCATAGACTTAAATTCCTGATTTCATCAAATAGAGTATTGGGTTTTGTTGCTTTTTGTTGTTTGTTTGGTGAGACTTTGAAATTTTTAAACAAGTACTATTATTGTCCTAGCTAAGTTCCTCTATTATGTTACCTTTTAAATATGTCTGATCAACAGAAACAGATCTAAGTTTCAGACGCAGGAACCGTATGAGTAATTCTTGGAAATTACTTTCGAAATTAGTGGCCCCAGGTGATTCTTAACAGACAAGTTGAAAGGAATCTTAAAAGTAAATTGAAAGGCAGCTGAATCATACCTTGTAATTTCTGTGTAGACAGACCTCCTTTAAATATTTATAAGTGAAGAAATGTTTAGGCTTGCTTTGTCTGAGATCCGTTTTAAATAAATTATTTTTCAGGTACATGTATTTTTTAGATATCCTTGAGCTCTTCTGGATATTCTTCTACTTTTTTTTTTGCACTAGCTATCCAGTTTTCATTCTTTTTAGTGTACTGCAAAGTGGTGACTTATTGATGAACTTTTAAGGAAACAAAAGGAAAAAAGTCAACGTAATATGTAAAAAATGGATGATAATCAAAACCTTTACCACCATCCCTGGAAAAGATCTTATTTATATTTTCATTATCCACTATACATTCTCAAAAGACTATGTAGCATTTAAAAAATGATACTGAAATATAACAATAATTAATATCAAAACACAAACACTAGTACAATTTCTCATACTATAAAACTGATTCAACTTTGGGAATTTATTACACATCATGTAGGTAAGATTCAGTAAATAGTTGCTTAAAGTGATATACTTGGTGATTTGTATATCTGAAAAATCTTAAAAAATGATTATATTAAAAATCTTGTATAGTTTTTTTTTTAATTTGGAAAGAGGGAGTCAGGAACAAAATTTATGTTTTTCAGGAGAGAGAGAATATGCCCTACTTAGCATAATAGGCAACTCTTTAAGCATCTATATCACTAGTAATATGTTTAAAAAGAACATCAAGGTGGTCTTAATATTGAGGCTTTGGCTTAAAATTAATTCCTCATAGTTTATCTCTCTCTTATTGTTCTGTTTTTTACTTTTCTTCTCACCAGGAATGGAGATAATTGATTTTGAGTGCATCTGTCCAATATCAGGGACATTTTTATTTTTGTCATGTAATAGTATAAAATAAAGTAGTATAATAGAAAATTTAATCTTAGTTGCTTGGTGATTTTAAAAATATTTTTCTGTAAAATGGTTTTATAAATAATGCTATATCCTATGTCTACTTTTCATCTCTTCATCCCAATATCTTATGCCTGCTTTTCACATTTTTCTATTTCATGTGAACAAATTTCCTTTCTATAAATTTATTGTTTCCTAAGAGTGACAGGGGTGACATCAAGCTAGGATGAATTAACACTCTCATCACACTTCTGAAAACCAACTAATATGTGTTAATGTGATCTTGAGTGAGTAATTGCTAAATATGACATAAAGGAAGATTTCAGGTTCCATCACTATTTAATCCCTATAGTCCCATATGGATCAATAATTTAGTGGTGAATCCCAGGTCTAAACAAGAGAATTTTGAATTTCTGTGAATACTTGTAAAAAGGCATAATTATCAAAAGCTAGTAAGAATTTTGCTTCTGGGAAGATGGAGTAGGCATTCTTTTCTCTATTTTTCCTGCTAAGTACCAATAAACACCTGGATATATGTAATAAATTAAAGAGATTTCCAGGGGTGGATATAAAAAGACAGACTGTCTAAGGACCTTGCAACCTAAGAAGCAATGGAGAGGTGATTTTCCAGGCTTTTCTTCTTGCCTTATGTGTTGCAACTTAGGAGGTTAAAAGGCTGACAACAAAGAAATATCAAGAAGTACAAACAAAAGTCTTAACAAAACTCTAAAGTCTTTAGCCAATCTAACATTCTATAAATGTTAGGAATAGGGCATCCTAGCAAGACAGAAGACATTGAGGCAACTGCTTTACTCCATCCAAGCACTGCAAAGGAAAAAAAAATGTGAGCACCTCCCAACACCCATCTCAAACCAGAAAAGTCCAATTGGGGGCTTACACGTCTAATCTTGCTGGACTATGATGAAGTACCCCAACATAGTATAATAACATCACAGGTCACTAATCATAGATCACCAGAACAGAAAATAATAATGAAAAAGTTCGAAAAGGTGTGTGAGGTACCAAGATGTGACACAGACATGAAGCAAGTATATGCTGTTGTAAAAATGGGGCTGATAGACCTGTGTGAGGCAGGGGTACCACAAACCTTCAGTTTGTAAAATTGTGCAAGGCACTATAAAGTGGAGCACAGTGAAGTCAGGTTACACACATGGTTATGTTTTCCTATTGTCCTAATCACAGAAATACCTGAATCTGGGTAATTTAAGAGAGTAGAGATTCATTGAGTTTATGGTTTCAGAGGTTGAGAAAGCCAAAGACATATTTGCATCTAAATTAGAGTCTTACTGAATTACAACATGGTGGAGGGCAGGAGTGTGTCCAGATCAGAACAAGCCTCTGTCTCATTCTCTCACTTTATCGGCCCCCCAGGATTCAGCCATGGGAGTCCCCTCCTAAGGCTCCACCATAGCTAGATTAAGTCTCTTCTTAATACCTTCACAATACAACCAAATTCCAACAGGTATCTGAGGGGACACATTTTAGCCATAGCATATTTATAGAAATATTTTAAATAAAAATCAAGGTGTTTTTCTTCAGTGTAAATGCATTTTGTAGGCTTTTTCTTATGAATCCAGGTAAGTCTATCTTGCCCAAGGTATTTCATGCTACATTTAAGCCGTTCCATTGTTAATGAATATGTAGGTGCTGCTGTTATTTAGGTGTGACAGGAGCTATCTTCGTATTTTACGACACATGAACACATAAGGTATTTAGATTCCTAGAAATGCAATTGCTGAATAGAAGGATAACTGACTCCTACATCTTTTATATATCTGAAGAAATCATCTTCCCATTAATATCATGTCTTATGTCTACAGAGAAGGTATTAGACCACGCTACATATTACCAATCTTGTTCATTTGTGTCAATGTATTTTTTAAAAAGTGCTTTCAGATTTGTTATTTTCCTCTTCTGCCTACACTAGTTTTATAATTTTTGTTTCAACTCTCAAACATAATTTAGAAAATTCAGGATAAGAAGAAAAGTTTATGGTATTTACACTTTTTTTTCTCATTATATCTTTTTTCTTTTTCTATATTCCCTACACACTCTATTTTTAAAAACTATTTCCTTTCTGTTTAGAAAACTTTGTTAACTATACTTTTAGGGTAGATTTACTAGTGATAGCTTTTCCTTATCCTGAGAAATTCCTTATTTTCCCTTCATTCCTTATTTTATTTCATTATTTTTGAGAGAGAAAGTTTTGCTATAGGGCAAATGTGCTTGCCACAGAGACAGAGAGACAGAAGGCGAGATAGCGCTTCACAGGGGCATGGCCATGCCACAATTCCTTCGCCTCAATTCTTCTCTCAGAATCTTGGCATCATGGACATGTGCCCAGTGTGAGTTTCAAGCCACCATATCTGAGACTCGAACCACAGTCTTCATGGGCATCCAGCAATGTAGCTATTACACAATCTGTCGGTCCCCCCTTCATTTCTGAAAAATACATTCACTGGGCACAAGATTCTAGTATGAAAGTTTATTTCTTTCAGTACCTAAAACATATCTGTCATTTATTTCTGGCTTCCATAAAACAATTAGAATGGTAGCATAAAAAGTATGTCATTTTTCTACAAGTAAGATGTCATTCTTCTCTGGGTGCTTTAAAGATTTTTATCTATTTTTAGATGTTTGTGCATTATTTGTCTTGGTATGGATATCTTTGAACTTATGCTGGAGACTTAACTTCTTTCATTATAGGTTTATGCCTTTCACAAGATTTATAAAAATTTTCAGTTCTTCTAATACTTTTTTAATCTATGTATTCTTTCCCCTCTATTTGAAGCTTGAATATATGAATATTAGATTTTTTTAATACTTCCACAGGACTTTGGAACTATTTCTAATATCCCTCAATTATTATTTCTCTGTTTTTTGGGGGATAATTTTTTTTATTGTATTTTAGGACTCACCAAGTTTTTCCTTTGTTTTCTTCATTTTTCTGTTGAGTCCATCCACTGAATTTTTATTTTGGTTATCGCATTGTTAAGTGCTAAAATTTTCATTTGGCTTCACTTTACGGCTGCTATTATTTTCATTCATTTCAAGTGTATTTGCAATTCCTTATTGAAGTATTTTTATCATGCCTACTTTTAAGTATCACACTTATGACATCTCTGTCATTTTGATGCTATCATCAGTTGACAGTCTTTTTAATATTTTTAATGCAGTTTGGGATCTTTCTGGTCCTTTGATGAATGATTTTTGACAGAAGCCTAGACATTTTAATATTATTTTATGAGACTCTAGAATTTACTTAAATTTTCTGTTCTAACGGTATTTCTCAGATTTTGCTCTGTCAAGGCAAGAGAGGAGTGCTACATTGTTTCTTCCAGCTGGAGGTAGAAGTTCTGGTTGTTATTGCTGGATATTTCAGCATCCCACAAGGCTTTCACTGATGCCATAGTAGGAGTCTCTCATTATTGATGTTAAAAGTCTTAACTCTTGGGACCAGCAGGTGGTGTACTGGTTAGGGTGCTGGATTCCCATTGGCTGACCTCTGTTTGAGTCCTGGACTTCACAGCTTGAAATTCAAGCTAGGCAAGTGTGCACATGTGCCCAAAATCCAGGGGGAAGAATGGAGGAGAAGGGATTGAGGTGTGGCCATCCCTGCTAGGGAGTGATTTCTCACTTTTTGTTTCTCTGTCTGTTTTTGTGTGGCAGGCACACTCACCCTATAGCAAAAATTAAAATTTAAAAAAAAAAATCTTAACTCTCCACTAGGACTTTTCTGAAACTACTCCAGGAGGAAGGGAATGCCTTGTTTCTGGAGGGTGAAGGTGAAAGAGGGTAAGGCGCTGGACTCCCCTGTGGTAGACCATGGTTCAAATCCCAGACTCGGAGGTCTGAAACCCAGGCCAAGCATGTGCATGTATACTCAAAATCCCGAGAGGAAAATGGAGGAGAGGGATTGTGGCATAGCTACCCACCCCAACACAGTGTGATTTCTTTCTGTCTGTCTCTCTGTCTTTCTCTCTCTCTCTGTCTGGTTAGTGCATGTACACTGTAGCCAAAATCTCTTTCTCAAAAAATAAATAAATAAATAAATAAATAGGGGGAATTTTTGTCTTTCTATGTAGTCTCTCCCAGCACTGCAAAGTGGGATGCTCACTAGAAGCTGATTCATCTCACTCTTTGGCTGTCTCTGACACCACTTCTATTTATACTGGTTGTGGGAAAAGTCATGACACAGTTTGCAACAGATGGTGCTCATCCATTTTTGGAAATACTAGAGTCATTTGCATCTATGCTATTGCTAGGTCATTTGACAACTGATGGTTCTAGCTTCATTCTAAGAAAAAAAATTGATTTCATTGAGTTTTGGAGATTTTACAAGTTGAAGATGAAAGACCAAATTGCATTTTTGCCATTTTTTACTGGTTTACTTTTGTAAAGGAAAGAATGTGCATCAGGTTTGTGAAAAGTTGCATAAATTTTATGGAGACAATGCTCTACAAGAACATCAGTGCCAACGATGGTAAACAGAATTCTGGTGACTTTGATCTCAACAAGGCTTCTTGGTCAGGAAGACCCACAGAGGTTGAAGATGACAGAATAACGGCACTAATAGAGGCAAAACCCATGTTACAGGACACGGGAGCTTTCAGAAACAGCGAACAGCCATCACTTAAGTGTTCTCCACCACCTGAAGAAGTGGCTACCTAAGCAAGCTTGCTATTTGGGTTCCTTATGAACTTAAAGAAGTTCATTTAATGGCACATTTAAACATCTGCCACATGCTCATTAAACATGAGGAAAATAATCCTTTTATGAAGTGACTGATAACTGCTGAAGAGAAGTGGATTGTTTATGACAATGTGGTGTGCAAACAGTCTTGGTCCTGATGTGATGATTCACCTCAAATGATATCGAAAGCAGACATTCATCAGAGGAAGGTTATGCTCTCAGTGTGGTGGGATTTTAAAGGCGTCATGTTTTTTTGAGCTCTAAACAAGGGACCAAAAAATCTATTTGAATATGTACTGTCAGTAATTGGACTATTTGAACAAACCCATCATTTAGAAAAGTCCAGAGCTCGTTGATCAAAAAGGAGTTGTGTTCCATCATGACAGCCTTCAACCACACACAAGCTCGATCACCCGTCAAGAACTATTGGAGCTTGGATGGCATGTTGCCACTCCCACCATCCTCACCTGACCTGGCATGTCAGACTTCCGCTTGTTTCTCTCTCTTCAAAACTCCTTGTGTGGTACAACTGCCAATTCAGATGAGGCTGTAAATCAACACCTTGTTCAGTTTGTCAGCAAAACAAAAACAGGTCTTTTTATGAATGAGGAATTATAAAGCTCACTGAAAGATGGCAAAAAGTTATTAAACAAAATGGGCACTAAATCACTGATTGATCTTTGTTCTTTATATAAATAAATGACCTTTGAAAAATATAGAAAAAATGCATCATGACTTTTCTTCCAACCCAATAGTATTATAATTGGAGGCACCACACACCATGCCCATACAAGAGAGCAAACATATTGGCAAGTGCTGTCCATGTTCTCACTTTTCCACCGGCTGCTCTCCCTCCTCCTACTCAGTCACACTCACTCTCCTTGGGCCTCATTCACTGGAAACACAGCATTAAACTTAGGCCAATTAACCCTACAATGGCCTCTAAGTGTTGAAGCGAAAGGAAGAGTGGTATTTCCTCATTTTAATTCAAAAGCTAGGTATGACTAAATGATAGAGAGGAAGGTATGTCAAAAGCCAAGACAGGCAGAAAGCTTGGCCTCCTGTGCCAGACAGTTAGCCAAGCAGTGACCGCAGAGGAAAAGGTATGAAGGAAATTCTAAGTGCTACTCCAGTGAGCACACACAAATGAGAAGAAAATGAAACAATCTGATTGCTGATATGGACAAAGTTTTAGTGGTCTGGATAGAAATCCAGAGAGAAGACAGGCATATTGGTTTTCTTTTAGGCATAAGTTATTGTACAATTAATAGACTACAGTATAGAGTAAACCTAGTATAAACATAACTCATACATGTACTGGGAAACCAAAAATTTTATGTAACTCACTCTATTGTGATTATTTTACTGTGATGATCTGGAACAACTCATAGTATCTCCAAAGTATGCCTTTATATATAAATCTATACAAGAAGTTTAGACCAATGCTTGATAATTGCTTGAGAATAATCAACTATTTAAATGAGTAATGGAATAACGAGGGACTGTAAGTTTTATTATATTATTAGATGTGAGTTTATATTGTTTAAATTTTTCAGAAGTTATATGTTACTTTTTTATGTATTACTTTTGAATGAAATACATATGTGTATATACATATTATATATATCATATTATATACATATATAATACATGTATATATACATATTATATATATCATATTATATGCATATATAATACATGTATATATATATACATATTATATGTATATGTAAAATTCATTCATTTTTTCCATGAGAAAGATATATAAAGAGAGAGGAAAAGGAGAGAGATAAGGACAGAGACAGGCACCCCTACAGGATCTTCACACTGCAATCCAACCCCAAGTCTCAACCAGCTGTAATCACAGGCATGCTTATACATGCCCAGTGTGTACTGGCAGGCTTCTGTATGCAAACCTGGGACGATTCCATGTGGGTCCATCATGGTAGAGTGTTGTATCACTACTGCGCCACCCGCCGGTCGTAAATACATATTACATATTTGAAGTGGCCTGTTAACCTGAGATCATAATCCTTGACTCCTCTGAGCTGTGGACTCATGATAGATATCACAGGATCTGTGACAGGGTACAAATAAAACAAGTTTAATTCCTTCCTGCTAATTAGAATATTACCTTTGTGAAATGTATCATGTTATGTTTAATTATATTGTAAAGAAATTTCCCACTTTAGACAGGGTTGTGGCAATGTTGACTGCAAAAATATATCACCAGGTAGCATGATATAATCATTTTGCAAAGTTGAACCTCTAGACTATGTCCATTGATAAAATTTAAATACAGTGTGTGCATGTGTGTGATGCAACCTACGCAATTATGAATATTTGTCTATATTATCTTACTGGAGTTGGAAAATGTCAATGTACTATTAAGTATTTCAGTTTGTCCTCATGATCGAACATAATAGGATATAAAACTTGGACAACTTATTGCGTGGAGAGCTTCTTGCTAACAGTGCAAGGTCCTCAAAGTTAAAAGCACTTAATTCTGTTCACTCTCAAAAGTTATTGGATAAGATGTATCTTTTTAATAAAGAGGATTGTATAATTTCAAGACTAAAACACTTAATTGCTTTAATTCAAATGCATTATATCGAAGAATACTGAAGGTTACTTATTATATTGGAAAGTTAAATCATTTAAGTAGGATTAGTGAGACCATGTTACTATGTGGCTTGGAAATACTCAAATGTTTTCTGTCTTGAAGTAGAGGAATAGACTTCAAGTTATGTTCTCTTATAAATAGTGTCAGCGTTTTAAATTGCTCCACATCTTTTCTAATATTTTGAGGAAAGCTATGGAATTATTCAGACATGCATCTTTTGTATTTCCATGTGAATTCAGATGAAACAGATGTTCTTGCATTTCCTAGTTTTTATTTGCTACATTTTGGCCCACATGTTCAAAGAAAAAAATTCATTTTTTGTCAGTTGTTTTTGGAAATCTCTCAAGACTTTGAAATCTTCAAATGTTTCAAATCCGCAGTTTCTTTGGTAACAAAAATTGTGGTAGGGGAAAAAAATCCTCAATTTACAAATGAAGCATCTGTGATGTTTCAAGAGATCTGGCTTTCCTGCTTGTTCAAAGAAAGAAGCAGAATGTCCTGGCAAACTTGACCTACTGAACTTTCATATTTATCTGTTTTTCCTTCTTAAATCCCACTAAAACAAAGACGCAAACTAAATAAGGAATAAAAATGCCATTTTCATGCAAGGATGGAAATAATGGGAAAAACAGTCACAGACAAGTGATGACAACATTGTTTAGTCAGCTTGATACGAATGCACTTGTGAAAACTGACTTAGACAGAAATAGCTGAAACCTAAGTGAAAGCAAGGAAATGTGAAGGAAGAAAATAATAAATATTTTCAAGCTTTAAAAAATATGAGATAACTAAGACTTAAGAATGTGGAGACCAGAAAAATAGCTAAAAGAAAACGATTCAATTAAACTTTGTAGACACAACAATTAGCTTCTCTATTCCTAATACTTTCACTCATGCTCTTCAGACTACAGAGTGCTTTTTGCCTTTTGATCTGGACACTTTGAAAGCAAGAGGTCAAATAAATAAAATCAGCAAAGTTATTCTAAGAGTTTTAGGGTATGAAGAGAAATTTCTATAAGCAGTAGTCTAGAGAGGACTATATGAAAAAAGAAAAGGAAAGGAAAGGAAAGAAAAGAAAAAAGAAAAGAAAAGAAAAGAAAAGAAAAGAAAAGAAAAGAAAAGAAAAGAAAAGAAAAGAAAAGAAAAGAAAAGAAAGGGAAGGGAAAGACACTACAGACCAAACGGGGCCCGTCATGAGACATCACACCAAGAAAATGAGGATGGCATGAGGTCTGTACACTAATTGGTGAAACCCTTTGCTCACTCTAAAATGCTGAAAGCCAGACCCAAACTTCCACTGAGAAGTAAAGAGGAAAATATATCTTTGGAGAAATTCACTTTCTCTGAAGAAAAGATCTACATTTCAGTAATTGAGGAAACTTTTGGGCAACTGTATTATCATTGTACAGTTAAGAATATCACTCAATGACCACCTGCTACTAATAGACTATCAGATACATATTAGTGCCTCATTCTTAAATATAAACATGAGGAGATCTTGTCATCTTTTTTAAAAAACGAAGAGACCAAAGGACACACACAGAAAAAGAAAAAAAACTTTTAAAAAAAGAAAATTAAAGAAATAAGCAATGACTCAAAAGAAAATGCAAAGAGTAGAAGTCCTTAAAAAAATCTGCAGATAGATTAGACAATAGCATACATGAAAAAAGATACTTTTATAAAAAGAAAAATGGAGGGACCAGCAGGTGGCATAGTAGTTATGTCTCTGGACTTCTATATAGCCTACTGTGGTTCAAGTCCCAGACCTGTTGGCTTGAAATGCACACTGGGTGCATATGCATGGGTGCCCAAGATTCCAGGAGGAGAACAGAGGAGAAGGAACTGTAGTGTTGCCATTCCCCTGGGTGGGTGATTTCTCACTTTCCCTCTCACTGTCTCACTCTCTCCTTCTGGGGAGCATACATGTCCTAAGGCAAAAAAAAAAAAAATCTACAAAGAAATAAAAGAACATCATGACAGACACGTGTGTGCGTGCCCGAAATCCCAGGAGGAGAACAGAGGAGGTACTGTGAAATGGCCATCCTCCTTGGGAGATGATTTCTGACTTTCCCTCTCACTGTCTCTCTCTGGCGAACATGCACAACCTATGGCAAAAAACGAAATAAAAAAAAAAAAAGAAAGAAAAGAAAAAGACAGGAAAGGAAAATGGAGACATTTAGTGGATAATAAGAGCAAATAGTAAAACAAAGTAGGAAAAGATCAGTAGAGTGGAAGATGAAATGGAGAAATCTCAGAAAGTAAAATCATGATGCAGAGAAATAAAAAGTAGGAGAGTAAGGGTGTAAAAACAATAAAGTTAATACAGAAGTTCAATAGCTGACTGGTAAAAAAGATCAGAAAAAAAAGATAATAAATTTTCAATATAAAACAGAACTGATAGGTTACCTGTTATGTTTAACCACTGGGGAAGATTTTGTAACTCTGATAGAGCATAGAAAAACAGCAGTAAGAACATAGAAACTCAAGTAATTGTTGAGATGAGATACTCCTTAACATTAAGGAAAACAAAATGTTATGCAAGAGCTATAATTATGGCAAACAACCAAGCTTAGCCATGAAGAATAATTAAATATTTATGGCATGTAAACACTGAGTATTAATTTAAGCATAAATGCTTATATAACTAAATTTTGAGGCCTAGTGGAGAGGTAAGTATATATATGGAGTATGATATAAGGGAAATAAATTCTTAGTTTTCTCCTATAAGAAATTAATAGTTTCAAATATTTCTAAAATCAAGCATCATATTATAGCATCTTAGATATGTGAATGTGAATGGTAGGTAAGTAACTACAGAAAGGTTACCTCTCAGGAGCTAGCAATAGATCTGAGAGAAGAGATGGGTAAGGCAAAGATTTTGAACTTTTAAATAATATACATGATTTCATCAGCTTAGGATTTGATTTTACTCTACTTATAAAGTTAACCTATCACTATTTTAAGGATGCTGACTAAAAATAGAAGACTCCTGAGTCAGAGACAAAAGAATGTATTACTCATTGTAAGCAAGCAGCAAGACTTTTATTCTATTTACCTTACTTACTCCCCTCTTGTCCTCAAGTCTCACTAGAACAAAACAATGGGCTCAGATGGAGGTAACCACAAGGGAGATCTAAGCTACAACTATGAAACACTGAGTTTGGGAAACGCATTACTTTACTTGTAAGCAAGCCTCTGTGCTCGGATAAACAACATTATCTCATCTCTCAAAATTAGAAGCTGCGTAAACAACCCTAAGAAATGGCTCCAGGTAAAAAATTATCAGTCCTTGCCATCTTGGAACACTCAAGAGGAGAGCGAGAGACCCATGGAGGACTGGATCTCCCAACCCAGATTTTGGCTCTGCTATGTACTAGCTGTAATTTGGGGCAAGTCTCTTTACTCCTGAAAAGTTCATATGTTTTTTTGCTTTGATCAGATTTGTTTTTTGAGAGATTTTCACTGTAGGGCGCGTGCGCTCGCCAGACAGACAGAGAGAGACATAGAGACAGAAAGCGAGAAATCACCCCCCAGGGGGGGATGTGACGCCGCAATCCCTTCTCCTCCATTCTCCTCTCGGGATCTTGGGCACGCATGCACCCGCGCCCGGCATGAGTTTTAAGCCACCGGGTCCGGGACACGAACCGCGGTTGACTACGTGGGAGGCCAGCGACATAGCCATTACGCTAACTGCTGGTCCCAAAAGTTCATATGTTTTTTAATGTATGGTAGTGGTAACACTAATGACTTGAACCTGAAATAATGAGCATAAAACTCCAAGGATTGTGCCAGGCATACAATAGGCACTAAAGTTATTATTTTTATATTTCTAAAAAAAAAAAAGAAAAAAGCATGCAAAGACCAAAAATAAAGCGTAAATTCTGATATTCTCCACTATCCATAAATCAGAATCATATGTTCTCTTCAAAATATTAAATTTCCTAAGCCTCAGTTGTAGCACTCACAAAATGACAACAGTAATATTCTTATCACAAGGCAATGGAAGCACATCATAAGCAATTAAATATTATATACTGTTTATTTTACTAATACTACTAATATGTACTAATATATTCAACTTTACTGCTTATACTTATACAAGAGACTATTGTATTAAAAATTAAATAGCAAGAAGAAATTGTGTGTCAAAGACACTTGTCAAACATCATAATATAATTTCAGCTTCAGAAGTTTTCTTTAAAAAAAAATATGTTATGCCAGAAGGCACATGTACTAGCAAAAGAGAGAAGAATAGCAAAAGTACTCCCCAAATGGGATTTGTCATGCTAAATACCTTTCCTTCATAGTTTTATTCTGTCAGGAACTTGGGCATGCTTACATGGTCCTGATGTGCTCTTCAAGCTGATTGGGTAAGAACTAGAACCCCGATGGTCATGTGGGATCCAGCTTCTGCAGTGCAGCACCCAGCTGCCACACTACAGGGTCCAACCTCCACCTTTATTTAAGCTAATATAATCACTTTCCTAGAAAATGTTTAAATACAGAAGCCTCCTAATTTTAAAAGACTCTTTTAAAAACGATTTATTAAATTTTATTTATTATTATTATTAATTTTAAAAAATTATTCTATCAGGTATTTGTGCTTACACAGAGAGAGAAAAAGCAAACTGCCAAATCTTGGACTTCAACCACAGTCATTTGCAACTCTAGTACCTTAACTACCACACCACCTGCTGGTCCTGAACAGATACTTTTAAAAATACTATTTATTCAAGGAAAGTCAGTTTACTGTGTATGAGATATTGTTCTGAGGAAAACGTGGTATGTGTGATTTAGTATGTTATTCTGAAGACTTCCACAGCTTATGTACATCAGCTTCTTAAAAGAACAATATCAACAGTACTGAGACTACTGTGGTGATGGATTGATAAGATTTATGGTTATCTCTAAGATCTGGTGACAACAAAACTCCAGAAGTAGTTCACGTAGGCTAATTATAATCTCCCTTCCAATGTTCTAGCAATCTAATCCCTCCTAATAATTATTTACTCTTCATAAAATCATTTGCAATAAAATACGAAATTATTCAATATATAAAATCCATGGAGAAATTGCTTAAATTTTCTATATGAGAATTACATTCTCTCATTTCTTCTGGAAGAATTATTTATGTATGTTTTCTTTTAAATTTTAATTATTAATATATAAAATGTATCATGTCTTTTATAAAAATATAAAATTAAAAATGTCACATTAATTACAGAACTTATTCATGAAAAATGTTCCAATGCTTTTGAGAGGCAGTATACTTAAAGTTTAAGAGCATGGAATCTAGAACTAGACTCCCAGGGCTGTAAACTCAGCTCTACCCATTTCTGCTGTGTAATGTCAGGTGAGTCACCGAACCCCTGTGTTTCCTCCTCTCTAACATAGACTAATATCATTTACCTATCTTATAAGTTTGTAGCAGGGGATAAATGAGTTAGCATATCTAAAGTATTCTGAACAGTGTTTAACACTATAGTGTTTAAGTACTATAGAGGTGCTACCTGTTATGATACTGCTGACAAATTTCAAAGCTGATTAAATTGCTAAATAAGAGGCTATTGTTTTTATGATGCTAAATATATAAATATTAGGAACAAATAAAATATTTATTTTCATAAAAAGCCTATTGTAGAGTTATAAGCTAAAACACTTTTTCTCTTCCTCTGTCTCCCCCTCTGTCTCTCTCCTCTCATGCTAGTGTGTGTGCCCTCTGGCATAAAAATTAAAATGAAAAGAAAGTTCTTTAAAAATGTTGAAATTATATTATGACCTTTGATGAGCTGTTGTACATAGTATCTTGGACACAAAATTTCTTCTTATTTGATTTTTAATGCAATTATCTTTCTGTCATAGAAGTGGTAAAGTCAGGGTGTTAGCACAAGTTAGTAAAATAAGCGTATATAGTATATTAATTAAATATATAGTATTTAATTGCTTTTGTTGTGCTTCTGTTGTCTTTTGTTCACGCTAGAATCATTCCCATTTCGAAAGTGCTAAAATGGAGACTAAAACACTTTTAAAAGTCAATTAGCAGTTGAGATAAACACCACACTCAAAGCAATACTTGTTCAAAAATGGGCAACAGTTAAATCTCCATGAGGCGTGTCACAGATTATACTCAGTTTTTAACATTACTACTTCATTAGGCCAAGATTTCTTCAGGGAAAATAAGAAATGCCATATCCTGTTTATGTGTCTTGTCTCAGAAAGAGAACTTAGTGTCCTTCTTAAACAAGAAGGCATTCATTTCCAAGACAGTAGAGTGTGATTAATTGCCTCTTGATTTAGTTTTCTTTTGATGTGGTCAGGACATATCTTTAATTTATGTGTAATGTTTTGATAAAGAAATTCAGTATCACGCGAACCAAGCTGACACATTTTTCACGAATATGCTGTTAAAGAAGCAATTGTATTTGTACCTTAAACAAAAAGAAAGAAAAGTCAATAAATAGATCTTTTTCAGGATATAATTTATGACAGGAGTTCTACAAACTGTGTTTTTCTTTGCCAAATAATTCCTTTCAAGTGCTTTTTTTTTTTTAGAATTATGTAATGTCTCTTATTTTATGCCAGAAAAATAACCAGGATATGAATTTGACATCACATGCATGGTGAGAGCGTGGAAAAAAGTCTGAGAATGCTATTTACTTTCATACAAAAGGTCACAGAATAATTCTGCAAGTCAACACTTGAAACTGGCTGGCTGAAAGCCTTGGATATTTGGAAAATTAATGTGTGTGCTTTCAAAATGTATGTGTGCATATGCTTCTAAAAAATCCTTAGACAAAGCAGAGAACCTTGTGTCCACCCAATTTTCCAACTGTCTTTGTGAGAGAATTTTGTAAATCTCCATGGTCATACTTGCAGGATCACTTAAGCTAGTGAATCCAGGAGAAAAAAAATATTTTTAAATAGTGAACTTTATGGGCCAGCCCCTCTAGTCTAGTGGTAGAGAGCCATATCTCAGATGGCAGATGAAGGTTCGAATCCCAACCATGGCATCTTGTAAGACACTCCAGGTGAAAGGATAGAGAAATGGAAGAGAAGTGACTGCAGTGTGACTACGCTCCATTGTGGGGTGCTTTCTCCTCTCTCTCTCTCTCTCTTTGCTTCTCTATCTGTCTCTTTCTCTGGTGAGCACATGTACCCTCTGGAAATTAAAAGAAAAAAAATTACACTATGAATTATTTGAGTGTGTTACACTCTGACTTCAAGGATTTCCCAAGTGATGCTCTTAGACTTTTAAAAATTCAACATCTTCATATGTCTGTATCTGATTATGTCTTCCAGATTATGTTAATTAGATGTAACTCACAAAGTGTATTCATTTTATATACCATTATAACTTTATGATCTACATAAAAATGCCATTTTGGAGAATGAAGTAATATTTAGTAGAGCTGCTGGTTACTTTTTCTTAAAGCTTAAATAGCTCATATTTGTGATTTAATTCAGTCATCCTGTGTCCACACTGTATTACAGCATATGGGGAAGGGGTAAATGGGGGAGCCTAAGAGTGATTGAATTTACTAATGGTTGCAAATACTTAATATATATTGAGTGCTTGCTGTGTGTTAAGAACTTATCTAAGCATTTTATGTGTAATAACGTGTGTATTGCTCACACCCACTCTGGAGCAGGTACTTTTATTATCTTCATTTTAGACATGGTAAAACTGCAATGTAAAGGAGTTGAAATAATTTCTCTCTGGTCACAAAGTTTAGGTAAACAAACCCCCACACAGTGCTGCTCCTTAATACACTGAATCTCAATGGAAACACCTTTCTGCATTTTATTTTATAATTTCCTATTTATGTGTAATTGTACTGTGCTGTAGGATACAGCATAGTTTTTTCAAAGCATGCATGCAGTGTATGATAATCAAACCAAGGATATTACCATATTCACCATCGTTCACAAAGCACATTACATTATATTGTGTATCTTCAATTTTCATTTTACTAAGGGAATACTTTCACTAAAAAATGTCTGTCTAAAGCATCTCAGGAAAGAACTTCATTTGAATAAACTTGAGTTTGAATCTGAGCCCTTCTTGCTTAAGTTAAAAAACCATGTATTTTTGATAATCCCTAAAGAGATTTAGGTAATACACATTTTTAACAAAGTATGCAAGGGTGATGATGAACTTTTTTTAAAAATATTTATTTATTTAATTTTATTTATTCGTTCATTTATTTTAATTTGACCAAAGAGACAGAGAGAGAGAAAGTGAGAAAGCAAGCCACCATGCCCAGGACTCAAACCGTGGTCAGTCATGTGGGAATGTCCAGCACCTTAACCACCATGCCACCTGCTGGTCTCTGGTGATGAACTTTTTGAAATATAACATAGTGAGGCTCACTGGAAGTGGAGAAAAGACCTTCCCAATGAGTACAGTGCATGTATGCACCACCCAGACTACCCTGAATGTGGAGCCTAACCAGGAGTTTATTTGGTGAGCGTGGAGATAAATCATGGGTTTTCTCCTGAATCCAATAAAATCTGGGGAAATGTCCTAGTTTCACAGTAGGAAACCTTACTCTAATAGCCAAATTTTCAAGTGAGCTTCACCAGAGAGGTCTCGAGAGATTCACTCCACTTACTACTGCTGGAATTTCACTGCAAACTTTGTCAAGTGTGGTTACAGTGACTGAAAGCTGTCCTATGGACTTGCTTCTCTGCACTCTGCTTTTTCATGTTTAGACCTCCCGATTCCCTGCTATGCTTGCCTCTCAAACATTCTGTTTATGTGATTTGGGAGAAATGTATCTTGCGGCATTTGGAATTAATTTTGTAGAAACTACTCTTACATTTCTCTTTTGAAGCTATTTTCTGGATATATAGACCTCTTCTAGATAATCACGGCCCTCTGGGAAGGGATAAATGAGTAGATAAATGTGATGGGATCTTTATATCCACAACTGTCTTCTACCCCACCCCCAAAACAAATTTGTCTGTAAGAACGTAACTATTTCATAGTAAATAAGAGATCTACCGTGGAAAAAATGTTATTTGAACAAATGTTAGTCACTACCAAAACAACATTGTTTTCCCTAACAATACAATATTAATATGATCTCATAAATTTCCTTTAAACATAATTACTTTGAATTCTTTTAGATTGACATTAACACTTTCCTGTCCAATGGATCTCAAGAATTTTCCAATGGATGTTCAAACTTGTATAATGCAACTGGAAAGCTGTAAGTATAAAATACTTCTTCAATAAATAGTTCTTTTAAATTAGTAAATATAAGATTTTAATGGCTTATACAATTTTATTTTATCAACTTGGTGGCTTGTTTACTATTTAGACATGTAATCTTTCACCAGTATGAATGTACTGCTATCTACTAACACATGCTCACCATACTGAGAGAGAAAAAAATTGAGGATCTAGAAATAACAGCTTTTAAGCTCAAAATCATATACATACCTCACCAAAGGTAAAAAGGACAATAATCATTAAAACCAAACTGCCATTTGGGACCAGCAGGTGGCATGGTGATTGAGGCACTGGACTCCCACATGGTTGACCATGGTTTGATCCCAGACTGGGCAGCTTGAAAATCATACCAGGCATGTGTGTGTGTGTGTGTGTGTGTGTGTGTGTGTGTGTGTGCCCAAAATCCTGAGGAGAGGATGGAGGAGAAGGGATTGCTGCATAGTCAGCCCCTGAGAGGTGGTTTCTCACCTTCCCTCTCTGTAACTCTCTATCTCTCCTCTCCAGCAAGTGTATGTACCCTATGACAAAAACCTAAAATATCATAAAAAAACCCTGTCATTTATTTACTAAGTGCCTACTCTATATATATATATATATATGTGTGTGTGTATATATATGTATACATATATATATATGTATACACACACACACACACACACACACACATATATATATATATATTCTTTTTTCTTATACTCAGAATAAAATTATTGTTATCCTCATGTTTTCAGTTGTGAAAATGGCCATCTTAAGCAATTGAATATTGTGGTCCAATTCATGGAGGTGAAAACCACAAGCTAATTCCAAAGCCTATGCTTCTTTTATTAACTAGTATTTATTATTTCAAAATTAGTGTGGTGGGTATGTTATGTAGGTATCTCTGGAGAAAACAAATTGGTTACACACCATCAGAAACTTATTTATGCTCTAAATTTCTGTTTTCAAAGTGGATTTATATGAATCATTAATCTTAACCCAGATGAAATTTCAGGTCTTTCTGTTTCTCGGAACATACCTAGATAATCAACCCTGAGTTGATTGTTTTCAGTGCTTAATCCCATGAGAAAAATAAAAAATATTCAGTATTTTGCTTGTGATAGAAAAGTTCTGTCTTGGTTTATTCCTTGAGAAAGATTTGAAGGTAGCTCTTCAGAATTCATGTCTGAGGCAAAGTTTGTAGTGTGGTGGAGTTGTCACTAGATGGCGTGCCTACCTTACAGGGGAATATGATCACCCCCCACACACACCCATCAACCCATAGCTCTGTCACTGCATTGAACTTTTCTTAATGAGGTGAAAATATCTATTTCTCTGATAGTACCTTCTTTTTATAAAATTTAAGCAGATTAACTTTTGTAAATAATTCATAAATATTAAGTATACATGTGGAATAAGATACTAAAGTAAATGAAAAGAATCTAAACTTGGGGAAACCACTCAGAATTATAAGTGGGAAGGGATAACAGAAGGTTCCCAGCAGCAGAGATTTTGAAGTGCACCATGAAGAAAGGCAATTTGAGGAAGGGCTGATTACGTGTCTTGGTTGCCAAATTAAGTACGTGCTAGGACTCAGAAGGAAAAAAAAAAAGAAGGAAAAAAGCATGTGCAAAACAGTCCACCGGTGCCCTAGTGACAAAGCCAGGGATGGTGAATATTATTCAATAGAAAAAGAGAGCAACAATCGAAGCTTTAAGGAGCAAGAAAACTATCTGGTCAATGCTGTGCCTCTTACAGGTTACTTTAGCCAAATGAACCAAAATGATTTAAATAGTTTCTTTTAACAGTTTAGCAGAAAGAATAGAAAGTAGGAACAAAGAGGAATGATGTGGAAGATAGAGATGACAGAGACTGGTACAAAGCGGCTGTTAAGGCACCAGGTCCCTGTAAATCAGATAAAGAGGTTAGATAAATGGAATCATATAGAAGCTTTAAAGAAGAACAGAAACAGAGTAAAAAGCAAAGGTTGGTGGGAGTATTGATAAATCCAATCTTAATACATTTAAGGTTTGGTAAATTTAGGTCTAAAGTCAAAAGGAGGAGTTAGAATCCAAGATAGTTTATTACTACAAGGTATATACAGAGGCATGCAAGTATCAGGTAAAATAGCTGAAAAAGTGAATATAGAGAATGTACACTCAAGGTCAACTAGAAAACACAGGCCAGTTTCCATGACAATTTATATCTCTAAAATGCAAATTAGTGTATCTCCAATAAAACAGAAATATTAAATTATATATGCACAGAAAGAATTATGTAACAAAAGCTTATTTTTCACTAAATATTTCAAACTTGACCCCCAATCTTTGAGTGTCACTTTTGCTTATAATAAATGAAATTGAGTGAAATTCTTTTTTTTTTTCTTTTTGGAGAGGTTTTTGCTATAGGGCACGTGCGCTTGCCAGACAGACAGAGAGAGACATAGAGACAGAAAGCGAGAAATCACCCCCCAGGGGGGATGGTCACGCTGCAATCCCTTCTCCTCCATTCTCCTCTCGGGATCGTGGGCACGCCCACATGAGTTTTAAGCCACTGGGTCCAGGACGTGAACCGCGGTCGACTACGTGGGAGTCCAGCGACATAGCCATTACACTAACTGCTGGTTCCCAAATTGAGTGAAATTGTTAATAAAGACAAGCTATTAAAGTGACTAGTAAGACCAGCAGATGGCATGGTGGTGAAGGTGATGGACCTCCACATAGCCAACTGCAGTTTCAGTCCCAGACCTGGTGGCTTGAAAATCACTCCAGGTAAATGTATGCATGCCTAAAACTCTGAAAGGAGAATGGAGAAGGGATTACAACATAGCCAACTCCTCTGGGGGTGATTTCTCGCTTTTCCTCTCTCTGTCTCTCTCTAGCAAGTGCACATGCCCTATGACACAAACCTAAAAAAAAAAAAAAAAAGTGATCACTAACCTTCCTTATCTAGAGTAGGTAGTATTAATATACCAAACTTCAGATTTCACTGCATCACCGTTTTTCTTTAACTCTATGAAAATATAAGACTGTATTTTCAAAAGACGATTTTCATTTCCATTGGTATAACAACTTTATTTTTAAATTTATTTTATGTATAAATGCACTTATAAACTATTTTATATTGACACAATATAAAGGACCAATCTATAATAGAGGGAAACTTGGCTGAATTATTCCCTAAGGCTATGCCCTTAAGGAATTTACAGTGCAAATTGATGCATAAGAATAGCTAGAGAAAAAACTGCAAAATCTTATTTTTAGTTTCTAATTAATATCATAAGAAAAACTTCTAATTAGACGAGTTAAAAAAATAACAAAAGCTGTTTTAATCCTGAAAAAATATTGTTTAATTTCTTAGCATCATTAAAGCTGTGGTGTTAATTAGGACAAAGAGGACATAGAATATGTGAACTACCCCATTTTCATAAAGGGCCTAATTTTGTAGTACATGTGTAAAGAGAATGTAGAGGACAAAAGTGGAAAAGTTCAGCAATGTATAAAGATTACAGACATTGTGATTATTGATATTGGAAAAGAAAATATAAGGAAGTTGGGACCAGCAGTTAGCGTAATGGCTATGTCACTGGACTCCCATGTAGTCGACCGCGGTTTGAGTCCCGGACCTGATGGCTTAAACTCATGCTGGGCACATGTGCGTATGTGCCCAAGATCCCGAGAGGAGAATGGAGGAGAAGGGATTGCAGCATGACCATCCCCCCTGGGAGGTGATTTCTCGCTTTCTGTCTGGCGAGCACACGCGCCCTATAGCAAAACCTCTCCAAAAAAAAAAAGAAAATATAAGGAAGTGACACAGTAAAGAGTAGTGTTTTCTGCAAAAAACAACCTAAATTCCTAAAATGACAGAAAAGGGATTTTTAAGGATCAGTTTTTAAAAATAGTAAGAACAATTTTAAGAAACGTTTGAAATATATTTCAATGAGACTTTGCCTAGATATGGCTAAAGATAGAAAAAATATATTTTAATTCAAATATATATTTGAATTAAAATACATAACAATAGATGGAATGTTTTTACTATTTAATTTGTCAAAATCATTTCAAAACTGTGCCTGACAGGACTCGGACTGATTCCTCTGGAGTTTATGCTATGCTTAGTTAAGGCGAAAGACAGGGTTGGTGTTGATATTTTTAACAGTTTTTTTTTTTTTTAACAATTGCTTACTAATAGTCTGTACTGTTATCTAAGCTCTTTTATAATTTAAAAGGTTGGACATTGTCCAAAACAATATTATCCTTTTTATTTGCCTACTTAGAGATACAGATGGTTCTTGTCTTCTGAGTTACTAGTTAAATCTTTGTAATTACAAAATTGGCTAGAAAGTAAAATTTGTCCCAAGATAGAAGTATTTGATAGTGCACTACTTATAAAATTAATCCTCACTTAAGCATTAAACAACTCCAAATATTCTGTCTTAATAATACTTATAACTATCCTCTCCCAATATGCCCACATTTTTGTAGGTTGAAATTTTTTTGCTTATCGTATATTCTTAATATATGACAATATGATAAAAATACAATGCAGTTACAGGCCTTACTAAAGTATGATGACACAAGAGTTTTATGTTTATTACATATATGATCTGATTTCATCCTAACTACAGTATAATAAGATAGGATCAGCTAATTAAGGTTTAAAAAGATTAAGTGACTTTCCTAAGGTCACATAAATATGAAGTATACAACTTGAACTCAATAATTTAATAGCTCTCAATTTTTTTTACATACCATTTAAAAATCTATCTGGCAATTTCCAAATCTTTACAAATTGCACCTATAGTATTCTTAAATTATGTCTACAAGTTAAATATACTCAATAATTCACTTGCATTATCATATAAAAAGACAGAGCTTCCTCCTTTGCAATTTACCTTCTCTCCTCCATGTCCATGTCTTTCCATCCATTAAAATAGTCCTAAACCAAGACCTGCAGAATAGGGCTTCCCCTCCTGGCAGGGGATCTCTTTCTGTGACTCCTGCAGGCTGAGATCACTCACGCTTTAAAATCAGTTGCAGGTCCAGCAGTGGCATAATGGTTACGGTGCTGGATTCCTGCACGGCTGACCGCAGCCTGAGTCTTGGACCCAGCGGCTTGAAAATGCCAGGTGCATGTGCTTACATGCCCCAAAATCTGAGAGAATAATGAAGAAGGGATTGCAGCATGGTCATCCTCCCTGGGGGATGATTTCTCACTTTGTCTCTGTCTTTCCAGCAAGTGCACACGTCCTATAGCAAAAATCCCCACTCCAAAAAAAAAAAAAAAAAAAAAAAAAGAACTTGCAAAACACTTTTGATTCAGACCACAGCTATAGTCAAGTAAGTGATACGACTAAGATATATGTCCCCCATTCCATGTGAACCCAATTGGTTCACTTGAATAAATAGAAAATATTGTTTATCTTTTCCTCAGTTAAATACTGTCTTCTTAGGTCTAGTCTATTTTTATTATTTGAAGATCCATATCTTTCCTGCTTAGTTATGTACTCCCAAAAGGGCACGCCTAAACCAGATATTTTTCCCAAAGCATCCTCTTTCAATACTCGGGTAGCACTCTTCCAAAATGAACCCCCATGTTTAACTCTGAGTAAGTTCTTAAACTAGGCACTGCATGATTGTTACTTATACAACAGATGAAATTCAAAAAAATGTATCATACGATGATATTTTTTATTAAGAAACTGTATAAAGTATGTAAATCTGCTAACTTTTCAGATACTCAGCTTTCTCTTTCATAAGATAAGTGAACTGTACTAGATGATAGCAAGGGTCATTCTCAACTCTAGGTCTGATAAATTCGTTAAATATACAAGACTATAGATCTGATGTACGAAATTAAGAACACAGCATCTAGAAACCATAGGACATCTATAAAAATGGGGACCAGCATAAAGCATAATAGTTATGTCACTTGATTTCCACGGAGTCCACTGCGGTTCAGGTCCCAGACCCGGCAGCTTAAAACTCACGCCGACTGCATATGCATGTGTGCCCAAGATCCTGAGAGGAGAATGGAGAAAAAAGGATTACAGCATGGACATATACCTCCTTGGGGGTAATTTCTCACTATCTGTCTCTCTGTCTCTGTCTCTCCAGCGAATGCACACACCCTATTAGAAAAAAAATTCTATAAAAAATGATAAAGAGGAAAACAAAACCAAAAGGGAGGCCAGCCAAATTAGAAAACAAAAACATAAAAATAAGAAAAATACATAAATAAAAACTTAGAAAAATAATCTTATTTTTTTTAAAGGCACACAGAAGTGTGATTAAAGAGTTTGTGTTAATAACTTGGTGAGAAGGACTTTAGATGTGTTTGAATGCCACAGTGAGGTAAGAACCCAGAAACCATGCCTAGTGATGGCAGTAGTGTGACAGGTAATCACAATGGCTTTGGCTCCTTACTTTACCCCTTTTCTTCTGAAGCAGTCATGTTTGTAGATCCCTACGGATGAATTCTTACTGCTTGGGTGATAAATATCCTATTCACATTCAAGGAGATTTAGAAGTCTCTAAAGCACTTAAAGAATGTCTAGTTCAATACCTGTGTTCTCCTAAACCCCAGGTGACCTGTTTCTTCACAATTTACCAACCCCACCTGTAGGCCTTGTTTCCCATCACTTTGTTAATTTCTCTGAATTCTGCATCCCTGGAAAGGGAAGGGAAATTTCTGAGATATATATATATATATATACACACACACACACACACACACACACACACATACATATATACATATATATACATATATATATATATATATATATATATATATATATATATGTATGTATAATCCCTGCCAAATTGTTAGCACTTGGCAAGAGTAAGGAAGATTCATACCATTTCTCATCCCCAAACCTACTTTAAGAACTTTTGATTGCAATAATAATTACAGGCCAGGTGGTGGCGCAGTGATAACACCAGTGGGTCCACATGGGGAGGTCCAGGGCTCACTCCCAGGTTTCCCTGTACACAGTGGGTGTGTATCTGAGCCTGTAATTCAAGCTGGATGAGGCTGAGAGTGGATTGTCAAGTCAACACCCTGTTGGGGGAGTGCTTGTTGCTCTCTTTTTCTTTCTCTCATGGAAGAAATAAATAAACTTTTAAAATAGCATCTATTTAAAATATAATAATTATTATAATGTATGACACCATAATTACAACCATTTTCTGCAATATGTCTTTTATATAAATACAATACAAATAAACCATCAGTAGAATTTATATTTTCCAGGAATAGTGCTTTTTTTCTAAGTCACCAATAGTCTTAGAAATTTTTCTAACATAGCTATTCTAAAACTGATGGAATATATTTGGAAATAGTTTGAATACAGAAAATGGTCAGAGTTTCTCTGGTAAAGTTACTTGTCCATTTTTCAGTAAACCTTTTTTGTCAAACTAAGTATAATCACCGTTTCTATGATCTCTGTTAGAAAACAACCCTGCACATATACGTAATAGAATACTACTTAGCCATGAGAATAATGAGATTCCATCATTCAATACAAAGTGGTCAAATCTAGAAGATGTAATGCTAAGTGAAACAAGCCAGACAAAAAAGCCAAATGCTACATCACTTCACTCAGTATATATCTATTGTCTGCATTCTGTGGCACAAAATTGAAATCCCTGAAGACATAGAAGTGGAGAGGACAAGTGTAGATCGAAGAGGCTTGCATAGTGGATGAGCTGGAGCCTAGAAGTGGATCAGGAAAAAGGCAGTTAGCAGGCACAGGGATACACAGAGTTGGGCAAAGTGGGTTGTGGAATGGCATACCACCACTGAGTAAACAAAGAAACAAACAAAACAGACATTTCCAATCCAATCAAATTAATGATACACACCATATTGTAATGCTGTTTGTTGAAAAAGATTAATATATTATCCTTGATTGACTATTGTACACTGCATGCATGCTTTGAAAACCTGTATTATACCCTATATTATCCATATTATATCCTACAAGTACTGTAATATACCCGTATTATACCCTATATTATCCATATTATATCCTACAAGTACTGTAATATACCCGTATTATACCCTATATTATCCATATTATATCCTACAAGTACTGTAATATACCCATATTATACCCTATATTATACCCTATATTATCCATATTATATCCTACAACAAGTACTGTAATATACCCGTATTATACCCTATATTATCCTTGATTTGATTATTGCACACCACATGTGTGCTTGAAAATCCATATTATATCCTACAAAACCCATATTATACCTTACAACAATTAAATGTAAATAAAAAATTATAAATGAAAACAAAATAAAAAAAAAGAAAAACACCATGATATATCCTTTGGATGAAAAAAACTCTGTTCCCCGTTTTTCATGCTTAGTTGAAATAAATCAACCTATAATGAGCAATTTATGAATTAGAACATAAAGGAAAATATTGTGGGAGTGTACATTATGTTAAAATTGAATGATTTAACCAAGAATTATATTATTATAGTAGTTATCACAATATACTATGACTTCTGTAAACCTGTTGTAGTATAAATCAGTTGTCACTGATTTGTATGTGTGTGTAATTTGATTATTTTGGGTGAAGCAGAACAATATGGAGTTACTTATTTGTATTTATTTGGATATTTTCCACACAAATGCCATTTTCTTTATAGATATAGGTTTGGTGCCTATAAAACAACAGCTATGTTTTGCCTTATCTCACAAAATTTTTTGTTTAAAGATTTACTAAAATGTTGAACCAGCAGATAGTGTAATGGCTATATTGCTGAACTCCATGTAGTCGAATGCGGTTCGAGTCCCTGACCAGGTGGCTTAAACTCACACCAGGTGCGTTTGCGTGCATGCCCAAGATCCTAAGAGGAAAATGGAGGAGAATGGATTGCGGCATGGCCATCCTCCCTGGGGGGCAATTTCTTGCTTTCTGTCTCTCTGTTTCTCTCTCTTTCTGGCGAGCACATGTGCTCTATAGCAAAAACACTCCAAAAATTTTTTGAAAATTTTAAAAAAAGATTTAATAAAATGTGAAAAATACTTAATGTCATGAGGTCTGAGAGAAACAATGTGGCTTCACTTAAATGGCAAATTATAAAATAATATACAACTTTTAGCAATATCTAGGTTTGTACCAAGGCTAATTCCCTTCAGTTTTTTATTGTACTGTGCATAAAATGTGAGTTTCAGTGTTTGAAATCTGCCCATTACCATGCTGACTACCTTCCTCCAGTGCTTCAATGAATGTATTGCAGTGATAGACATTTTATGACACTACACAGGGAAATTGTACTAAAAATGCATCATTTTATTCTCTGATGTTAATGACCATGTGAAGATTTCAGTTTTAAGAATGGCCACCATGGTGCAGCAATAACACAATGTCCCATGATACTGAGGACATATGGGAAGGGTTTGCATCTTGAGGTCTCCTGTGCACATGGGGCATGTGTACACGCCAACATGGTCCTGGCTCATGAGTTAGGTGGGTGGAGTGTGCATGAGGACCTTGCTGGGTGTGTCTCTCTTTCTCTGTCTATCTGCCTCTCTCATAGAAGAAATACATATACTTAAATATTTTTAACTTGTATAGCCTTCTAACTGCTATTTTAAAATGATGGCCTTCAAATTCTTTCGAAAATAAGAATACAAATCTGAAATTCTTACTAATATCATGCAGGAATTAATCCTCTAGGATTAGCTTAGGTTTTGGTTTTTGTAAATGAGTAGTGATATTGAATTATCTGTTAGACACTCAAAATCACAAATTAGTCAAAGGATTATTATGGTGTCTTCCTATTCTCTATTCAGAACATGATACGGCTTTTGGATATCACCAGAGTGATCTGGCTCATAGTATCTGTTATGTTTTGGGGTCTTTGAAATGAATTGATAAGTTTGAGCAGATCTGAACCTCTTATTTTTTTTTCCAGGCAAACAAAGGATAGTTTCCCAGAACCTGAAGTTTATTCAGAGATAGGTGCAGCGCTCTTATAAATTCTACATTAGAAATCCAACCAATCACACCTTTTCCTCATTAAAATGAATTCAGGGTCAGATCCTTTTCTAATTTTAATTGAGGCTTTTTTTTTTTTTTTTTTTTTTTTTTTAAGAGTGGTTTTTGCTATAGGGCACATGCACTCAGCAGAGAAACTGAAGTGAAGAAATCACCCCACCGTGAAGGGATGGGCATGCTGCAATCCCTTCTCCTCCATTCTCCTCTCAGGATTTTGTGCACTCATGCACACACACGTGCCCAAAGTGAGTTTAAAGCCACCAGGTCCAGGACTCGAACCATAGTCATCTACGTGGGAATCCAGCAACGTAATCATTACACCATTTGCTGGTTCAAGAACTTCAAACACTGTATGTTCAGTGCATGGCAATTTTGTGAAATTTTGAGAAATGTGAACATAATTATTGGTGTGCTTTTCATTTAAGAGAAGCAGTTACCATTCACAAATTATGTTTCCACTGTTATTCTCAGAAAAATAGGAGGAAAGTTTAAATCTACAATATATATTAAAGTGTCTCAGAGAAATTTAACCAAAGTAATTGTAAAAAGAGAAATTTAACAAAAGCAATTGTAAGATAATGGTTATAACTCAGTTACACCAGAGAGTTTTAGAAAAAGTGTAATTACTTAGAAGATACTTAATTTCACAGACCTATAATTTAAATGAAACCGCATGTAACAGCCTGATTTATGGTAAGAGCATTCAAATCAAATGCACAAATTATACATAAAAATGTTTTAGTTAAATGCATTTTGACATAGCAGTTGTTCCTTGTCAGGTCAATAAAATTTACTTGAGTAATATTTCTCCTAGCAATAAGTCAGCACGTGCCAAGAGTGAGCATTTTCTTCCTTTTGTTTTTTTTTTTAATTACAGCTGTGATTAAGGACATCAGCATTTGTAAACTGGGTCAACCTAGGAATGCCCTCCCCCTTCCTCTTGTTCTCTCCTAATCACATTTGAGACAGCTGGACTAAAATGACTCTAGTTTATTTTTTAAATGAAATTTTCATCTATAGTTAATCAATGAATCTTTAAACAACTCATTTTGAAATTAAATATATTCTCAG
>NW_006159654.1:4029361-4030507 GCF_000334495.1 Tupaia belangeri chinensis | reverse complement strand
TCTTTCTTTGAATAGATGCTTTTATATGCTCTCCATTGTATAAAGTGTATCTTTTTTCTTGAGTAGTCTTTTAAAATATTTTCAGGATATCAAATATTATTTGATTTTAATAAATGATAAAATAATAAATATGAATGTTTTCAAAATTAGCATCTTGCTACGGGAAAATTTGAATAATGGAAACTGAAAAACAAACAAAAATGAGTGCATTAGCCTCCTCCTCACTAATGTTACTCACTGTTAGCCTCCAACCACTTTATTTCACTCCTTTTCCCTTTTTCTCTTTCTCATTTGTATGTACGTAATATATGTGTGTATATATTCACTCTCTATGTATGGGTACAGTATATGTATGATTATAAATGCAAAATACATTTCAAACAAAAATAAGGCAAATTAAACATATGTTTTTAAAAATCAAACTTGCATTAACACTACTATTATATTTCAGATTTAAGGGCTTTTTTTCCTAACCTGAAAGATATAAAATTATATCTTGTATTTTTATCTCCTTAGGTGGAGCTTTTCTTCTTTTACTTCCTTTTTTTAAAATTTCCTCCATGAGAAAAAGAAAGAGACAGTGGGAAAGTGACACCCCCAACAGTGATCCATTCTCAGTCTCCAACAGGCATGAGCACATGCCCAGCATACAGGAGGAGACCTCAGGATGGGAACTTGAGACCTTCCAGCATCAGAGAGCACTGTGATATCGCTGAGCCACTAGGCAGGCCCTTTAAGTGCCTATTTTATCTTAACTCGCCCTAATTAGTCTGATTCCAATTTTTATTTATCTAATTGGCCATACCTCAAGCTATTTAAATACCATAGATTTCTTTGAACATTTTTTTCCTCTATTAAGCAGAGCTCCTATTTTTCCAAAACCACCTTTGCTGCTATATATTTTTATACTTTAGATTAATGTTCAATTGAAAAATCACATTAGGATTTTCATTTTAATTGCATTGAGGTTACACATTAAGTTCAGGAGATTAACATTTTTAAAATAGTGAGTTCTCCTTCCTTAGACCATAGCATTTCTCTATGTTTGTTGCAATCTTTTTTCTTTGTCTTTCAATAATGTTTGTTGTTATTATTGTTTTAATTATCAGAGAGGACTTTCCCTCCTCAGGGAGACAGAGGGAAAGA
>NW_006159654.1:4001074-4029330 GCF_000334495.1 Tupaia belangeri chinensis | reverse complement strand
AAACACCCTAATGAGACGTAGTCACATCTAATCCTTTCTCCTCCATTTCTCCATTCTGTTGAGAGTTAGAGCATCCAAGTATACACCTGGCATGTTATTCAAACCACCAGGGCCAGGATTCAAACCATGATCAGCCATGCAGAATCAAGCTCTCTTAAAAACTAGGCTACAGGAGGGACCAGCAGTTAGCATAATGGCTACGTTGCTGGACTCCCATGTAGTAAATCATAGTTCAAGTCCCAGATCCGGTGGCTTAAACTTTCTGTTAGAGCATCCAAGTATACACCTGGCATGTTATTCAAACCACCAGGGCCAGGATTCAAACCATGATCAGCCATGCAGAATCAAGCTCTCTTAAAAACTAGGCTACAGGAGGGACCAGCAGTTAGCATAATGGCTACGTTGCTGGACTCCCATGTAGTAAATCATAGTTCAAGTCCCAGATCCGGTGGCTTAAACTTTCTCCAGGCGTGTATGCGTGTGTGCCCAAGATCCCGAGAGGAGAACAGAAGAGAAGGGATTGTGGCATGGCCATCCCCCCAGGGCATGATTTCTTGCTTTATGTCTCTCTGTTTCTCTCTCTCTCTGTCTTTCTGGAGAGCGCACATACTCTATCGCAATAAAAAAAAAAAAAAAAAACTCTCCAAAAAAAATAAATAAATAACTTAGGCTACAGGGCAACACAATGCTTAATTGTTTAAATTTTACATTTATTTGTAAGTTTATCATTTATTTGTAAGTACATATTTTGCTGACATGTTGAGAACGAAAATTTTTTTACTCATATTAATCTTAAATGTTGCAATAGCACTTAAAATTCCTTTTCATTTATTATTATTTACATTTAACTACTGTACATCCTTACATTGCACGACTTGATTTTCCCAGCATGAATGTAGTGTATTCAAGTCAGTCATTACCATATACCTTATCATCAACAAATAAGTTCACTTGTGTATCTCTTAAGTGTTCTGTTTGTGTTTTCCTCATCCCCTTTCTTCCATTTCCATTATCCACCCACTATTACCCACGCCCTTCTGTACTGTCTCTAGCATCTACAGTTACTCTCTCTGCTATTGCTACTTTCAAATCTTCCCATTTCTGCTGTAGAGTGTGAGCGTTTGGTATATATTAAGTGGGAGCATACAATATCTGTCTTTTGTAGTCTGGCTTGCTTTACTTAGCATTAAATCTTCCATTTTCTAATCGATATTAGAGTTAAGAGATCTTTATCTTAGCGTCCCACTGATGACAAAGGTGGAACAACCTAAAATGGATGAAATAGAGTAGGGAAGACAGAATAAAAAGGGCGAATTTTCAGTTACAAGATCAGGAAATACAAGGAGATTTTGATAAGTGTGTGGAAAATGAAATTCAATAACAAGTTATTTTGGTTAAAAACATTTTTGAACCCATGCATAAATTTTGGGTAATACACATTTTCCATGATTTTTTTTAATACCTCCCACATAGAAGATTTTCAGTATGAACAAGAGATGTTGAGAGGATGAAGAGGATAAAAAAAAAAAAAAAGAATATGCCTGAAGTCTTAGGGGCACATTAACCCTCATCTGGGACTCAGGAGAGTAAGAAGACAGTGTAACATAATGGCAAAAACTTTAGAGAGGTTATTTTTAATTTAAATTGGTTTGATTCTCTCAGTGATTTTCTTCTTGACTAGGAGAAAGGAAGAAAAAGAGAAATCTTGTAAGACCAAACATTTTCCCTTAAGGCTCTAAGCTCCCTGAAAAAGATTGAGTTATCTTTAATTGGTAAATTTAAGTTCCTCTCCCTTAAGTCTACCCCAATTAGATGGACTAGGGGTCTCTAATTAAGATATATTAAGTTATAAATAATTGAAAACAAATGTCACTTTGTTTTTCACATTTAAATGTAGTACATATTAGTTTTAACCCTGCTACACCTAAATAGTTAGTAATTATCCTTACAGTTATAACCTCTGGAAAACCCCTGGGGAGTCTTTCTGAAGTTTTAACACTTTATACGGGTACTTACATGGAGTAGGCACTGGTAATTGTTTATTAAATTAATAAGTTGAATTAATTCCAGGGTAACATTTAAGTAGTAACTTTTTTTTCTTATTTGGTAACATTTGATATTTCTATTAATGAGTTGTTTTTTTTTGAGAGAGATTTTCACTGTAGGGCGCGTGCGCTCGCCAGACAGACAGAGAGAGAAATAGAGACAGAAAGCGAGAAATCACCCCCAGGGGGGATGGTCACGCCGCAATCCCTTCTCCTCCATTCTCCTCTCGGGATCTTGGGCACGTACGCACACGTGCCCGGCGTGAGTTTTAAGCCACCGGGTCCGGGACATGAACCGCGATCGACTACGTGGGAGTCCAGCGACATAGCCATTACGCTAACTGCTGGTTCCCTAATGAGTTGTTTTTTTTAATAGACTATAATTTTTTAGAACAGTTGTAATATTCACAGCAAAATTGGGCAGAAAGTAGGGAGCTTCCATATGCTCACTTAGCCCATCAACACCCCACACCCAGTGGTACATTTATTATAATTGGTTGAACTACCCTGGTACACCATTAGCACCCATGATCCATTTTCTTTGGGTTCACTCTTGATATTATGTGTACTATGGGTTTTCACAAATGAATAATGACATGTCTGTAACTCCTATTGTACTATCAGAATAGTTTTACTGCCCTTACAATCCTGTGTGTTCTGTGTACTTACCCTCCATTCTTAAAAATCCTGCCAACTGCTGATTTTTTTCATCATCTCCATGGTTTTGCAAAATGACATATAGCTGGAACCATATACTATGTAACCTTTCCAGACTGCTTCTTTTTCTCTTAGTAATATACACATTTAAGTTTTCTCCATGCCTTTTCATGACTTGATCATTAAAAAAAAAAAAATACTTTTTGAGCAGTTACATTTTCACAACAACGTTGAGAGGAATGTACAGAGATCTCCCTTATACTCCTTTCCCCCACACATGAATAGCCTTCCTCACTACCAGCATCCCCCTCTGGAGTGGTGCAAGTGTTATAATTGAGGAGCCTACGTCAACATATGTTTGTCACCCGAACTCCATAGTTTGCATGAAGATTCACTCTTGGTGTTATACATTCTGTAAGTTTGGACAAATGTAGAATGACTTGCTCATTTCTTTGTTGGCACTGAATAATATTCCATTGTCTGGATTACAACACATTTTGGCCTTTCACACATTGCAGTGCTACAGCGTATTAATCGTATACCTATTTAACACATGTATTTCCCTAAATTAGGAGTAATTACTTAAGTATATATGAGGACTGCATTTTCCCCCAAGATATCTGCATATAAGAAATTGTACATATTTTTTTAAATTTTGAATAAAATCCACTTCAAGTTCTCCACTTATCTAGCTGGATGAGAAGTTCAATACCATAAAATCAAGATACTCTTTTCCTTATAGGGCTACATCAAAGGATCTTCAAAAATTTAATGGAAGATTCCTATCATGAGAAAACTATATGTGGATTTCAAATTTTGTTTGTACCACAATAAACTCAGACTTTAATTCTAATTTTTCACATTCTTTTTGAAATCTCCTCATACAACAGTCTGAGTCTGTGGTGGTCTCAAACCAAAATCTGTCTATTATTGCCATGTTGTGGCTTCTCCTCATGGGCACCAGTGCTCTTCTACATGCTCAATATTGGCTGTTGTCTGGCATTAGCCGGTCTGGATCAACTCCAGAGATGCCTCTGAAGAAGGCCAGGCTCCAGAAGCCTTTTCTGCATCTCTCAGGATGACATCTACATCGTATTCTCCAGTCTTACAGATACTCACATTGCTATACTCAGACAGTCCATTTGAGGTTCCACCATCCTTACTGCACTGTGGAATTCACACAATGATGAATCTTCATTCCTAGATTTCTTTTCGAGCTTTATCTTTGATTCCTTTTATCAGTCTTCCTATTTCTTTAACATTACCAGATTTTATTTATTGTTTTATCTTATAATGCACATTAATTAAACAGATGGTTATATTTGTTTACATCATAAAACCAAAGATTCGGAACCTTCTTAAAATTGATTTTTTTTTCCAGAGACATTTTTGCTATAAGGTGTATGCACTTGCTGGAGAGACAGAGAAAGACAGAGACAGAAAGTGAGAAATCACACCCCAGGGTTCCACAATCGCTTCTCCTCTTTTTTCTTCCTGGGATCTTGGGCACACATGCACACGCACTTAGCATGAATTTTAAGCTGCCGGGTCCAGGACTCAACCCACACTCGAATACTTGAGACTCCAGAGATGTAACCATTACGCTGTCTGATCTATTTTAACCAACCCAATGATGAAATATCGCTTATGACTTTCCTGACCAGTGATCTCTGAACCTGTGCTTGAGGTGAGGTTATTACCTTATCAATTTCATGGTCAGACAATTCCATTAGATAGTCTTATTTATATTTAGATGTACCTTTTTGAATTTTCTATTTTTCTTATTACTTTTCTGTCTTCACCTTTGCCTTTCCAAAGTATTCTCAGAGATTCTCCTGTAGAAATTTTTTCTTCCTTTGTATTTTATCTATCTTGATCATCTCAGACATTCTGCAATTGTAATGATCATCTGTAGATAAATGGCTCTCAAAACTTTACCTCCAATATATAGATCATTGTATCAACCAATTTATATATCCCTGACTCAACATTTTCCATTTCCATATCCACTGACTCAGCACTTTGAGACCTGTTAGCATCAACTCTTACAATTCCTTCTATCATCTTAAATTCACTATAACTCAAACCTATTACATACAAAGACACATACACACACACACATGCACACACACACACACACACAGTTCTTCCTTCCCCCACTCTTTCTTTTCTATTTCTAATTCAAATATTCAAGTACCTGCTATTTGACAAATGCTATTTTAGGTACTAAGAAATATACCAATAATTAAAACACAAAATGTCTCTGCTTTCATAAAGTTTAAATTTGAAAAAGCAAGGTAGAAAAAACAAATAGAAAACTGATAAATGTATACAATGTTGGGTAAGGATAAGTACTATAGAAAAAAATAAGAGAAAAGGGATGGAATAATTGGAGGAAAGATATTTTATAAGATGGTGAGAGAAAGCTACTAATGACATGAGGTATGAGATTTACACAACTATAGCATAGCTGTCAGTGACTTAGACTGGAAACTTTGAAAATAAATATTTGTTTTTCCATAAATATGTATCTAATTAAGTGCCAACTTTGAAAAAATGATCTACTGAAATATTACCTCTACTTAAAGTTTTTGTTATATTTTTCCTTCTCAAGAAAGTAAATAGACCTTTAGTCTCTGAAGGTAGTAGATTCTCAAAGCTTAGTTGCAATGTAAAATTAGAAACTTATCAATGCATTCTGCATACTCTTTCAAATAAAAAATAATTTGCTTAGGGAGCAGTGGGTGGTGTAGTGGTTAAGGCTCTGGACTCCCACATGACTGACCAGAGTTCAAGTGCCCCAACCAGCACCTTGAAAATCATACCTAGCACATGTGCATGCATGCCCAAAATCCCAGTAGGAGACTAAAGGGGAAAGGATTGTAGTGTGGCCATCCACCCTTGGGAGTGATTTCTCACTTTCTTTTTCTCTGTCTCTCTGAGAGCACGCACACCCAATGGCAAAACCCTTTATTAAAAAAATTTGCTTATCTTGCACTTTGAATTGATCTCTTATCTATGCAGTATTATTTTTAGTTTTTTGCCAAAGGGCACATACACTTCCCAGAGAGAGACAGAGAGAAGATGAGAGAAGGAAAATGAAAAAACACCCCACATAGTGAAATGGTCACATCACAATCTCTTCTACTCTAATTCTCCTTCTGAGATTTTGGGACACATGCACACATACCTGTGTATTTTCAAGCTGTTGGGTCTGGGAATCAAACTGTATGGTTAACCATGTAGGAATCCAGCCCCCTTAAACACCATGCCACTGTTGGCCCTATATGTGTTTTCTTAACATCGTGCTTTGGTCATTTGGAAAATATTAGTTTAATGAATTATTCAGCTCTTCCAAACAACTGACACATTTCACTGTACAATGTCAAAAGACCATATTTGTTAATGTCATCATCAACCTAATCAAAAAATCTTTAAGTATTGAGAAGCTATCAAGCTCATGGGGTGGAAACAACTTTTTCAAAATTTGTTTTGACTTGAAAGTTTAAAATCTAGCATCGACAGTAAATACTGACTATAGTTGTTTCCCTTGTCATGATAGGTTTACTTCTTTCATCTTCCAAAAATGGCATGCCAAATACCTAAGCGTAATAACCAGTTTACCAGACATTTCTTTCAAGTAGAGATGATATTTTAAAAAAATAAAATAATTCCCTACTAAGTTCAACTTGCAGCTTAAAACACCAATGCTTTGAAACCCTAACACTATCCCTGAACCCTAAACCTAACCCTAACGCTATCCATAAAACATAACACTACACCTAACTCTTTCTTTTCTATTTCTAATTCAAATATTCAAGTACCTGCTATTTGACAAATGCTATTTTAGGTACTAAGAAATATACCAATAATTAAAACACAAAATGTCTCTGCTTTCATAAAGTTTAAATTTGAAAAAGCAAGGTAGAAAAAACAAATAGAAAACTGATAAATGTATACAATGTTGGGTAAGGATAAGTACTATAGAAAAAAATAAGAGAAAAGGGATGGAATAATTGGAGGAAAGATATTTTATAAGATGGTGAGAGAAAGCTACTAATGACATGAGGTATGAGATTTACACAACTATAGCATAGCTGTCAGTGACTTAGACTGGAAACTTTGAAAATAAATATTTGTTTTTCCATAAATATGTATCTAATTAAGTGCCAACTTTGAAAAAATGATCTACTGAAATATTACCTCTACTTAAAGTTTTTGTTATATTTTTCCTTCTCAAGAAAGTAAATAGACCTTTAGTCTCTGAAGGTAGTAGATTCTCAAAGCTTAGTTGCAATGTAAAATTAGAAACTTATCAATGCATTCTGCATACTCTTTCAAATAAAAAATAATTTGCTTAGGGAGCAGTGGGTGGTGTAGTGGTTAAGGCTCTGGACTCCCACATGACTGACCAGAGTTCAAGTGCCCCAACCAGCACCTTGAAAATCATACCTAGCACATGTGCATGCATGCCCAAAATCCCAGTAGGAGACTAAAGGGGAAAGGATTGTAGTGTGGCCATCCACCCTTGGGAGTGATTTCTCACTTTCTTTTTCTCTGTCTCTCTGAGAGCACGCACACCCAATGGCAAAACCCTTTATTAAAAAAATTTGCTTATCTTGCACTTTGAATTGATCTCTTATCTATGCAGTATTATTTTTAGTTTTTTGCCAAAGGGCACATACACTTCCCAGAGAGAGACAGAGAGAAGATGAGAGAAGGAAAATGAAAAAACACCCCACATAGTGAAATGGTCACATCACAATCTCTTCTACTCTAATTCTCCTTCTGAGATTTTGGGACACATGCACACATACCTGTGTATTTTCAAGCTGTTGGGTCTGGGAATCAAACTGTATGGTTAACCATGTAGGAATCCAGCCCCCTTAAACACCATGCCACTGTTGGCCCTATATGTGTTTTCTTAACATCGTGCTTTGGTCATTTGGAAAATATTAGTTTAATGAATTATTCAGCTCTTCCAAACAACTGACACATTTCACTGTACAATGTCAAAAGACCATATTTGTTAATGTCATCATCAACCTAATCAAAAAATCTTTAAGTATTGAGAAGCTATCAAGCTCATGGGGTGGAAACAACTTTTTCAAAATTTGTTTTGACTTGAAAGTTTAAAATCTAGCATTGACAGTAAATACTGACTATAGTTGTTTCCCTTGTCATGATAGGTTTACTTCTTTCATCTTCCAAAAATGGCATGCCAAATACCTAAGCGTAATAACCAGTTTACCAGACATTTCTTTCAAGTAGAGATGATATTTTAAAAAAATAAAATAATTCCCTACTAAGTTCAACTTGCAGCTTAAAACACCAATGCTTTTCCTTGAAAGAATCATCGAATTATAGTATGTAACTTAGTGCTTTATATAGAGTGCACATTTGGGCACCAAGAATATTAATAAAACATTTACTTAAGGGTCAGTATTTAATAAAATTAATCCTTGTTACTGCTTCATCAAAAACCAAGGACATTCTTAAATAAAAATGGCATTGTTTTTACTGCAAGATATTTACTGCTTTCATGAAGGCTCAAGGACTTTGTAAAATGAAAGTGGCATTGTTTTTCCCGTGAGATATGGCAGTAAAGAATACAATACCTACCCGTTCGGTGCGACTGCCTTATTTGCACGAAAGCACTAGAAGTTTTACCCACCATTGTGTTTTCAACATCAGGGTAAATGTTGACACAATGGATAAAGCAAATAGTACCCTTGTATGATTATGAGAGCGTTTTGACCTCGTGAATCCTAGGAAAGGATCCTGATGGAGCAATATTTCTAAAGCACAATTTTTATTATGTCATTCCCTTGCTCAGAAGTTTCCAAGTGCTCATCCTTGCCCACAGAGGATTTTGAAAATCATGCTTTTCAATCTGGAATTTAAACTTGACACAATCTTACATCAGTGTATCTGTTCGTTTCATCTGCCACTTCATGCAAAGTGGCTGTAGATAAATGAAGCTACTCCTAGTTCTATAATCTATCTTGGATGTTTGCAGTTTCTGTTGGGTCATTTTGCTATTTCTTTCTGCTGAAATTCCTCACCTTCTTTTACATTTTTGACATTTCAAATCCTGCCTTGTTTACAAGGTTCGAGTTAAATGAGACCTAAGTGGTATGAGAGATCCGGCCTGTGAATGCACACAGCACTTTACATCTCTCATGTACCACTCGCTCTCCGCCTGGTAAAAACACTTCACATTCCCTGAAACCTGGAATGACTCCTTACACACAGATCATACTTAGCAAATACTCGTTCAAGAAATGAGTGTTTGTTGCATTCATTTCCATGTTCCACTGAAGCAATCGTATGAGATTGTTAGCTGAGGTTAGAGTTGATTTCTTTGTTCCCTGAATAAATTATTTTCTACCACAAAACTCATTACTGTACAAAGCAATTCAACTCACGACCTTAATCTTATTAGTCAGTCTATTCTCCTTAACATTATTACACTTGTGTCAAGACCTGCTAACCAAAAGCGTAAGTTAAAACACTTTGAACCATGTAGAAGAACATCAGTTTTTTAAAAGTTATCTTTGAAGGTTTATCGAGGCATTATTACAATTTAGTTATTTTCCTTAAATACCCAGTAAGTTACTCAAAATAAAGAATAACCCCCTAAGCATGGCTATCTATTTGCTTTCTGGTTTCAGACTTAAAGTAGTGTGATATGATTACAAAATGCTCATACCCAAATACTTAGTGTGGATGAGTATGTAACACAAAAACAAACTGAATATGTTGCCTATAATTTGGATTTGAGATGAAATAAAACTTGTCTTCAAGGGAATCTCAGAGAGCTAGTTTCTTTTTACAGACACCTTGAAAACAAGTTAGACTGTAAAAGAAAAAAAAAAGTTTCTATTCATTTTTACATACGTCTATCTCCATTTGGATAAAATCTCCTGTCATGTCTTCAGTGATTATAGGTAGGGAAGAATTAATATATATTCTTATTTGCAGCAGGTAAGAATTATTGTCTTTAGAATTACTGTCTTTAGATCAGGAAGAAATGTGTATTTATTTTCTCTCAGGGTAAAATGGTATGTATAATGGATATATGAAAAAGTTATGAATAAAAGTGAAAGCTTCTGATATGACCAATCAAATCATTATCTTCTTTTTAATTATGTTTTGCTTCTTTTCGGACAGAGTCAGACTGTATAGTGATCCTTCTGCCTCAGTTTCCCCTAGTCACTGAGATTCCAGGGGCATGACCACCATATCCGGCCTTTAGGTGGGACAGGAATTGAACTCAGGCTTGTCATGTGGTGCAGCCTGTGGAACACAACATCTTAGCAGGGCACACTGCCACTACTGGCCCTCCAATAGTTCATTGTAGGGTTAAATAACAACTATTCTGATGTAAGCAAGCCAACCGTTAAGTCCTCGCTGTGCTAAATCTAACGGTCTAGAGGACAATCCAGCAAGTTTTCATGTTAGTTCTGGAACCAAAATTCAGAAGAGCTCCTCCTTTGGTCTGGATGACTTTACAAACTCTACCAAATAGTGCTCTCCTTGCTCCGTAACGAACCAAAGCTGGACAGCACTGCCCTTAAAAGCTTTGGCAGCAGAATCTCAGAGAGTCTATAGAGATCTCGGGTGACAGACGTTCTTTTTGCTATCATCCTCTTTGCCCACAAAATGGATGCTGCTAGGTAGGATCAAGAGTCAAGTGGATGTAGGATGGCCTCTTGTTGCAGTTACTATCACCACAGCTCGATCCAATTCAGCTGTTTCTGGAAGGTTCTTCCCCAAGTATTTGGGAAGGTGGAGAGCAATCTGTTCCCTTTCCTACCCACTCACTGCTCTGTTTGACCTAACCTTCTCTAGGCCAGTTGTTTCCTAACCACTCACACAGCCTCTGCCCTTCAACACAAACTTGTTTCCAGGAGAATTTGTGGGGACGGTTTCCCTTGTGTGTTGCTTCATAGTCTTAGAACTTCATAGTCTTAGAACTTGTACTTTTCCTAAGACTTTTTTTTTTCCCATTATTTGGTGGGTATTGCCCCTGACTATGTCAGTGGACTTGTGTGAAATGGAATCATGCCCTGCGTAACTCAATCCATTTCACAAAATTGATAGAGTTAAGATGACGCTCTTTAGTCTTCTCACCCTATGTGACTATCCAAGTGTGTGCTTTAAAATTTATTTTCTTTGACTGTTCTCTTCGGGCTGTTAATATTTTTATTATGTTTCTCCTAGTTGGGTACACAATGAACGATCTCATTTTTGAATGGCAAGATGAAGCACCTGTACAAGTGGCGGAAGGACTCACTTTGCCGCAGTTTCTGTTGAAAGAAGAAAAAGATTTACGATACTGTACCAAACATTACAATACAGGTAGGAGGTGACTCTTCCTCCTCACACTTCTAACTTGTGATCTTAATTATTTGTGACTTTCTGTTTTCCATAGAGCATAAAGTGGATGCATTGGAAACTTTGTGGATACATTGACTCAGTCCATGTCCTTACATGATTGGTTTGTATGGGACTAGAGAAATGCTTGGTGTTCAATTCTATTTAAATCATTTCTTGTGTGCAGCATTACTTCCATGGTAATGATGTTTCCAACAATGCTCCTTTACTTTCTATGTTAGCAAAGAAATGTGGCTTTTTTTAAAAAAAAAATCTTTCTTGGGCAGTAAATACCATCTGCTAGCAAAATAAAAGAAATTGCTTCTGTTTAAAGGCTTGTTTACCTAAACTTGCCCTCTGCCATATTTTCATTCATTTCAAGATATTTTAAACAAAGCATGTACTACCTACACTAACACAAGAGACTTTTGCCTTTGAGGGTAGATAACAGATACAGTTATCAACCCCAAGGATGGAGAAACTCAATGTGGTATTGTGTATTCATGAAATATGTTCCCTTCTCTCAGTTGTTATGCCTGAACTAGTCCCACAATACCTATGCTAACTGCCCATAACCTGTTCCTTTGAATCTCATTCGGCTGCCCAAGAGCATCGCTCCCATGTGATGAGGGCATGACCTCCCACTAGCATCAGCTGCTGCCCTTATCATTTTATTACAGTAAGTATGATTCATCTTGGGCTCAGCACTTTCCAGAATTGTAATCTGACCTTTCACTACACAAGTGCCCAGTCCCTCTTATCTCCTTAACAAATTCACAATCTCTGAGCTAAAAGACATTGCCATTTTCTTAAGTCAGAGATGAAGCTGATATCCAGCCTGTTAGGGAGTTCAAGGTTAACATCTCAATGCAAAGATAAAGGCTGGCAAGTCTCATAGCAATATCTTTGCTCCGTTCACTGGGGGTAGTTATATTAATAGTATCTTTTCAGAGAAAAGCTAAAATTCCTCTGAGTTGTGTTAAAGAGGTACATTTGTTTCCTATGTTGCCAAAAGAAACTATCAATAAGCTTGATGGCTACAGTAGCAAAAATGTATTCTTTCACAGTTCTCTGGAGGCTAGAATTCTGAAGTTAAGGTGTCAGCAAGGCCATGCTTTCTTTCAAGACTCCAGTGAAAAATTCTTCCCAGCCTCATTTTGTTCTTTTCTTTTCTTTTGCAGGGGGTAAGGTGGGGGAGATTTTCGTATAGCCCATGCACACTCACTGGAGAGAGAGAGAGAGAGAGAGAAAGCAAGAAATCACCCCTCAAGGGGATGGCCATGCAGCAATCTGTTCTCCGTTTTCCTGGGATTTGGGGCATGCATGCATGCACGTCTGGTGTGTTTCAAACCTCCTTGTCTGGGACTTAAACCATTGTTGGCCATGTGGGAGTCCAGTGCCTTAACTACTATGCCACCTGCTGACCCTCTGCTTCGTAAGCTTCCTATTTCTGACATCCCTTAACTCCTCATCCAGCAGATGCATCAGTTCACTCTCTGCCTGTAGTCACATGCCATTCTCCCTCTGTGTTCCTGTCTCAGTGTCCAAATTTCTCCCTTCTTATTAGGACACCAGTATTATTAGATTTGGGGTCCACCTTAATCTAGCATAATCTCATTTAACTTGATTACATCTGTAAAATATCTTATTTCTAAATAAGTTAATCTTCACAGGTTCTGGGTAGACATAAACTTTAGAAAGATGTCATTCAAACCAAAACAGAAGGTGAAGTTGTGAATATTACCAAGGAATGATTTTTTTTTCCTTTCTTTTTTTCTGGAGAAGCTTTTGCAATAGGGCGTATGCACTTGCCAGAAAGACAGAGAAAGACTGAGAGACAGAAAGTGAGAAATCACTTCCCGGGGAAATGGCCACACTGCAATTCCTTCTCCTCTATTCTCCTCTAAGGATCTTGGGCATGCACGCATATGTGCCCTTGAATTTAAGCCACCGGGTCTGGGACTTGAGCCACAATCGACTACATGGGAGTCCAACAACATAGCCATTGTGCCAACTGCTGGTCCCAACCAAGGGATGAATTTTTATGATACAGGATCTCAAGACTCTTTTATCACAGAATAAATAAATTTATGTACTTTCAGTGAGCTATCTACCAAGCTATTATAGCTTAGAGGAGAAGAACTTATGTTTATGAATGACAACTAAAAGCAAGAAATTGGACAGATTTTTTTCTTGGGTGATATTATAGTGATCTCACATCTTTACAGTGTAGGTGCACAATAACATGTCCCCATTTTTTAAAAAAATAATTGTTTATTTAACTGTTTATTTGTTATTATTAATTTTTAATTTGATCAGAGAGAGACAGAGAGAGAGAGAGAGAAAGGGAAAGTGAGGAAGCAAGCTGACAGGTCCGGGACTCAAGTCACGGTCATCATTTGGGAGCCCAGTACCCTAATCTCACTACCACCCAATGGCCCCACTTGCCTAAAATTTTATGGAGACCTTTTACATATTATATAAAAGAATCTGAGCACGTCCTCAATCAAGTACATAATTCATTTGGCTCTGACCAGAAGCTCTGTTTTATAATTACTACTACAAAGCAAAGGAATTCTCTGTTAATTCTCATATTTTCCAGTGTTCGGCTCAGATACTGTATCATTCTTTAATTATGTGAAGACAAAAAAGCAAGAAACATTAGATTGTAGAAGACTTGTAAATACTGCACCCTTTTCTTCTATAAAATAAAACACTTAGAAGTTAGAATTCTTTTCACACCCAAGTGAATTGCACAAAACTTAGAGGTTTTATTCAGGTTTATTTTCACGATCCAAAAGTTATTCGTTAGGTTCGTGCTCAAGTCCTGTGATCTGTCTTCTGATAATTTCTCTGAAATCTTCCATCTCTTCCCTGTGCTCTGTAATCTCACCACAATGGCTTACTCACATACACCAGATATACTCAGTCCCCCAGGCCTTTTTACTTGATCTTTCTCCTGCACATAAAGTTTCCCCTCAATTTTTTCCATGTCTCATACTCCTTCAGCGTTCTAAACGATTTCCGTAGCAACTCCGGAAATCTCTCTGTAATAAGCAGATGTTAAATCCCTCTCTACTTCCTACTTTCCCTGTCAGAAATTATCTCACTTTCAGGTTTACTTGTTTGATATATGTTTCCCTTAATGCCATAAGTTTGTATTATATTTACTCTGTTTGTATCGATATTTCGATAATTTTTGCCCGACTTATTAATTTTTCCTTTTGGAACCACACACAGAGTATTGATAGTCATAGTTAGTAATGGTGTGTATATATGTGTACACCTTTATTTTCCTTCCCAGCAATATTTATGAAAACACTTTGTACTTAAAAATGAGAGCTTTTTTTCTCATAGTTACATAGAACTCAAATCATTTATTCGATGTATCCAAATGACTAGGAATTGTTAAAAAATATGCTATGAGATTACTCAGTGGGTTATTTAACTGCGATATCATTAAACCGCTGGTCCCCAAATCAAAAGTATTTTCATGCAATTCTGTAAGTATTTGGTAAGCTGATCAAATATCCTGTGTCACTGTCATGAATGCCTAATTGGTAGGCTCTTAGTAGTGGAATTCAACTTCCCTAGAGCTTATGAGCTCTTTCTTTTTCTTTTTCTTTTTTTTTTTTTTTTTGAAGAGGTTTTTGCTATAGGGCACGTGTGCTCATCAGAAAGACAGACAGACAGATAGAAAGTGAGAAATCACCCCCCCTGGGACTGAGACATGGCCATCCATCCCAGGAGGGTGATTTATCACTTTCTGTCTGTCTCTCTCTGTCTTTCTGGTGAGTGTATGCACCCTATAGCTAAGACTCTCAAAAAAAAAAAAAAAAGAAAAAAAAAAAAAAAAAAAGAGAGAGTTTTGAGCTCTGGAATCATATTCATCCTTTTCCCAGGAGTAGTGCCCCTGCCTCGCTTGTGTGATGAGTGCACAGCTGTGGCCTGAGTCACGTTAATAGAAGCTTTGCACTGAACCTACCTACTAATACACTAACAGCTTTCGGTAATGCACTCTTTAACATCTATCTTTCATGGTTGGGTCAGAGAGTGTTAGCTAAAGAGCAGAATGTTGAGGCCAGCAGGTGACATATTGTTAAGGGGCTGGACTCTCACATTCCTGACCACCACGGTTTGAGTCCTGGATTTGGCTGCTTGTGAAAAACCATGCTGAGGGAACCAGCAGATGGGGTAATGGTTACGTAGCTGAACTCCCATGTAGTAGACCGCAGTTCGAGTGCTAGACCTGACAGCATAAAATTCATACTGGGCATGTGTGCATGCATGCCCAAAATCCTGAGAAGAGTATGGAGGAGAATGGATTGCAGCATGGCCATCCTCCCTGGGGGGAAGGTGGGGGGTGATTTCTCACTTTCTGTCTCTCTGGCAAGCACATGCACCCTATAGCAAAAATTTCTTAAAAAAAATAAAATCATGCTGAGTGCATGCGTATGCATGCCCCAAATCCCAAGAGGATAATGGAGGAGAAAGGATTGCAATATAGCCATCCCTCTAGGGTGGGTGATTTCTCACTTTGCCTCTCACTGTTTCTCTCTCTCTCTCTTGTGAATACACAAGCTCTATGGCAAAAACATACATACATACATGAATAATAATGGGAAAGAGAGAGACTAAAATCAGGCCAGCAGGTAGCATGGAGTTTAAAGCACTAGATCTCAGTGACCAACTGCACAATTCATGTCTTAGACCTGGTGGCGTGAGAACCAAGCAGGGCACATGTTCATGTGCCCAAAATCTGGAAGGGAGAATGGAAGAGAAGGGATTCTAGCGTGGCCATCCTCTCTGGCCATCCTTTGGGGTGGTTTCTCATTTCCCCCTTTCTCTCTCTGTCCTCTTTCTGGCAAGTGCACAGTCTTATAGCAAACTAAAAAAGACAAGGGAGAGGGACAATAAAACTAAGAATTGAGTGGTTTAGAAGAACATTTTTTCTAAGGAGAAATAACACAGAGTAGCAGATATAATAGAATAGAGGGTAAACCAGGAAATAGGTAGAAATATTATCTTAATATTTAATGAAAGCATAATTAGCTCCTATATTTATTAACATAATGGTGATCAGTGGTAAAAACAAAAAGGTGTATATATGTAGAACAAATGCATCTCACTTAGTTTTAGTAAGTTTGTTTCCCAGAGTTATTCATGGGAAATAACACATTTTTCCCTATGTGTTTGCATTATTATTTAAGAAACAATTACTCTTCAATTATATTTATTCCTCAGAACTTTAAAGTAAATAGAAGGGCCTCTGGAACAAGTATCACCTGGTTCTTAATAAACGCTTATATATATCAGAAATAGTCAATGAGTAAAGATCTTCATATGATAACTAAACTGTCTCCTGTTTTCTTCCTCTCTCCCTCAGAAACAATGTTAGAATGAAGTGAAATAACAGACTGTAACATGTGGTTACAGTCTCTTTTCATCAGAATAGAAAGTTGTTATTTAAGAATTATTATTTTATTTATTATTATATTTTTTAAAATTTGCCATAGGGTATACATGCTCACTAGAGAGAGGCAGAGAGAGAGAAAGAAAGTGAGATAGCAAAGCCATCAGATCCCAGGACTCAAACTGTGGTTGGCCATGTGGTAAGTCCAGCACCTCAACCACCATGATACCTGCTGACCCCAGAATAGAAAGTCTTATGATAACGTTATCATGAAACTGACATTGTAATATGTAATGTCGTAACAAAGACCTACTTTTACTAATGGTTGCATTTATTTTACAACCAATTAGGAAAGTTTACATGCATAGAAGTACGATTCCATCTTGAGCGGCAAATGGGATACTATCTGATCCAGATGTACATTCCCAGCCTCCTGATCGTTATTCTCTCCTGGGTTTCATTCTGGATCAATATGGATGCAGCTCCGGCCAGGGTAGCTTTGGGAATAACCACTGTGCTGACGATGACGACGCAGAGTTCGGGATCACGGGCTTCTTTACCAAAGGTAAGTGCACTGAATGGAAATAGACCTATTTGCACCTATAAAGAAGTCATTGTCAGTTTTTGTCAGATCTTTTCTATAGTCTTTATTATTTATTAATAATTTTACAAGCAATATATAACTATGGCATAAAACTTGTGAGCTATATAGAAGTCCATGACAGAAGAAATTCTACATGCCAGTGATATCTGGTATTCACGATTTATGTTAAGAACCTCAGTTAAAGTTCAATAATGCTCTCATATGCTATGGAATTCTTTGTATTTTTTAAACATTTATAAATAGATTTAACATTTATTTAAGTTGTACCTACATGACAATTTAAATGGCAACATAGTACTTCATTGCATAGATATACCATAATATACTTCATCTTAGAAGTAGCACCATAATGAACATTTATATTGGGTCACTGGAAAAGTTTTTATGTATTTTTCTGTGTTTCTCTATGCAAAAATGCATCATGGCTTTTCTGATGACTCAATATTATGTATGTGTGTGTGTGTGTGTACATGTGTGCTGTATATGTATGCCTACCTATATATATGTGTATATAGATACACATATGTATTTACAGATACATACATATATGATGGGACTTCAACAAGTTTGTGGAAAAATGGAATCAAAATATGAACTCATTTTTGTACAAAAATATTGAAAACCATGTAGTTATTTCATGATATGCAATTTCCATGAACTTTTCAAAGACCTCGTATATAACATATACATATTTAGTCTAATTTTCTTAGTATACATTCTCAGATCTAGAACTGGCACAATGAGAGCTAGCTGCATCAGTATGTATTGCCAGATTCATCTCTAAAAAAACATTACAGCAATAACATCCTCGCAAGTTCTGTATCAGAGTGTCCATACTGCCGTACTCTAGATTAAATATGGTATTTATTATATTTGTATCTTTTTTCTTTTTGTCCATTAAGTAGCCATAGGTCAATTGGTAGGTAAATTTATCTGAATCTATTATTTTAATCCATGCTGAGCTGCCAGAATTAAAATAAAAATATTTCCTCCATGAGGTTTGTGAAGGAGCTTCATTAAATATGCTGGAAGAAAACGTAGGAAGTTCTTTTTATCCATTTAGCTGCATAGAAATTGAAAATTAATTTTTCTCCTGGAATGACTGCTAAGAAGTTTCTATTATATTATCTAAATTAAGTAATCCTGTAAAGTTTCCAACAAGCTTTGCTTTTATTTGCATGGAAATGATATCTTTCAGTGTAATAAAATGATATTAACTTTTTGTGTGTATTTGATACTATCTACTTGACACACCAAATAAATTATAAATCTATCATCATGGCTCCTTTAGCCTTTTCTATGAATTGCATTTCATGATTCAATTTATTAGGTTAATATGCTTAAGTAAATAAAGGTTGGGAATAGGATTCTTCACCATTAGAAATGTTACTTATGTAGGAAGAACTTGGTATTTAATAATGCTCATTCTGCCTCATTAAGATATAATGGTTGTCTTTCAAAGTAATGTTTAATTTTATCAACAGCTGCATTTTCAAAACGATCCATATCATTTACTGTTTTATAAAATGTTGCCCTTGTAAAAATTCTAAATCTGCTTATAAATTTAAGCTAATAAGTGGCAATGCTCATTTATATATGCATCAATGTCTCAAGGGATCTGGGTAATAACAGAAACTCCATAGTTAATTTGTAAAGGAAATCTCTAGGTTACGTGTTCATCTTCCTCAGTGAAATAGAAGTATAAGCTCATTTGTTGTGTAAGTGTTCAACTAGAGAGAAGAGAGCAAAGTGCTTCTTTTAAGGCACAGCAGAAAGCGCTCCTACAGAGAGTAAGGTGGAATGAGGAGATCATGAAGATATAATTAGAGAAAGCAGAAATTTGAACAAAGACAGAATAGACACACGAATTAAAATTTTTAAAGAAAGCAAAAAACTTTTTTAAAAAGCAAAAGAAGGTCTATGATGATTTCATACTTTTTCTCAAGAAATAGGAGAGAATTTTTAAAGGCATTACTTTCAACCAGATCTCAGGGAAGCAATAAATTTTCAACACACAGGCAATTATACCCATGCATTTATACAAAACCTCCAGCTCTTGGAGCAGAGAGACAATGACCACTGGAAATGCAATGATCAGTTTAACCCAGCCACAAAAACAAAGACTAGCAAAGTCTTTGAAGGTAAGGTTACTACAATTTCAAGAACTTTGTGATAGATAAGGAAAGGGGAGTTAAGTGTATTTGTTACATACAATAGAATTTAGGAAGACAGACTCTGAAGACCTAAAATAAACAATTAATCTTACTGAATGAAACCATTTGAGTAAGTCAAAAATATTTTTTTAAAATACAGTTCTGATTTCGTAATTTTGGGGGTGCTAGAAAGACAACAGGGAAGGGTTCACTCTTAACATTTCGAACCAGATATCTAAAACCATGCACCGTAAGATATGCTGTTTTCAATCTTATAAAAGAATTCCTCAATTGCCTGAAAATCTTGCCACTGAAATGACCACCATTTATTCACCTACTAAAAAAATTCTAGGAAGCAAGAAAACAAATTAAATTCAAGAAAACAATAAAATACCAAACACAGGAGAAAGAAACACTAAATAATTTATAACTGCTTAGTGTTTTATCCAGGCTCTGTGGATAAAACATACACTCTTATCTCCTGTAGAATAAGAAGGAGGTTGGAAATTCATTACATAAGACTCAAAACAAACTCAAAGAATACACTTCAACTCTTTGAAAACCACAGAGCTGAGATTCCTGGCTAATATTTTCTACTGCATTGGCTTCTACAAGTGTCACTATAAATCAAGCATGTAACAGCCCATAACATGAACACACCTATGATTTGTTCTTTGGCACTTGGAGCTATTTTGGATTTTTGCAGTGTCTTCATCAGTTGGTCAGGAGAGGATGACATGTGTATTCTATTGCCAGCAAGTTTAAGATTATATAACCTTAGGAGCACTTTACACCATGTGCTTGGAGCACAGAAAAAAATAGCAGTGGTAATGGAGTGAGGGCTTTATAGACTTGGGTAATGATTATGTTTATCTGAGGTGCAGTGATAGACCACTGAAGAATTCCAACAAGGGCTGTGATCACTCTGACTTGTGTATGAAGATCAGGTGGGTGGGGACACGAGGAAGCAGAGAGCCCACCAAGTAATCTATTGTAGTCCCTAGCAGATGGTCAGCTAGTAAGGTTGTTCGTAGCAAAGGTAGAGAATAGCAGATAGACTTAGGAAGAAGTTGATGTTTTTGAGAATATACATTTGGAGATGAAATAAATAGGAATTACTTGTGAATTGGACATTGAGGATTCAGGAAAGACAGGAGTCAAGGGTAGCATTCGTGTGACGTTCTGATGGTATCCACTGATGGGAAAGATTGGGGGAAAGGCTGATCCAGGGTTCTTCTTTGAATGTGTTTACTTTGAGATGTTTATAAGACAACAACATGGAATGATTAAAAACTAAGGACTTCCTTGCCTCAGGCTTTAGAAAGTAAACTGCAAGGGGAGCAGAGAAGAGGTGACCTTTCTGAGAAGATAAGAAAGCTCAGAAAGATGGGAAAAGAAGATGTCTATCTGTGGTTCTCTTCTTCTCTAGCTGAAAGTGGGCTTAGACATGTCATCGTTTTCTCTCTCCTTTCCTCTCCCAGAACCATCTCTACCCAACCACAGAATAGGACAGTCTGGTGAAAGGCAAGACCACTTACCCCAAAACTCATCCCAAACTCCATGAGATCCCAATATTTTGTTATTTTCTTTAGATATGGAAAAGCAATGATCCTTAGGAGGATTAGATTTTTACTAGGAGTTAAAGAGGGGATAGTAATAATCATTCAATTATTTTCAGTGTAAATTTGATACTAATATCCAGTTAAGATCTTGACACTAAGGGAATTAGATTTTTTGTTAAGTATGGGCATGCATAGGAATGGGGATGGGTAAGAATAAAAAACATCAGCAAAACAGAAAAAACATAATTTTAATTTGGACACTCTGAGTTCTAGAAGGAGTCCACATTAGGAATCTTGGGTGGAAATCTTGGTAGCGCTAGCAATATTATGTACACCTTATTCTTCCTTTTCTGATCTCAGCAATCTTTTGATTCTTATTAGAGACCAACCCTCATCCTTCTTTCCATTCTGTTTTATAGGGACCAACTAAGGACAACTTCAGTACATTTTCCGTTTTGTATCATCTGCAGGACATTGACATGAACACACTAGTTTATCCTTTAAAATGAGCTTTCAGTATACTGTTATATCAAAGACTTTTTAACATAGTGCACTGAACAGACATAAGCATGCTCACACATTCTATATACACTGCATATATTCAGATACTCAGATGTAAACTTAGCAGGGGTAAGGGGATCTCTAGGTTCTGAGTTTACCCAAACCCTGACTTTTAACATTTTATAAGGTTCTTGGCACTGGGAGCTATTTCAATACAGTTTCATCCCAATTATTCTGATAACAAGTAATCCCCAATCTCAATGTCTTATAACACTTATTCATGTTCACAGGCCAGTGAGTCACCTGTGCTTCTTTGGGGCTAGCATGACATTGGCTGAGTGAGGTCTAGACTGTGGGTTCAGGTCTATTTCCTGACTCCCTTCACTTTGGAATAGAGAGGTCCAGTAACAAGTTCTTCCCATGGCAGCTCATGGAGGCAAGAAGGTGGACAGAAACATGCAAGTTTTTTCTCAGAATTGGTAGTCACTTCTGTTCTCATTCCACAAATTATACCAAGTCTTATGGCCACACCAAATCAATGGGGAGGAGAAGTGTATTCCTCTCACAGGGGAGCTGGGGAGAAGATGGGAGGGAAAGGGACTGTACAGTCTTATCTATTTCAGAGCAGTGATTTGACTCTGACTTTTGAGTAAGTACTTACACAGAAGGGAAGAAGTTATCAAAAGAGCAAAGAGAGAGGAATCTTGGGGAGATTCTATTGTATTTCTCTCACTCTGCTCTCACTGCTATGCCCATCTCAGTCATGGCAGCACTAAGTAGACAAAAAATAAGGAGCAAGTGGAATCTCAAATATAATTAGTTAACTATTTCACAGATGCTCAGGAGCTTATAGCTATACAAATGTCAGATTCTATACTGAAAGCTATTTAACTTCAATAATTACTTCGAGCTTTGTCCCTCAGCTCCTTTCATTTTCTTCCTTCAGTTTATCTGTGATATCCACTTGGAGTAGTTACTTTAGGAAACAAACTATCTTTCATATATTTCTATCCTCAGAGCCTAAATCCATCCATCTATCTATATCTATCTATCTATCTACCTATCTATCTATCTATCTATCATCTATGTATCTACACACACACGCACACACACAGCTACTGAGTACATTTCATGCAGATATTTAAACATAATGGGAACTTTTAAAACATTAACTTAATCTTAGCTTGAAAGTCTAGCACTCTCTAAAGAGAATGCAGAGAGTTACTGTTTGTACTAAACCACACTTTCCCCTAAAATTCACCAAATAATGAAACAAATGTAAAGATAACATTTATCTACCTAGCAGTAGAATAAAAACATTAGGTCTTAGCAAACACAGTAAAGATAGCTTCTATATTAAGCTCTTATTCTTAAAGATGTTAATTATGGGGACCAGCAAATGGCATAATGGTTATATCACTGGGCTCCCACATAGTCAACCACAGTTCAAGTCTCAGACCCAGCAACTTGAAACTCATGCCGGGTGTATGTGTGTGCATGTGCAAAACCCCTAGAGGAGAGTAGAGGAGAAGGGATTGCAGCTTGGTCATTCAAAATCTCTCTCTCTAAAACAAAGATGCAAATTATAGATGTGGTTACAATTATTTGAAAATATAAACTGAATATATATTTTTGAATACTATGATTCTGTGTGTCATACATTTGTATGTGAGGTTGGTTACATAGTGAAGATAGGGAATGGGAAGGAAAATGAAGGGTTTATAATTACTGCTGTGTTCTTATCTCAACAGTGAATATTCATTCTTCTGAAGAAAAATACCCTGTACGTGCAAAGGAGAATAGATTGTAAATATTAGTGATATTGTAAATGGTTTGAAAGCTGCATAGTAATCAGGTTCTCTTATTATAATAATATAGCAATTAATAGTTATTGCTTTGAGTAATTTGTTGGGTGCTTTCTGTGTGTATGAGGGAGGGAGGGGGTTAGAAAGGGTCTCCCTGTCCCAGTCCTTCGGCCTCAGTCTCCAGAGCAGCTGGGACCACAGGCACACACCACTGTGCTGACTTTTTAGGGTGGGCCAGGAATGGAACGACTGTCAGTAATGTTTTGATCCTCATATTCAAAAACCACATTCTAGTATTTCCTCAAAAAAATAGCTAACTTATTTTTTAGAATTTTTTAATTTAATTTTACTTATTGTCATTTTTTTTATTTTTTATTTTTTGAAGTTGACCAGAGAGAGAGAGGAGAAAAGTAAGAGAGCAAGCTGCCAGGTCAGGGATTGAACTGCAGTCAGCCCTGTGGGAATCCAGCCACCTTAACCACAACACCAGCTGCCAGCCCCAAGATAGCTAACATTATCACTTCAACCAAGCTTATTACAAATATGACACAAATGGGTTCCTTTTGTATTTATTGTTGTGACATTATTTAATAAGTAAATTTAAATTTACGATATAATATTTCATGTGAGCAATATATTAATTTAAATTTTTAAGTTTACTTATTTCTTCTACAAATGAGAGAGAGAGTACCCTCAACAGAGTGTTGACACTGCAACCCATCCTCAGCCTTTAGCCAGCCCCAGATCATTGGCCCATGCATGCCTGGTGTACTCAGGGAGGTCTCTAGACTTGAACCATAATCCTTTCTACGTGAGATTGCCTCACAGCATGTCAAGTTTTGGTACTTTGCCACCATCTGGCCTCAACATTTAAAAACAATCTGAGGGGCCAGCAGTTAGCATAATGGCCATGTCTCTGGACTCCCACGTAGTCAACTGCGGTTCAAGTCCCAGACCCGGTGGCTTAAACTGACGCCGGGCACGTGTGCGTGCATGCCCATGATCCTGAGAGGAGAATGGAGGAGAAAGGATTGCGGCATGGCCATCCCCCCTGGGAGGTGATTTCTCGCTTTCTATCTCTCTGTCTCTCTCTGTCTGTCTGATGAGCGCACGTGCCCTATAGCAAAAACCTCTCCAAAAAAAAAAAAAAATCTGATAGATCATACTAATGGGGTTCTATATATGTTCACTTAGGAAAAAGATAAAAATGAAAACAAGGCACAGAGTATAAAAGGATCATACATTCATAACCTTTTTGCTGAAATCACAACATACAGTGTTTATAAATACCATCCAATTTTATTACTGATATAAAAAGCATTACTGTATAAACCCTAAACATGGATGGTCATAATAAGAATAGAAATTGGCGGCTCTCTCTGGCTCCACATTTCATCTTACAGCTCTCATTTACAAAACTTACTGTGCCCAACTAAGTGGGAGAAAAGAACAATTATGAAATATTTGCTCTGTGCTTAACACAGAGAGAGAACTGTTGCATGAATTTTTTTAATCTGATAAGACAAATGGTAAAGTATATGATCAATTCACAAAGTTTAGATTTTTTTTAAAAATGGCATAATGCAGTGGATTTGGCAAAAAACTGAATTTAGAACTCAAAAAATGTATTTGCAATTTTGAGACTATTTCACCTAAATATCTTATACTCCCTTTACTGCAGATATAGCCTAGACCCATTTAATGAATCCCATCATCAATTAAAATGCATATTAAACTACCCCTTTCACAGTGAAAGAAGAACTTGTTCTGAAAATCAGTGTTAAAAGGCACCTTCCAGGCTACATCTGTTTTCATGATTCCAGTTTGAAGTTATAAATGAAGTTCTTAGATTCCATAGAAAAAGGGAATAGGAATATATGATTACAGTAAAGATAATACAAGAGAAATACAAAAGCTCCAGCATAAAAATGTAAAGGAGAGAGAGGTCACAAATGTAATTTAACCTTAACTAAGCATGCGTGTGTTGTGTGGGTTAAGGCACTGTATTCCACATGCCAACCACAGTTTGAGTCTCAGACCCAGTGGCTTGAAACTCACACCAGACGCAAGTAGGTACCTGCCCAAAATCCAGATAGGAGAATGGAGAAGGGATTGCTGCATGGCCATCCCTCCTGGGGGGTGATTTCTCACTTTCTCTCTCTTTCTCTGGTGAGCACACGACAGGCCCCTATGTGAAAAAATGACAAAAATAAAACAAAACAAAAGAAATGCCAGAAAGTCTAGCATACACCTAAGAAGCATTTCCAGTGCATGTAGATATATTTTACCATTTCACCTAAGTGTTAAACACAAGAAAAAGAGTCACATCCTATAGAAGAGACGATGCTGAAACTCCAGTAACTGACATGGGAGTCAGAGATAACAGCAACCTTTAAAATCCTTTAGCCTCTTTGGTTGTATAAAAAGATTTCAAAAAGTGTGTGGGTAAAATGGAATTCAAGTACAGGTCTATTTTGGTGCAAAACATTTTTAAATCCTTGCATGGTTTTTCTTTGTTTGTTTGTTTGTTTTTTTATGAACTTGTACTTTTCTTGTCTGGTGATTGGAAAAATGGATGCAGTTAATCTCTTTGGAAATAATGCAACTCTATTATCACATGACTCCCTGCTGCATTTTCTCTTAAAGTATAAACCTTTATGTGGAAAATAATTATTGTACTAGAATCACCATTCATTCCCTAAGTGTTAAGAGCATCATAATCAGTGTGAATATTTTGCTTTGTTTTTATTTTACATTCCATCACTGTGTATCATGACAGTACACCAAATGAGTTTTCATTGTATATTGGTTCAAAGATATTACCATACAGATTATCATCAACAGATCATTCTCCACCTCTGTGTCCTATAAATGTTTTGCTTCTTTCTTTCTCGCCTTGATTCCATCCCTCTCCATCCCCCTTTTCCCACCTTCCCCTACGTGAATGTGACATCATTAGGCCTGTTTCCAGTTGCCCTCCAGGCTGACAGATGTTAGAATATCAAAGCTCGCAATATCTCATGCTGAGTGACTTGCTGCCTAGAGCTTGGTGCCCTGAGAAAGCAGTCCTCAGGTCAGCCATTTTTGCCTGTTCGATGTCAGCTTCATTGTACTTAAACACCTGCTTTTAAAATATTGTTCACCCTTTTCTTTTGTTCCTTTTCCTTTCTCTCTAGCGTTAGGTGTTGAATGAAGTTGTTTGAAATGTTTCAGAGATTTTTCTTTTTTCCAATAAACTCTACAAAATGTAATTTTGTTTGTTTGTTTTTTACAGGGAGATTTTTGCTATAGGGTGCATGCACTCTCTGGAGAGACAGAGATAGAAAGCAAGAAATCACCCCCCAGAAAGGATGATCATGCCGCAATCCCTTCTCCATTCTCCTCATGGGATTTTCAGCATGCATGCACTCATGCCCAGCGTGAATTTTTACCCTCCCGGTCCAGAACTCAAACTGCCCAACCACGTGGGAGTCCAGCAATGTAACCATTATGCCATCTGCTGGTCCCACAAAATGTATAATTTTTACACAGATTTTTGCATTACAGAGAAATGTGGGATTAGGTGTACAGTTTGGATTTAAGAAATGAATGATGGGAACCAGGAGGTGGCGGGGTGGTTAAGGTGCTGGCTGACCATGGTTTGAGTACTGGATCTAGTGGCTTTCTCTCTCTCTCTCTCTCTCTCTCTCTCTCTCTCTCTCTCTTTCTGTGTGTATTTCTCTCTCTGGTGAGTGCATGTGTCCTCTAGCAAATTAAAAAATAATAGTAATAAATAAACTTGAATAAATAATTCTTTAAAAAAAATAAATGATGCAGTGAATGGTCAATGACATCTGAGATTCAAACCCAGAAAACAAGGCATGGCCCAAGCAGAGAAATTTTCAGCCTATCTCAGAGAAAAAGCTTTGATATTTAGCTTGGGTCATTTGCCCATCCCACAGCCAAAATGACTCATTATGGTTTACTTGACATTTCTGAGGAACTGGGGGAATTTGCCAGAATTGCTTGTCACTGAAGGGAAAACAAATCACCCTAGTCGAAGGGCTATGTTAGCTAATCAAAAACATGCCATGTGATGCTTTGTTATACCTCTTTCTCAAATAAAGAGTACACTTGGGAGAAAAAAAAATTGGCACAGTATTCACTCTTAAATTGTTCTTGGAAATTTACCTAATAGACTGCCTACAGATAGGTTTAAATGAGATTTTTATGGTTCGTACTCTGGTTTTGGTTTAATCAATGTCTTATTCAATTTAAACTATGCTATTAGTAAATGTATTTAAATATGTATTTCAAGAAGCCATTGATTATTAATATTCTGGCTCATAACTCAGTAAGCACATCTAACATGTTTCTACTCAATACTATAATCTATAAACTGTGGCACAGAAATGTACTAGTCCTGGGACAATTCTTTGAACCACATCTGTGTGGACTAAGGTAAAGGCCTGTGTCTTGGCTGGTTTCTCAATCACAGCATACAGTGTCATATTTAAAATAGAGCTCACCCTAGGTACATGTCAAGGAATATAACCTAAAACTTGTTATTCAATAACGTTGTCCAGGGACCAGCAGTTGGCATAATGGCTATGTCACTGAACTCCCAAGTAGTTGACCGGGCATGTGCATGCACACATGCCCAAGATCCTGAGAGGAGAATGGAAGAGAAGGGATTACCATGTGGCCATCACCCCTGGGGGGTAATTTCTTGCTTTCTGTCTCTCTGTCTCTCTCTGTCTTTCTGGCAAGTGCACACACCCTATAGCAAAAATCTCTCCCCCCCCCCAAAAAAAAAAAAAAAAACAAGCAAACAAAAATAATGTTGTCCAAAGATTACAGGATGCCCTGCAGTGGCATAGGAGTAAAGCAAAGTTCTGCATTGCTGAAGCCACGTAGGAAGGTTCCAGTTATTGTCCCAACGTCTCTCTCTCTCTCTCTTTTTTTTTTTTGGAAAGGTTTTTGCTAAAGGGCGCATGCGCTCGCCAGAAAGTCAGAAAGAGACAGAGAGACAGAAAGCAAGAAATCACCCTCCATGGGGGATGGCATGCCGCAATCCCTTCTCTCCTCCATTCTCCTCTCAGGATCTTGGGCACGCATGCACATGCACCCAGTGTGAGTTTAAGCCACCAAGTCCGGG
>NW_006159654.1:3986255-4000933 GCF_000334495.1 Tupaia belangeri chinensis | reverse complement strand
TATATATATATATATATATATAAGTCCTCTGCTATGGTTTGGTTGTGTCCTCCAAATTTGTGTATTGGAAACGTGATCCCAGATGCAACATTGTTGGGACGTGTACCTAATAAAAAGTGATTAGGTCATGAGGGCAAAACCGTTGTGAATGGAGTAATGTTGTCATCCCAAGAACGGGAGAACGGGTTAGTTATGTTGAGAGCAGGTTGTCTGAGGCTGCCCCGCATGCTCTTTCTCATGTACACTCTCTTCCACCTTTCTACCTTCCCACCGTGGGAGGACCCTTACCCCATGCTGGTGTCATGCTTTTGTACTTTCCAATCTCCAAAACTGTGAGCCGAATAAACTTCCAGTCTTTATATGTCACCCAGTGAGGGACAGCCTGTTACAGCAGCAGAAAGCGGACTAAGACACCCTCTATTCCTCTGCATCCAAGAACACAAAATCAAATGACTGCACAGGTCAGAGGCATAAATAAATGAACAAAGTGGTCTGGTTAATTGGGGAGGGGAGGGGGTATGAGCACTCTGGTTAACTGGTGAGGTGCATTCTGAACGTACAAACATTCGCTTTCCTTTCTGAGTGTACAGTCCCAACAAATTTATTTTGATGCCTGAATTTGTTTTGCAGCCTCCTCTCTAAATCTAGACCATTGATTATCTGTCTTAGACCAAGTGAGTGCTTTAGCATGCTACTCAGACTGTTTTATGTACCTCCTTACAATGGATGTTCCTAAATTTGAACCTACCAGTATGGTTTTAGGAAATTTTTGATTGCAGATGAGGGGACATTTCTTTTTTTCTTTCTTTTTTTTTTTTTTTCTTGATTTGCCAGAGAGCACCTGCATGTGCTAAAGAGAGGAAAGCAAGAAAGCAGCCCTGGGGCAATGACCACACTACGATTCCTTCTTCTCCGTTTTCCTCTTGGAATGGACACACCCACACCCACCCATCCACACACTGCACATACACACACCCACACCCCTTGTGTCTCTCACGCCTCAGGGTCTAGAACTTGAACCGTGCAGTTGTCCATGTGGGATTCCACTGCCTTCTCCACCAGGCCACAGGATGGGTCAATCAAGGGACATTTCTTTATCTCTGTCACACCCTAATTCATTGGTAGCGTCTTTGTACAAGGCAGTTAGCTTTGCTGTTTAACAAAGATGCTTTTATTTTCTATTCAAATTATAATAGTGATCAAATCATAAATCACATTTTCCGTCAGCCTTGTGCTTATGGGATCCTTGTTTTTGTTTCAGAGATAAAAAACACCAGAAATTCCTCCCATCCCCTATTCCTTTTGGTGTCCCCATAGTCCTTTGTGCTACACAAACTGACCGTCTCTCCCCTCCCGGCACATGGTCGGGTTATGTTTCTAAGCTGTCTTACAGTTGGGATCACCTGTGAGTACATCAGGCTAACAAATTTTGAGCAGATGTGACCAGTGCCACTGCTAGCCTGGGACAGTTATTACCAAACATGGGACCTAGCAGTGCCCTGGTTTTCCTCTGCTGCTGTGTCACGAGTAAGGGTACCAATGACATCGCAACTCCAAGAGTCATCATTCCACTCTCAGTAGACATGGAGTAAGAGAGGAAAACAAAACAAAACACAAACCCTTTGTTGTTTCAGGCAGGGGAGCTCTGGGGATTGTCTGTAAACTCTATCGTATCCTCTCTGGAATCTTTTCTATTTCCATGCCTTCATACCATTGGAGGGGAGAATTGGAGGAATTTATGCTCAGGTATATTGCCCAAATGAGGGCAAGTACATTTGTTTGGACTGCACAGTGTCTCAGAAAGGAAGGAGAATGTTTCTAAGTGCAGAATGCACCTCACCAGTTAGCCAGAGTGCTCATCCCTCCTCCCCTCGTGACTGTTCCTAGGGCCAAGGTGACTTGATTCCGTCTTTAGGAACCAGCACGATTGATAGTAAGAAAACCCAAGTATATGTGTTTTTCTTATTTGGCATGTGAGGCTTTCTCTGTTTTCTAATGATAATATTAGAATGCAGAAAGAATGCATAATTTTTCTGGAAAAAAAAGATGTAGGACAACCACGTCTCTTAAGTTTTTTTTTTTTCTTTTTTTGTTTTTGGGGTTTTTTTAGAGGTTTTTTATAGGGTGCGTGCACTTGCCAGACAGAGAGAGAAAGAGAGACAGAGAGATAGAAAGCAAGAAATCACCCCCCAGGGGGGATGGCCACACCGCAATCCCTTCTCCTCTATTCTCCTCTCAAGATCTCACACACATGCGCCCAGCCTGAGTTTTAAGCCACCATGTCTGGGACGCGAACCACGGTAGACTACGTGGGAGTCCAGCAACATAGCCATTACACTAACTGCTGGTCCCTACGTCTCTTAAGTTTTAAAACTTACTTTTTCAACTGAAAAAGACAAGGCCTTGCAGTAACCTAGCTCTTGCTAGTCTAATGATAATTTATCAGATTTATCTCTTCCTAGAGTATTATGTGGCAAGAGGCAATGGTCTTCCGAGTCCTGACTCAAGAAAACTAACAATACCACCACCAACAACAAAAACCCCTTTCTATGTTTAATATAGGTAGACTTTTTAAAATGGAATTAAAGTCTGAGTTTATTCTGGTCCAAAAAAAAAATTGAAATCCATGCATAGTTTTTCTCATACTTTTTTTTTTTTTTTGGAGAGATTTTCACTGTAGGGCGCGTGCGCTCGCCAGACAGACAGAGAGAGACATAGAGACAGAAAGTGAGAAATCACCCCCCAGGGGGGATGGTCATGCCGCAATCCCTTCTCCTCCATTCTCCTCTCGGGATCTTGGGCACGCACGCACACGCGCCCAGCTTGAGTTTTAAGCCACCGGGTCCGGGACACAAACCGTGGTCGACTACGTGGGAGTCCAGCGACATAGCCATTACGCTAACTGCTGGTTCCCTCATACTTTGCATTTTCCATAAACTTTCTGAAGAGACCTTGTATTGGTGGGGGAACTTTCACTGTATCTCCAAGAGTGAAATGTTTCCCTGATCTTAATAGTTTTGCTTCTTCTGACCAACTAATTTGTCCTTATCTGGTAAATATGGTGACATGTACCCTTTTCACATTGTCTAAGATGTTGATTGTCAGATTTTAGATCAAAACTAGCAAATTCAGAGAAACTTATAAGAGATCTAAACCTTAAGATTCAGAGAGGATTTCCACTTCACAGTGTTTACAGTTGTTAATTTGTAGTGGTAGCTTAAGTAGAAGAAGTCTAACAACTAAGTAGGTAACAATATAACTAAGATATGGACTCTGGAGCCAGACTAGTTACATTTAAATTCTGGTTTGGTAACTTAGTAGCTCGGCGACCTTAAGCAAGGTATTTCATTATCCTCAGGTCCCTCATCTTTGAAAAGGGAGCGTTTGCCTCAGTGGTCGTGGGAATGAAAAGTGTTCCTGTATGGACACAAGCAGGCACACTTCCTGGCCTGTTAGTTATTATCGTTATTTCTCTAATAATCAATGGCCAACGATGACGAGTCAATCCACATGGTTCAATCACTCAGATGAACTTAGAACCTTTAGCATAACCTGTACTTTGCTAGGTCCTAAAAATACAAAAATGAGTAAGACCTAGCCCTCATCTTAGTACAGGGGATATAACAGCCTAGGAAGAGAGGGATTCCTAAGTGGGTGATGATGGCACAGGGAAGCCAAGTGAGTACTAAGATGAATGATTGGGCACTTGCCATCAATGCATATTTTGTATGCCTTCTGTGCCCAATCTTTCTCTATCCTATTATTGTCTTGTATTTTCTTTATAGTATCTCTCTTAAGTTGTATTTTTTAAAATGTTACGTCTTCTTAATCTGAATGTAAGCATTGTTAATAATGGGATCTTTCCTGTCTCACTTATCTCTGCACCTGCAACGCTAAGGATAGAACTTGGGTGTGTCATTGGTGTTCAATAACTGTGAAGTGAGAGGAAAAAATGAATACATGAGTATGTTGAGAGAGGTGACTGGGGCCTACCCCTGAAGAACTTTATGCACATAAAACAAAGTTTGGACTTTACATTGATGAAAAGCAAATGATGTGTTTTAAGTTGGATGCAATGTGGTCAAATCTGTATTTAATAATCGCTGTGTGTCAAGGATGAGTCTGGGGACAGGGTAACAGATTGTCTGGATCACTGTGATGGCAGTAGGGAAGGGTAGAAACTGACAAATTTGAGGAAGAGCAAGCAAGCATGATTAATAAGACTGAGTCTTGATTACTCTGAGAGGATGATAAGACTCCTGATTTGGAAACAGACAACTGAACACTGGTGGGGGGAGGCAGGTATTGTGGAAGTTAAGATGCTATATTTCCACATGGCTGAGTGTGGTTCAGGTTCCAGACCTGGCTGCTTGCAAAATCACACCGGGCATGTATATGCATGTGCCCAAAATCCCAAGAGGAGAATGGAGGAGAAGGTAGCATGGCTCTCCCACCTAAGGGGTGATTTCTCATTTTTTTCTCTCTGTGTCTTTCTGGTAAGCATACACTGCCTGTGGCAAAAACCTAAAGAAAAAAAAAGTTAGGCCTTTTTAAAAATTTATTTGTATTTAATCACTGTACATCTTTACAGTGTACAAAATGGTTCTTCCCAGCATGAATGCAGTGCATATTAGTTAGGTCAGATATATCACTGTGTACATTATCATCAGCAGATAACTTTCATTTTTATGTTTATTAAATGTGTTGTTTGCTTTTTCCCTTATCCCCTTCCTCGCCCTCCTATTCACTCCCCCCCATACCATCTCTAGTACCCACAGTTACCCTCCCTTTGTAACACCTTCCCAATCTTTGGAAACCCTCCAGAGCAGGGCTTTTTGATGAGGAGAAGGAGAGAACTATGTGTGTTCACTGCATGTTTGGGCGAGTCTGGTAAAGACTGATAATTCCCTCTCAGTCAGACTAAGTTTGAGGGGCGGAGGTGTCTAAAGGATGCTAAGTAAGAACCCACTGAAGAGGACTCTGGTCAGAAAATCGAGATGTGAGGGTCATGAGCACAGAGGAGGAATTGAATCCATGGGGATGGATAAGGTCACTTGGTGAGAGGTATCAGGGTGAGAACAGACCAGAAAGAGGAAGAAAAGCCCAAACTCAGGAAAAAAAGAAGAAAAGCTCACAAATGAACTCCCATGAAGTGCAGTACAGGCAGGAAAATGCAGAGAACGCAGGCCAGAGAAGCCATGAAGCCCATGCTTTGAGAAGGAAGCACTCTTCTGCAGGATGGCACAGGGGCAGTTTCAGGACCAAGGTCCTCCTGACCACTGCCTCTGGATAGGCCTCTATGCTTTATTTCCTCACCCTCTTGTACTCAAGGACTACTGCTGTGGAGAGATTGTTTCTTAAAATACTGTAGAATTAAGATTCTAGCTACATAGTGGAGAAGGAGGTTGTTAGTTTAGAGGGATGCACTGGACTGGGATGACAATGCTCCAAAGACACCAGGCAGGAAGAGATAAAAAGAAGGTCATTTTTCTGAACTGCATCAGGAGAGTTGTTTGTCATGAGTGTTGTGAATGTGTTGGTGTAAGAACTGCCATCTTTATTTTTTTTTTATTTTTTTTTATTTTACTATAGGATGCATGCACTCATGAGGGAGAGAGAGAGAAAGAGAGAAAGAAAGAAAGAGAGAGAGATTGAAACAGACAAAAAGCATCCCCATGAGAATGGCCACACCACAATCCCTTTCCCTTTGGCTATCACAATTTGGGGCAGGTATGCATACACACCCATCCTGTTTTTCATGCCAGTGGGACTGGGAATCAAACCACACTGTCAGCTATGTAAGATCCAGCCACCTTCACCATACCACCAGGTGGCCTGATATCTTCATTTTAAAGTTGCTAGCCCTAGATTTCCAAATTCCTCAGATTCTGTGTTTGCTGTCAATGGAGGGACAAATAGATTGGAGGAGGAGAAGAAAACTGGAAAGAGTAGAGAGGATTGGCAGAGAGGATGAGGAGAGTGGGCCTCTACGGCTCTATGCTCAAGAACTGGGCACAATTAGCAGAGCCCTGGCAGGCACGAGTGATCTTTCCTTATGACTGAAAAGTCATTGAATTAATGTGAAAAAGTGTTTCCAATTTGATTTCTGATTCGTGTCATTATAGAATCAGGATGTTAAAGAATGCCCGCATACTTCATCAGTCAATCTTTCAGAAATGATGTGGCTAGAGATAGCATCTTTGCAAGCTGTACTAAGTCTTCCAGGATTGCATGTATTTGGAGGCAGCCAGAAGTTTTTGGCATAATAACGGAATAGATGAAGACTTGAGTCCATGCAAACAAATGAACATAAAACAGCGCTGGAAAAAAAGGGTGGGGTAGGAAGTACTTCCCTTTGCCCAGAATAGGCTATTCTAACCAGCAGTAGTTGCACTGAAAATGCAGGAGGAGATGCAGAGGTACTTCATGTGGGAGTTGACCCCATCACAAATGTCATGAAATGACTTTTTTAAAAAGAAAATCAATCCAATGCCAGGTATTCACAGAGCATAGCTCCAAAAGGTGAATCTCTATATGAATCATTTACATTTCATTCTTCTTTCTGTATTTTTTCTTCCTATATTTTAATATTTGATACCTTCATTCATCAGTCCATTCACTCAGCAAATCTGCATGTATGCACGTACCGAACACCATCGTGGCAAACAAGATGGAGATACCATTGTTGTCAAAGAGTTCACAGTCTAAATAGGAAGAGAAGTAAATGATTCCAAGGTTAAGATAACACGTGAGTTAGCACAGGCACCTTGGGATTTTGAACCAGAATCAGGCAAAGTCCAGTCTGAGGCCTGAAGGGCCATCTAGAAGAGATAGGCCAGAGGTATTTCCCCTTAGTTGAGTTACTGCTCTTTCCACCATAATTTTCCTCCAAATGTTGAACTTATTCTTTAAAACCACAACCTAAATTTGGTCAGAATTCCCATAGTTATTTGGCAAACATAACCAGATATTGAAGATGAAGACAAAGAAGAAGAAATAAAGATGATAAAAGAGTGTAAAATAGTTAAGTTTCCAAGATAATGGTATTGTTCCTTGAGGTAACTATGTACTAGGTCTAAAGAAGTAGTTCTTTGCTGGAACCCAGCCTGGTTTTCTGCTCTCTTAGGTGACATCTTTTTAGAAAAAGGGATATTTATGGATTTATTTATTTTCCCCCAACAACTTCATTTTATTAAGATGGTTTCATTCCAAGTTATAACAATTTTAACTCAAGTTCAATTGGTATTTTTAAATGAAAGATGATAAAAAAAAATTGAATTGGATTTTCTTTGTTCCGTTAAGAGTTTTGGTAGAACCTGTTATAATATGGCTAAAGTATTGATTCAAGTACAATATTAGAAAGATGTAAGTGAAAAAATATTAGCATGTTCTTCTAGGAGAGTAGAAGGTGAGTAAAGAGCATTATTCAAACTATCTGAACAGGGGGATATGTCCATACTGACTCCAAGTTGCCTGGGTCTTGAGCTGCCTGGTCAGGTTCATCTGAAGTGGAAGGATGAGTCAGGATAATTCAAGGTATTGTTATTACACGATTCCCTTTCTGGAATGAGGTGCCCTTCAAAGTTGAGTCATCAATAGAATTGGGTGAGTGAGGTTCTGAGACAGTGCTTTCTAGGAGTTATCCTTCTAGCTCAGGGGTCATATAACTAATTAACCTTCCAGAGTATTCTTGTCTCATTTGTTATCCAAATTAACCAGGCAACGCACCCCACCAAGAACGGCTATGCATCCTTACCCGTGGAATCTAGAAAGAGTTGTCAATCAGAGATAGACAAGGTTGATAGAAGGACAGATATTTACTTCTATGATGAGCAAACAGGTTTCTAGTTAATTAACTCTGGAATTCATACTCACAGCACAAGGAAGATACAATGTACAAAGTACATTTCAACCTCAGGCAATTAACATAGGTGTAAATATGTCTCATCATTATTTCTAATGCTTTGCAAATGGGACAATTTTCTACAACGAATAGGTCATAAAAAGCCATGCAATAAAATGAGTTATACTCCACAACAATAGTGTTTTTGCTAATACTGTTTGCATGAAGTAGCACCTTAACTCTGGAATACATACACATGTTCATGCACACAGATACAGTACAAAGGAAAGTAATGTTCAGAGCAAATTTTAACACATGAAGAAATATTTGCTCAGCTACAACCTCAGAACACTGCCACTTTAACTTAAGAGCGATATTAAAGCATTTTCTTAAAAATTACCAAATTACTTCATCCAAGGATTTAGGTGTGTTTCTAAAAAGTATGAACCTAATTGCTCCTTGCTCCTTTATTTTCCTGTTCCTTTTTTTCCCTTTTTCCCTTTTGTTTCTTTAATTAAAATTTAAAAAAATTCTGTTTATTTCATTTTATTTGCCAAAGGGTGCCTATGCTCACCAAAGAGAGCAAAGAAGAAAGTGAGAGAGCATCTCTCATGGTGGCTAGTCATGGTCATGCTATAGTCCTTTCTCCTCTCCTTCTCCCTCCTATTGGGATTTTGGGCATGCATGCACATGCACCAAGTATATTTTTCAAGCTACTGAGTCCAGGACTCCAACTGCAGTCAGCCATGTGGTATCCAACTGCCTTAACCACCATGCCTCCAGCTGGCCTGTGTTGCCTGTTCTTTACATTCTTTTTCTCTTTCTCTTTCTTTCTTTTTTTCTTTCTTTCTTTCTTTCTTTCTTTCTTTCTTTCTTTCTTTCTTCCTTCCTTCCTTCCTTCCTTCCTTCCTTCCTTCCTTCCTCTTTCTTTCTTTATCTCTCTCTCTCTTTCTCTTCCTCCCTTCCTTCCTCTTTTTTTCTTCCTTTTTTTTTTCCTAGTGACTATGCAAGCTCACCAGAAAGAGAGAGATAGACAATATGTGAGAAAGTCCCCTCACCCCCACCCCATTTGGGATGGCCACATCACAGTCCCTTCTCTTCTAATTCTTCTTTCAGGATTTTGGGTATGTGTTCACATGCATCCAGCATGTTTTCCCAGTCACCAGGTTCAGGACTCGAACCACATTGTGAGCCAAGTGGGATCCATAAACCTAAACTAACATGCCACTGACTGTCCCTACATTCTTTTTCTTATGCTTTTCCTTTCCTGGTCTTCGTGGTAAGAGGAGACAGTAGTACTTGTGGAGCAAAGCTGGTGGAAATAGGATCAAGGATGCAGCCAGACTGAGGGGAATAGGGAGCAAGATAAGAGATAATTAAGAGCAAGGCAGCCAGTGGGGCCTTCAGGGATGGGCAGCAAACTAGTGTGGCACTTTTAGAAAAAAAGTTATATAGAGACAGAAAGAGGAAAGCCTGGAGGAATTGTGTAGAGTCGAGTTAGATTCAGAGATATCAAAGTGAGTTCATGTTGTTTGAGTAGGTGAGAAGATAGATAGATAACAGAGAAAGAAGTAGCTATAGATGCTATGTTTTTGTATATATAAATTTGTACTTCCTAGCTCTGTCCACTGATAGAACCTAAAAGCAAAACCACCCAGTACACAATGAGCATTCCCGGCACGTGTCTTCTCAGGGCCATCCTTCACTAAGAAGGTTCCTTAGAGAAAGGTCTGATTCAGGACCAGAACAGGAAGAGTAAAAGATAAGTCTGGAACGTATTGTTCCAGAAAGTGAGGGAATGTTCAAATAATGATGGAGCTTGTCAAGAGATACACGCGCAGCTACTAGCTCGATGTAGAATGATGCATCATCAAAACAAATAGTAATGTTAATGTATTATACCCATTGAATAAAAATAGTTTTTAATAAATCTATACTGATATGGACAGACAAGTAAACAGATAAATGTAAGAGATAGGAACATTCACTACTATAGAAAGCTAACTAATTAATGTAGATAAATTATAAAATTAGAACATTGCCATTTGGTCACCATCACTGTAATGATAAAAATCATCAAAGAATGCTAAATCTAGTAGGCATTAGTTTAAAAACATTCTATACATGGGAAAATTAATATGTTTGTAATAGAGGAACAAAGCAGAGAATTGGTCAAACCAGCTGATAATATTGTCACTGGGGAGAATCCTGCTTTTTTTAGTCCATAATCTGAATCTACAATGAGGAAATGTCAGGTAACTTTAAGTGAAAGATACTCCAGAAGATATCTGGCCTGCATTCGTCAAAAATAACGATGTCACAAAGGGCAAGAGAAGGCTGAGCAAATGTTCCATACTGAACCCTAATGAGACATGACAGCAGGCACAGCCCTAGTAGCACATGCTGGTTGACACTGCTTCTGGGTAGGCTGACACCACACAGGAGGGCTGGGTTCAAAACCTCCCCACACGCACCTAAAAAGCTGGGCATGACGACATGTGTCTTCCCAGCTATTCGGAAGGATGAGGCAGGAGGAACTTGATGTAGCAACACTCTCTTTTTAAAAGCAAAAAAAAAAAAAAAAAAAAAAGACATTACGAATAAGGTGATTCATGACTCTGGATTAAATCCTGGGCTGAAAGAAAGCATTTTTAATAAAAAAGGCATTATTGAGCCAATTGGTAAAGTGAGAAAGGGATTTTTAGATTTGATGATAGGATTTGATCAATGTTAAATTCCCAGTTTCATGGGTGTATGTCATCATGTCTGCAAATTATCCTCAAAGTTGGAGGAAAGGAATAGCTATATATGTATTTACATATGTGTATAAATATAATTGCATTATGTATCATGATAAATGTAACTGTTCACAGCTGGGGAACTTGGGAATTATTTTTACCATTTTTAGCATGTCTTTAAGTTAAAAACTATTTCAAGGGACCAGTAGATGGCGAAGTGGTTACCTTGCTGGACTTCCACACAGCTGATGGCGGTTCAGTTTCAGACCCAGTGGCTTGAAACTCATGCCGGGCACATGTGCTTGTGTGCCCAAAATCCTGAGAGGAGACTTGAGGAGAAGGGATTGTGGTGTGGTCATCTCCCCTGGGCAGTAATTTCTCACTTTCTATCGGTCTCTCTCTGTCTCTCTGGTGAGTACACATGTCCTATAGCAAAAATCTCTCTTAAAAAAATATTTTTCAAAATAGATAGTCAATAACCATGTATTACTCATTTATATTAAAATATATGAGAAAATTTTAAATAGTATATTAAAAGAAAATGATCATCTTAACAGAACTAATCAATAAAATTATCATTTTGGGGGGAGAGGTTTTTGCTATAGGATGCATGCGCTCACCAGAAAGACGGAGAGAGAGACAGAGGAACAGAAAGGGAAAAACCCCCCCCGAAGGGGGATGGCCACGCCACAATCCTCTCTCCTCCACTCTCCTCTTCAGATCTTTGGGCATGCATGCACGTGTGCCTGGCATGAGTTTAAGTCATTGGGTCCAGGACTTAAACTGCAGTTGACTACATGGGAGTCCAGCAACATAGCCATTATGCCAACTGCTGGTCCCCAAATTACAAAATTTTAAAATCTATTTTGAGTAAAAAATTTAATAAAAACATAGAAACCAAAAGTCAATAGTGTTATCTGTATCTCAATATTACTTCATACCTTTCAGGCATTATGCTATGCTGAATGCAAAATTAACAATGATCTTATTTTGCCTTTCATCAGATGTTTAGACTACTGCTTAAATTAAGAAAAAAAGTGACACACTACATGTAAGTTTTAAACTATGACTAATACCTAAAATTTGCAAAAATTAATATCTTATAAATCCTTATTAAGAATAAGTTGCTGGGACCAGCAGTTGGCGTAATGGCTATGTCCCTGGGCTCCCATGTAGTCAACTGTGGTTTGAGTCCTGGACCCGGTGGCTTAAACTCATGCCAGGCACGTGTGCATGCATGCCCAAGATCCTGAGAGGAGAATGGAGGAGAAGGGATTGTAGCGTGGCCATCCTCCCAGGGGGGTGATTTCTCACTTCCTGTCTCTCTATCTCTCTCTGTATTTCTGGCAAGCACACGTGCCCTATAGCATAAACCTCTCCAAAAAAAAAAAGAATAAGTTGCTATTTGTTTTTTTAAACTGATATATAAATGATACATATTTAGAATCAGAAAACTTCAGCTTTGTTCTCGAAGGAAAACTACATAAGTCAACTTCTCTCTCTCTCTCTCTCTCTCTCTCTGTGGGCTAGGTGTCGTACGTCAAAGCTATTGACATTTGGATGGCAGTATGCCTCCTTTTTGTGTTTTCAGCACTTCTGGAGTATGCAGCCGTAAATTTCGTATCAAGGCAACACAAAGAACTTTTGCGATTTCGTCGAAAGAGGAAAAATAAGGTAAGTGATGAAATGTGTGGGGTTTGGTGGAGCACCAATTTTACTTGAAAAGTAAATTTGCTGAATTTAATAGAGATGGGTAGAGAGAACATCGGGACCAGGGACTTGAGTGATGTACTCTTTCTTTTGTTTTGCCTAACTGACATCGCCAAAAATAGCTCCAGGAGGAAAACAGTAACACCTAGCTATACTTTAAACAGCCTATCTGGTGAAACGAAAGCTTTATCGACTTCTTTCTAATGTGCTTCCTAGAACAACATTTTGTTTTCTACCTTGATTGATGAAATATACGATTTTCACTTAGATCATTAGTGTGTCTAATGGTGTTACTTGATATAAGTCATCAAATATCATTATTAAGGTTGCTTCTTTTCTGATCTTATTCCTTTCTTTCTGTAAAATATTATTCATTAAAACCATGACAAGGTCACTTTTTCTGCATTAATTTTAGCTTCTGAAGACATTTCTTCTGAAACTCCTTGGCAAACACAAAAAAAAGTCCTACTTTTTAAAACAAATTTTGAGAGAGATTTTTGCTATAGGATACATGTGCTTGCCAGAGAGACAGATTGAGATGGAGAGACAGAAAACTAGAAATCAACCACCCCCACCCCTGGTGGGTGATGGCCATCCTGCAGTCCCTTCTCCTCCATTCTCTTGGGATTTGGGGCAAAAACGCACCTGCGCTCAGCATGAGTTTTAAGCTGCCGAGTCTTGTACTCAAACCCGTGACTTGACTACATGAGAGTCCAATGATGTATCCATTAGGTCTCTGCTGGTCCTCTCAAAAGTCCTAGTTTTGCCTTGCTAACATCTGATAGAAGATGAAGTTGTTCTCTGTTAAGACCTGTAATGGCATCTCCTTTTACTAATTCATGGTTTTGAACCACCCCCTTTCCTTTTCCGTAAGGGGAAATTTCTATTGACAACAAATTTGTGAGTTCATTTCTAATGTGGTTACACAAACTGACATTTCAAAACTAAAAGCACTTTTAAAGCAATAGAGTAATGCCAACGTTACATAAAATTGAGGCCCAAATCCAATTTAATGGAATATTTAAGTTCAAACATGATAGTCTGTTTCATATAGTATGTGTTTTTAAGAATTTTAAAGATTTTAATGAAGGATTCCTTGTGAATTCTAAGTTATTGACTGTAATCTATACACTTATTAAACATTTTTAAAACACTAAGATTCAATCTCTCAGTGCTTATGTCTACTCAGTAGTAAACATATTCTAAAGCATTAACTTATTCAATCATTTCTCACTGGCTTTCCAAAATTCACAGCTGCTCCAATAAATACCCAGTTAGCGTAGGAAGACATCGGCATGAGAGACCCTGAGCTTTACATTGGACAGAAAGCAGTGCTAAAGCTTGCATGTAAATTTTTATGAAAATGAAGGTATATTGTTTGTCTGTTGAAACATATTATGGTGGGGAGATTAACTTTTATCCTGTTCCCCCACCTCACTTGATTTATAGGTCTACTTACATTTTCTCATTCCTCACTCTCTCGCTGTCTCTCTTTCCTCCCTTCTCTCTTCCTCACTCCGGCCTGTTTGTTCCCCCTGTTCTCTCATGGTACCTGGTACTGGCTGAAAAACCACAAATAAACCCTGTCTCACAGGCTAGCAGCTCTCGTTTTTCTTTCCTATTAGTGGCTGATGAGGACATTTTCCCTTCTGGTGTCATTACTCAAAAGTAAAAGAATACTCATTTTTGCTGACATTTTTATTTGCTTTTTTCATGTTTACTTTCTATTTTTTCAGCATTTTTCTCCTCCATATTTGATTTAGAATGTATCGCCCATGTGCTGCAGAGATTTTTTTTTTTTTTTTTTTTTTTGCTATAGGGCGTGTATGCTCCCAGACAGAGAGACAGATAGCGAAATCACCCCCCAGGGGGGATGGTCACGCCTCAATCCCTTCTCCTCCATTCTCCTCTCAGGATCTTGGGCACGCACGCACACGTGCCTGGCGTATGAGTTTTAAGCCACTGGGTCTGGGACACGAACCATGGTCAACTACGTGGGAGTCCAGCGACATAGCCATTATGCTAACTGCTGGTCCCGCCCATGTGTTGCAGACAGGAGGAGTGAGAAGTACTTGTGGTACTTGATGTGGGAAGTCGAGAATTCAAACATTCAACACTCACCATACAGCCATCAGCTGCAGGAACTTCAAGTTAAAGTAACAGTCTACATGGAACCAGCAGTTGGAATAATGGCTATGTTGCTAGACTCTCATGTAGTAGACCACAGTTTGAGTCCCAGACCGGGTGGTTTAAACTCACCCTGGATGCATGTGCATGCATGCCCAGGATCCCAAGAGGAGAATGAAGAGATTGTGGCATGGCCATCCTCCCTGGGGGGTGATTTCTCGCTTTCTGTCTCCCATTTCTCTCTGGTCTTTCTGGCAAGC
>NW_006159654.1:3943623-3986058 GCF_000334495.1 Tupaia belangeri chinensis | reverse complement strand
AAGAAAGAAAGAAAGAAAGAAAGAAAGAAAGAAAGAAAGAAAGAAAGAAAGAAAGAAAGAAAGAAAGAAAGAAAGAAAGAAAGAAAGAAGGAAAGAAAGAAAGAAAGAAAGAAAAAAGTAAGAGTCTACAAGTCTAGATGTTCAACTCTGGTTCCTCCTTTAAAAGAAGTATTTTTGCTGGGGCCAGCAGATGGTGTAGCAGTTATATCACTGGTTTCCCATGTAGTCTACCGCAGTTTGGTCCCAGACCCAGGGGTTTGAAACTCATGCCTGGTGTGTATCATGCATGCCCAGGATCCCAGTAGGAGAATGGAGAAGGGATTGCAGTGTGACCATCTCCCGTGAGGGGGTGATTTCTCACTTTCCCTCTCACCATCTCTCTCTCTCTAGGGAATGCACACGTCCTAAGGCAAAAACTTCTAAAAACATATATACATTCTTACTAAAGTATCTCTATATTCAGTTTTACTACACGTAAGATTAAGAAAAAATATTTGAGGGGACTAGTGGATTGTGTAATCATTACATTGCTCGACTCGCATGTAGTCAACTGCAATTTGAGTCCTGGACCCTGTGGCTTAAAAACTCATGTTGGGCACATGTGCTTGCCTACCCAAAATCCTGAGAGGAGAATGGAGGAGAAGGGATTGCAGCATGGCCATCCCTCCTGGGGGGGGTGTGATTTCTTGCTTTCTGTCTCTCTGTCTCTGTCTCTCCAGCTAGTAAACATGTCCTATAGCATAAATACCTCTCTAAAAAAGAAAAAAATATTTGATGCCCCTTAGTCTTTAGATCATAGAAAGGTGGAATTAATTTTTCCAGTTGTTGGCACATGGGAAAAATGTAGAAATGCAAAAATAGTAGTATCGTTTTATTATTTTCTAATCACAACTTGAAATATTCAAGAAGGAAATGTAAAAAAATGTAATTAAGATGTAATAGAGAAAAAAAGTCAGTTACCCTTAAGTTCAATTGATTCTTTTGAGTATTTTTCTTGCATATGTGAAAATCTATTCATTGATACATATGTATGTTAAATAGTATATATGATTAAAATCAATTGTGTAATTCTATTTAATCATATGTGATTTGATTCTCTGGTTTCTCAATCCCTCTTGGTCCACTTTACCTTCCCACAGACAGAAGCTTTTGCATTGGAGAAGTTTTACCGTTTCTCAGACACGGTAAATTGACTTTCTTAACTCTAAATAGAGGAATGTGGTCACCAGTAAAAGGCAGACAGCATATTCTGCTCCAAGACAGTGTTTGGTGGGGAAACGTGGTCCTTCCATATTTAAAACAAAACAAACACCATCCCCCTTTAGCAAAAAAGGATTTGCTCTTTTTCTAAGAACTCTGTCCTTGCCTTCTTTACCCAATAAGACCATATTTAAATGTTACCCTTCATTTATTAATGGAGCTATTTGATTGGTCAAAATTATTTTATGCATATGTTTTAGAAAATTGTGATATAAACTTTGTAATAATCTTCATAGGAGAAACAATCACGTGCTTGGACAAAATTAATTCCAAAATAAGTGGAAAGTTTAATTTATACAAATTCTAAAAGCATCTGCACAAGAGATCACAAAATAAGGCAGGAAAAAAATGCTCTATGTAGTGTATGTACCTTTCTAATCCATTCTTAATGTTTAAGAACAATGGGATTATTTATTAAAAAACCAGCTTTGATAGTGGTGGCTTTTGAAATTTTTAAATAAAGGGTGATTATATGGATATATGTCTAAGTATAATAATCAACTCTTTAGAAAGGCAATCAAATTGGACCTAAATAATACTGGTTTGTTAGGTGATTTAACTTATTATATAGCATGTAATAATTAAACATAAATCTACCAAAGCCAAGAATTTAGATTAGGAAATCACATACAAATAATCAAATCTGCTAAAATAAAATTTCTGGGGCAAAATGTATTAAAAGTAGTTCTTCAAATGATCCTATTGTACACCCCAGTTAAGAATCCCTGAAGGAAACATAATTTCAAATGAATATGCAGTAATCTCAACTTCATAGTAAATTATCTAGATGTAGTATTAAAGTATTTAGTAAGTTCTTTTATAATATATAATCACTCTAATTTTTATAGTAAAAAATCACTCTAATGTGGTATTTTCCTTCACTACTAAATGTGCATGCTATTTCCCAGAATCCCACTTACCCCTTGTTATTTTTCAGCCCTGAAAATAATTTCACTTAATCCATTTGCCCCTATTTGATTATCTTAACAGTAAATTTTTACTTACATGGAATTTGAATAAGCAGATATAATGTTTGAAATATATATTTATATTTGTATATATACATACATTAGACCACATAGTAGATATATATCTACACACAAACATATATATATATATACATATATATATATACATCAGTCTTTGAAAGGCTAATTATGTAATATTTGTAGTAACTAAATATTAATGTTTGTAGAAACTGTGGAATGAAAGATACATATGTAGTTAAATCTAGCTTTATGAAAAACTGTGATGAAAAATCAGGCTGACCTCGCAGACATGAATTCTTACTTTTAGAAGAGAAACAATGTGGTAAGAAATATATGTATTAGAAATATATTCATCCCATTTATTTTTTAAATATTTTAAGTATGTGGACAAATGAGGGTGTTTCTTTTGCCTTTTTAAGAACTATTTCCTTCAAACTAACAACCCTCTGGACTGTCAGAATTCATCCTTTAAAAAAACCCATGTATTTTATTTTTAGAAACAGCCAGAGCAATCTAAATCTTTAAATCATCATAATCAAAACAAGCCTAAATGTTAACCCTTTGCCCCTTATTTTCATGACTAATGGTTTAACGTGAATTTTCCTCAGCATTCTAATTCGGCAGACTAGGAAGAGTAAATAAAATAGCCTCATTAGAGAAAATTGGTCACAATAGGGGACCTTACATTAATGCAAATATGATTCCTGGGGAACTTTTAACTTGGTTTAGCATTGGCTTAGGCATTGTATATACTCTTTTATACTTTACTTTTTCTTCTGTTGAGGTGCTGAGACTCCTTTGTCTATTTGGAAAAATTACAAGTTTGCTCTCCTATCCAAATTTCCCCACCTCACACTGCCATAGCCTGCTGTGTGCTGATTACCCGCTGCGCCATGTCTTGGTTGCTATCTCCAATGCTGTGTATGTCTGGGCATATGCATGATGTGAAAGTATTTTGGCTAGAAGTTGCTCTTCTCATGTATATCGGTACTTTAGTCCCGGAGGCTTTAAGGATGTGCCAGACTATTTCTGAACATATGTTATTTATTGAGTGATGTGGATGAAATGGGATTGCTTTAACGCGTTTCATGTAGCTTCTTCCACGTTGCAATGCGATGATGCAATGCTTTGCTGAGAGAAAACACATACGTGCAGTATTCTACTCCCACTGTCATTTTAGTCATTATCATTAGTGAAGTAGTATTTATATGTGTGAATGAATTAGGAATGGACTATTTCTTTTTAATTTAATTATGACTAATGTTATCTTTGATAGGCATGATGGTAACCTTTATAAAAATGAAGATATCGTTGACTGCATTTTGACTATCTGTATGCAAACTTATTTTATTTACTTGTGTATTTATATGCTGCCTTACTTTGAAAATAACTCAAGATAACTTCTCAGGATAAACCAACTAATGAATTTTTCAGCTCTGTACATTTTATCAGCTCTGTAGTCTTAGGACAAAAACAAATATACGTGTACGTTATTTTGGTTGAAGGGATGAGGCTTCACAGTTGAAAGCAATGTGGCATCTACGTACACTAAATTATTTAATACTCTTTCCATTATAAGTCAGTTTATGCTATATTCTGGAATAAGATACCCTTTCAACAGATTAAATATATACTACAAATCTCTTTGATACAGACCTGAGGAGAAGCAGTTCCTCAGTAACTGACATTCAAACAAAATTCTGTTTGAATGACTCTGATATGAGGAGTTGAAAATTCATCCTATTAAGCAAATCAAAAATTGTTAAGATCTTAATTATTCTGTGCATGCAAATATTTAGAGTTTATGTTAGACATGGCTATTCCCTTCAGCTGTTTGCCTTCTGAAATATATTCAGAACAGTAATATTCAATTAAGTTATACAATCTCTATTTAATTCACATGCATTGTGGTGACTTCCATCTCAAAGTTAACTAAAATAGAAATGCTGCTTTTTACATATGTTGTCTATTATAGCATCTTATATCACTCTACAATTATGAGTTGGCAATAAAAGAATCTAATACATTATGCTAAAAATAAATATATAGATTTTGAAATAAATTATTCCGTTGATTTCTCATTTCTCTCTAAGTCATTTGTACATTTCATCATATTTCACCTACAACGTTCATCTTTTTAAACTTATTTTTTACCATCTAATCTCTATTTCATCATTTCAAAATCCAAGTTCAATATGTCATGCATAAACTTGGCTAAATTCATAGCTAATTTAGATGTCATTTATAATAAAATCAAGGTTTGCTTGGATTTCAATTTAAAACATTTTATATTTGCAGTTGACTCTTGTAAGCTCATCTATAACTGCATTTGTTTATGCTCTCCATTTAAAAATTATATAGAAAGGTAAATAGATATGTGAAATGAAATATATTATTTTACACCTATTTTATTGTAGAAAAACAATTTTAATTGATTCACATCTTTCATCTGACCTCAGAATTTTCTGAACTTAGATGGTGATTTTCCCCAAGAAAATAAGCTGCAGTTGTATATATTAGTAACTTTTCTTCTTAACGTTCATCTTTTTAAACTTATTTTTTACCATCTAATCTCTATTTCATCATTTCAAAATCCAAGTTCAATATGTCATGCATAAACTTGGCTAAATTCATAGCTAATTTAGATGTCATTTATAATAAAATCAAGGTTTGCTTGGATTTCAATTTAAAACATTTTATATTTGCAGTTGACTCTTGTAAGCTCATCTATAACTGCATTTGTTTATGCTCTCCATTTAAAAATTATATAGAAAGGTAAATAGATATGTGAAATGAAATATATTATTTTACACCTATTTTATTGTAGAAAAACAATTTTAATTGATTCACATCTTTCATCTGACCTCAGAATTTTCTGAACTTAGATGGTGATTTTCCCCAAGAAAATAAGCTGCAGTTGTGTACATTAGTAACTTTTCTTCTTTTTTATTTATTTATTTACTTTATTTATTTATTTATTTATTTATTTATTTATTTATTGGAGAAGTTTTTACTATAGGGCGCGTGCGCTCACCAGACAGACAGAGACAGAGAGACAGAAAGCAAGAAATCACCCCCCCAGGGGGGATGGCCACGCCACAATCCCTTCTCCTCCATTCTCCTCACGGGATCTTGGGCATGCACGCACACACACCCGGTGTGAGTTTTAAGTCACCGGGTCCGGGACGCAAACCGTGATCAACTTCATGGGAATCCAGCGACATAGCCATTATGCTAACTGCTGGTCCCGTACATTAGTAAATTTTAAAATATTCACACACTTTGAAATTAGTAACAAATTAATTTTCCTTCATTACTTTCTTATTTCACAATAAAGTTTCAACAAATTATTTAAACTAAAGAAAGTTTAGGATAATCTCTTTAAAACATCTTAATTGTATAAAAAATACTTCAAAGGTACCTACTGAAGGCAAAACATTAAGACAAAAATAATGCATTTAATGCTGTTATATCTTACAGCAATTCATGTAGTCAACACTTCCGTTTTAGATGCTTAATGTTTTGTTACCACAAAGGCAATGTTCATACCTTCACTACTCTCACACCCAAGTAAATTTTTTTGTTTTGCTTTTGTCATTCTTAAAATACAGAAAATTAATTCTTATCTCACATAAATGCTGGTATTTTATGTTTGATGATGGAGATTGGGCCAACTTACTAAATGACTCTATGAGGGGACTTGAAAACATTTGCACAAAAACAGAATAAATGTGCAAGTTTAGTTTGGTTCTAAAATAAAATATCTTGAAATCCATGTATAGTTTATTTTTTTCTTACACTAAAAAACCTGCTAAATAATATAATGTTCTTTCCCTGGCATAAGAAACCCAGAAGCGGAGAATTGAATAACTCAATTAAGTTTATTATCCAGATTCTGGTACTAAATGATGAAGTCATGAAATTGCTTACTTATAAAATATTTGTAATTTTAATTTCACTCTTATGTTTGATCAAGATCATATTTTACATTATTGATCGTCTTACATAGTTTTGATTATATAAAATATTTAAAGTCAATTTCTTGTAGTGCACATACACTTTTATAATGCAAATACCCAATTTTTTCTTCTTTTCTTCTTTTTTTTACTATAAGGCACTTGTGCTCACCAGAAAGAGACAGAGAGAGAGAGTAAAAGTGAGAAGTCCCCCCCCCACCCCCCCAGGAGGAATGGCCATGCCACAATCCCTTCTCCTCCAATCTCCTTTCAGGATTTTGGGCACACATTCACACAGTCCCAGCAAGATTTTTAAGTCACTGGTTCCTGGACTCGAACCACGTAGCCAGCCATGTGGGATCCAGAACCTTCCTGCTGGCCTTTCTTTTCTTTTTTTTCTTTCCTTTTCTTTTTTTATTTTTGGAGAGTTTTTTGCTATAGGGTGAGTACACTTGCCAGAAAGACAGAGAAAGACAGAGATATAGAAAGTGACAAATCAGCCCCCGGGGTGGGGTTGGCCATGCCACAATCCCTTCTCCTCCATTCTCCACTTGGGATCTTGGGCATGCACACACACACAGCTGGCATGAGTTTAAGCCACTGAGTCCGGGACTCGAACCATGGTCGACTACATGGGATTCCAGTGACATAGCCATTACGCCAAATGTTGCTCCCTATTTTCCTCTTTTAAAGTTTTTTTTTTTTTCTTCCATGAGCGAGAGAGGGAGGACAACATGGTCTTGCTGCCAATATCCAACCTTGGTTCAGCCAACCTCAGATTATGGGCACATGCTATGCCAGGTATACTCAGTGAGTTCTGTGGACATAAACCAGAAACCCTCCCATGTGGGTCAGTCTCACAGAGCATTGCATTTTACTATTGCACAACCATCCGGCCTTTAATTTATTTTCATTTTTCAGAACATAAGTGCTTGTCGACATCTAGTATTCTAATACAAGGGCCAGGAAATAAATATCTGAACAAGACATTTTAATGAGGAAAAAAACTTTTCTTAAAATTTAAAGTTTCTATTTCTCTAACTCCAAAGTTATTAGCAAAGCCATTGCTATTATATTTGTTAATGAGATGGTATTCCAGACACTTTTGAAAACACTAATGTAATACAATAAATTATGTAACTATCCAGGATCTAATACTAACACAAAAGTCATTACAGGGGTGTTTTAGTATTTGTGTGTGTGTGTGTGTGTGTGTGTGTGTATTTTGCCAGAGGATGAGTGTGCTCACTAGAGAGTGAAAGAGAGAGACAAAGAGAGAAAGAGAAAATGAGAGCACCCTCCGACATCCCCATGTGGCATGATCACACCACAGTCCCTTTTTCATTTCTCTTTCCTTTCACCATTTTGGGCACACATGCACGCATGTTCATTGTGTTCTTCAAGCTGCTGAGTTTGAGACTCAAACCTGCAGCCATGTGATAGCCAGCTGCCTTAACCACTAGGCCATGGGCTGGTCCTATGGAGTATTGTTTTCAAAATCTATCATTTAAACAAATTGAAAAGTGTTACAGGAATTCAAAAAATATTATATCATTATAAATTCAAGCTGACTAAGAGAACTGCATTGTGCTTCTTGGAAGCCTTTGTTTCTAAAACTTATATATCATAATTACCTAGGAGCTCGCTGGAGATGCAAATTCTTGGAACAACCTAAATGCTAAAGAGTAAGAACCTCTGCAAGAGAGAGCCCAAAAACTGGGTTTCATCAGTTCTTGCCAGTGATTCTTAGATAGGTGTTAGATGTGATCCACATTGTAAGAAACACTGTCTTCACTTAAACTATCGTTATTGCATACACATTAGAATAATGGTTATTTTACAAATTTTCTGGCTTTTATCATGGGCAGTGCTATATGAAGATGATTAAATTTAAATTGTTCAAATATGTCATGTTCTATTAAACCAATATCAAAATGTGATGCAGCTCACACCACCACAAATCTCTTTACAGGTTAAGGCAATCATACTTTGGGGACACTTAGCTTTATAGAAGAATGAAGGCAGGAAAGATGAAAGAAATAGCGTCTTGATCTAAATGGAAGGAGCAGGTCCAAGTGTATAGGATTTCTTGGTTCCCTCACAGGCACAGGCATAACTGACCTCTTAGTTTACGGTTTAAAGAAATAGCCATATGGGGCCAAGTCTGTAGCCTAATGAGTAAAGGGGCCAGGATCTACACTGCTGACCATGGTTTGAATCCCAGTCTTGGTGGTTGAAAAGCACACCAGGAGATTGAGGGGGAACATGAGCCTGTATGCCCCAAATCCCCGCTGATGGGAAAAATGGAAGAGAAGAGATTGTAGCATGACCATGCCTCACTGGAGGTGGGATGGTTACTCCCTCCATCTCTCTGGCAAGCACACGCACTATCTGGCTATATATATATGTGTGTGTGTGTGTGTGTCTGTGTGTGTCTGCATCATAAGCAGTGATGGTCCCTCCAGTCAGATTATATAAATGTAATCTTTAACCCAAAGCACCTTATCAGATGAGACTAAAGAATAACAGAGTCAGGGGACCAGCAGTTGGCGTAATGGCTATGTCGCTGGACTCCCATGTACTCGACCATGGTTTGAGTCCTGTGGCTTAAACTCACGCCAGGTGCATGTGCGTGTGTGCCCAAGATCCCGAGAGGAGAATGGAGAAGGGATTGTGGTGTAGCCATGGGGAATGATTTCTTGCTTTCTGTCTCTCTGTCTCTCTCTACCTTTGTGGCGAGTGCATGCGGCCTATAGCAAAAACCTCTCCCCCCTCCACCCCCCCAAAAAAAGAATAACAGAGTGTAAAAATAAAGTGGTGTCATAGCTTTGCTTCCCAACTTCCGCACTTGCACTACCAGAAACCAGAAGCCTTTCTGAAGGCATTTCTCCTTACCTTCACTCATAACCACATGGTCCACATACTAGCCAGCCCTTCATGTTCTCATCATTCCGTCTTTACTTATAAATGTTTGAATTGTCCACTCAAATTTCTACTGAAACCACTGCTCTGTCAGTGGAGAGACTATGATATGAACTTCCAGAGTTGTGCATTGGGGCCATTTTACACACTGGCTGTGTTAAAATGTGTCCCATTTGTCTGATGAGATCTATTCTACAGCCTCAGATATAAAAATGCCTCCAAGTCTCAGCATTTAATTGCACTTTTGGCTGTGGCTTTTGTTATAGTATAAACAAAGCTCAAAATGAAGTAGCTTTCAATTTATGCCAAAATTCACTGAGTCCTCTTGGAGCCATGGGTAAAGACCCTTAGTAATCCATCTGCCAGCTATTCTTTAGCACATGTCTTCAGGAGATTCAACCCAAAAGCATGTTTAAGCAGGTTTTCTCTTGTTGAAATTTAGGTCAAGCTCTTATCACATAAATGACTTCCTGGATGAAACAGAATGTTACAGTTCTGCCCAGTATTACATGGCCTGGGAACTACCATGGCCATATCCATGGCTAATCCAAGGCATCTGTCTTGGCACTCTAATTCTCTTCTGAGCCAGCAACTTTGCAAGCATTATATGGACCAATTTAACTCTCCCGTGAACTTCTTATGAGTAATTACATCTACCCTGGATGTTCTTAATTGTCCATTTAACAAGGGCCCATTTGCCTGACCTTAAGGCAAGGCTAGATCCCAGAAGTCTTTGACTATCCAGATTCTTCTCTGTGAACAAGAACCAGTTCCTTTCATCCTGCCATATACAATGTTCTAAAGTCATTATATTGTGAAGATTAACCTTTGCTTTCTTCCACGGGAACTGAATGGAATTTATTCTACTGAGTTAAATAGAGCCGGGCATAGTTAGGCTCCTGACCTTCCTTCCATCCTACTAGTGAAGTAGGTGGCCTGGTTTGCCTCAGTGAGAAGCTGTGGGGAGTTCAACTGGAGATTCCATCATTGGACAATTGTCAGCTCAGTCACCATTTCATGGATGTGATGCACACTACCTGAGTGGCTACTCAGGGCAAATTCTCACATATACCATTTTGTTTAATCAGGAAACTTAGACTGAAATACCTTTCCAACATCCCCCATGACCTGGTAGACATCTCAGGCTTATAATTAGACTGATGCCCTTTAGATTTCTTCAGTCTTGGTGGCTATTTCAGATCTTAAAAGAATGCCAGTAGCTGTCATTCAGATCAATTAAGCCTGCTCACAACATCAGAGTTTTCTAGTCTAGAATCCTAACAGCCCCCCTAGGAATGCCACTATTGAGCTTTTCTAGGAACTGCGATTCAAGTTTGTTTTAGTAGCACACACCTCCAGTGAATGGTGAGTGCCAGTGTGCTACTGTGGGGAGGGACAGTGGGCTACTGTATACCTCAGATCTCTCACAGTTTGTATTTGTTTCCCTTTCCAATTCAGTCTTTCTTCTAGTGACTTATACTAGTGCCTTAGTGGTCTTAGTGGCGTCAACCCAAGTCCAAAATGTCCGCAATCGATTGCAGTAGTGCTACAAGTTGTTTTTTCTCATTGTGGAGTCCAGAAGAGAGAGTAGTTAGTTCTTTACTGTTTGAAAGATTGGTAATGCTCTTGACCAGGTTACTCACAGAAAGTGGATTGACATGGATAGGCCTACCTGAAGTAATCATCCCCCTTTACCTACTACTCACATGTACCACTACAGTTTCCAGAATCTCATTGGCTTTCCCTTCAGAGAGAGAGAAGCTATCATTTATATTATTAAACCATTTATTTTTGACAATGATCTCGATCAAATTGTTTCCTCCCAAGTTGTGGTAATATGCTAAAGAGTGCAGGGAACCTGGTTCCAACTTAGGGAAGAACAGTAATATTATCATGTCCGTTCCACATGGAAGCATACTTTGCTTGACTTCTTTTCTTTTAGATTGAGATGAAAAAGAAAGCACTAGTAAAGTCTGTCAAATCATACTAGCCTCCTTTGTCCTGTCGAAACTATTAAATAGTTTTTACTATGTTCAGCATAGTGGAGAATGTTGAGGGAATGCTTTATTGAACTCAAGCAGTAATCCATCGGCCTAACGGACCCACCTGGTTTCATCATTGGCAAGATAGGCTAGTCTACAAAAAATTAATGAGGACTATCTTCTGCCAAGACCCTAAATCAGATCTGAGAGTTCACAGTATCTTTTTGTGATCTTGTACTATTTCATAACTACTACAATGCATTCCCATTGGCATCATTGGATTTAACTACTGAGATAAAAGGAACACATTTAACAGGGTACCTTAGAGGAGGCAGATGCTGAAACTAAAACAAATTTCTTTCCTCTTGGCTCATGCTAATATGCCAGGAAATTATTCACAGGAATCTTGTCAACTTTTGCTGTGTTCATTTTGTCTTAGTGGTCTAGATTTAAAGAGAGCTAGATTTACCTCTGACCACGATCTTTCTCTGAATACTCCCCAGTTTCCTTCCCATCAGTGAAATCCAGTGAAATAACTTCAAGAGAAATGTATTCATGAATCTAGATACTGTCTTGCCTTCCCAAATAGAAGGGCACATGGGAGACCCATGCCTAAAGGGCTCTTCTAACTTAAGTGTCTACCAGAGTTTAGGTTAGAGGATGTGGTTTGAGTAGAGTCACTTTTAACTATCACATGACTAGTACAGGTTTGCTATACACTTAACATATCTGTTCTTCTAAGTAGATGTGGTATTTCATAGTAGTGAGAAGACCAGATAGTTTCCCTCTTCAGTGTAGATTCACTATGCAGCCTTCACCCACTCCAGAAAGGCCATAGACATTATCTTTCATAATTCCTGAATGGCAACAGTATAGCAAGTTAGGGGTTAGCATCCACACTAAACATTGGATTTCATGCTGCAGCATCCAAAACTATGCAAGGACTTCAAAGGGTCATGGAAAACTTGAATTATTGTAAAATATAAGTTTATTTTGGTATAAAAAAATGAAACCTATGTGATTTTTTCCATAATATTTATTTTCCATAAATTGTTTGAATGTTCTTTGTATATTATTACCTTCTGGGTCAGTTAATCTAAAGATCCAGGAAATCATAGGTGGCCTGGATATTGCCTGCATTTCTCATCAGAGTGACCCAGCTGTTTTTTTACTAACATTGCTTGTCCAGTTTGGTGACCCCAACGTGTGTTCACTGACCACTAAACATGTGAAGTCTGAACTGAAATATACTATATAAGTAAAACACCAGATTTTAAGTACTCAATATAAAATAGCATAAAAGTCTCAATTTTGTATTTGAATAATCATTGAAATAGTATGCTCTTGTTTTCTTTTTTTTAATTGCAGTAGGACATATGCACTTGATAAGAGAGAGATGGAGAGCCAGGGAGAAAGCACCCCAATGAGGCATGGTCATGCTGCTATCATTTTTGTTTCTCCATCATGTCAGGATTTGAAGCACACACACACACACACACACACACACACACACACACATATGCCTGATGTGTTTTGCAAGCTGCTAGGGATGGGATTTGAACTATGATCAATTATGTGGGATCTGGCTTCCTTACTACTAGGCTATGAAGACAGCCCTGAAATAATATTTTGACATTAAACATAATTTTTTTTGGCTTTTGCTATAGGGCATATGTGGTAGTCAGAGAGAGGGAAAATGAGAAATCATCCCCAGGAGGGATGGTCATACAACAGTTTTTTCTCCTCCTTGGATTCTAGACATGCACGCATATGTGCCCAGTGTGTTTTTCAAGCCACTTGTCTTGGATTCCAGGACATGCACGCATATGTGCCCAGTGTGTTTCTCAAGCCACTTGTCTTGGATTCCAACTGCAAAGATGTTGACCATGTGGGATCCAGCTGCCTTAACCATGCCAATGGCTGACCCAAATAAATATTATTTTTAAATAAAAATGCTATTAAAATTAATTTCACATGTTTCTTTTAACTTGTTAAAATGTATTTATTGTGTGACCGGCAGGTGCATATGTGCCCAGTGTGTTTCTCAAGCCACTTGTCTTGGATTCCAACTGCAAAGATGTTGACCATGTGGGATCCAGCTGCCTTAACCATGCCAATGGCTGACCCAAATAAATATTATTTTTAAATAAAAATGCTATTAAAATTAATTTCACATGTTTCTTTTAACTTGTTAAAATGTATTTATTGTGTGACCGGCAGGTGGCATGATGGTTAAGGGTGCTGAACTCCCACAATGTTCAAGTCCCAGACCTGGCAGCTTGCTTTCTTACTTTCCTTCCCTCTCTCCTTTCTCTCTCTGTCCCTGTCTGGTAAAATTTAAATAAATAAATAAATAAATAAAGTTAAATAAAATATATCTCTTTTTAAAAATTTAATTAATGTAAGGTTTAAAATTTACACCTCATCAGGGCAGGGCTGCTCTATAGTCACCAGAGTCCAATGTCACTTGCTTGGGGTTGTTGAGGGGTGGCATCAAGATTAAGTGCAACAGTCTTCCAAGTCCCAACTAAGCTTTTGTTTTCATCTTGAGACAAGTCATGAAGCTGCTTGCTTTACTTACTTATTTTTCTGTGGCAAGTGGTTTTAGTTTCATGAGGGTAATTAATTAATAGGAAACAAATAATTAGTTGTGTTCTGAGCCAACTTTCTTCCTCAAACTCAGAGTAAATCAGCATCAGGTGCTCCTTAGAATTCCCTCCCAGAACTATGGCAATACTAAGTTTGAAAGCTCCTGAAAGCCTGGTCACTTCTATCACAACTCCTGAGATTCAGGGTTCAAATAGTCACTGTGACTCTCCAGACACCGTCAGGCTTTAACTTCGTGTTACATTTAAATGCTCAGTTCTCTAGCAGGATGTGAGGCGGGAAACATCATGCAAAGCGTCTTCATGGCATGGGAGACGCAGCAGTTTCTCAAGAACACAGCTTCTTTTGCCCCCTCAGCCACACAGGGCATGCAGGTACAGCCTTCACAGACAAAAGTCAAGGTGTTCATGATCACCTTGACACTGTTAGTGATAGCTTTGTTTTGAACCAAACTCATATACCTGCTAGTCATATGGATTAACAGCCTTCAGCCAATGTATGGCTTGCCAAGTACAGTGCAGTCCCTCACAGCATTTGAGGCTGACCCCAGATCTGTATTTAGCTCATCTGTCATTTCCAAGGAAAGGATGCACTATGAATCCAGGGTCATTCTCAGCAGTCCTGTGTCAGCACAGACCTCATGTTAATCCTTTACTCACAGTCAGTGGTGTGGAAAGATACAACTGAGAAAAATTTAATTGTTCACTAAATATGTTAATTTTAAATAGATTATTTCTATTTTGAGATGAGCACCTGGGTCTATAAAGATTTTAAAATAAGTTCACCAGAACAGATGGTTAGAAAGATAGTTAATGAATTCTGCTTTACTAAACTCATCGGCTCGAATCCTGAAATCCTAGCATGCTGGTAATAAATTTCCCACGTGGCTCAATTAACATTTTCAGCACCTCATCATGTAAATGTAAAATAGCCCCTTAATAGCCTACAGTTGAAATACAATTCCAATGTTTATATGCTTTTGTTTTTCAGGTGAAGTTACCTTTTTTTTGTAATTCCCAGCATACTATTTTAGACATTATTGCAGCATCTTTGGTCATCTCATTTTTAGAATCCTTAATAATTTCTAATTTTTACTTTTGTATTTTATTATATATTATTCATTAAGCAGCTGTTTTCACAGACCCAAAATCATTTTCAAGAATTGGAGCTACCATTATTATCTTTTATATTACTATGAAATAATATACCACCAGAGAGAGATAACAGCTTGGTAAATGATTTAATTGTTATCTTTTACATTTTCTACCTTAATAGAAAATAAATTCATAATTCATGGGTAGTCATCTGCTATTACTTTCAAAGTAAATGCATAAAAGTAAGTTATTATTCAAGGTTGAATTCATTATAAATGATTAAATAACATTTCTTCATCATGAATACATCTCATTTATCATATGCTTGTTAAGAAAATTTTAAGTTTTGGTATTATTTTCATATACATACATGAAAATTCTCATCACTTTGCCACATTTAAAGACACTTTTTAGAACATAATGAGTAATTAGTAATAAGTTTGTAGTTTATTTTTATAGCATGAAAAAGTCCTGCCAAATTCCCTTCATAATTTCAACAGAACCAATATATCTGAAAAGTAATTGTATATAGTTTGGAATATATGACTATCTTACAAGTCTTCCAAAAAGGTAATATAAAGCAGAAGTACAGAACGTGAAGATAACAAAAATTCATCAGTCTTATCTTATAGTTTCCATGAAAGTAACTTTTAAAATTGTAGAAAACGAGCATTAAATGTTTTGCCTCCATAAGAAAAAAAATTGAGTCAATGATCCTGGTATTTTTCCCTATGCTATCACATACATATTTAAAGATACTATGGTGGAGAATCTAGTATATGAATGTATATCATGGAATATTCCAATCATTTTTTTCTTAGTCTCTGTATTTAGATATACTGACAATATGTATACAATATCAAAATATTTAGAATTTTTCCATTAAAATGTACTTTTGAGAGTTCTATATTTATTAATGGACACATGTACATGATGCAGCAGGACAAATGAATAAAAACTTCTTCAGGGAGTTACAAAAGCAATTCATCTTTGTCTGCTTCAGTTATCGTTTCCTCATATTCATGTCAACATTTATCATGTTAAACCGCAAATTAGGATTCGGAATGCCAGTAGCACATACTTTATCCCATTCATAAAGGGATACCTTACATTTTTCTCTGGTAGGATGATGAAGTGAGAGAGAATCGATTCAGCTTCACGGCCTATGGAATGGGACCTTGTCTGCAAGCAAAAGATGGTGTGACCCCCAAGGGCCCGAACCATCCTGTCCAGGTAATGCCGAAAAATCCTGATGAAATGAGGAAAGTCTTTATCGACCGAGCCAAGAAGATTGACACCATCTCCAGAGCCTGCTTCCCCTTAGCCTTTTTGATTTTTAACATTTTCTACTGGGTTATCTATAAAATTCTTAGGCATGAGGATATTCATCAGCAACAAGATTAAGTCTCTGAGGGCATGCAAGTACAGTCGATTTAGAAGAAAGCTTCTTTGCCATAGATATGTGTGTGTGTGTGTGTGTGTGTGTGTGTGGTCTACAGAGGATGACCACTGTATTAAAATGGCACATGAGAAGAAAAGAATTGTATTTGATTTGCTATGCAAAGTTATGAGGCAGATTAAGATTCTTTTAAGGGATATAAAAGATATGTTATGAAGATTCTATTTCATGTTAATTCAAGATAATCTGTTTTTAGTTGTTTTTGGTTTTGCACAGTAAAACATGTAAGTGGAAGCTTTACTGTCAACTGTTGGTATGTTAAATAATATCACATAGCTGTAGACAAGAAAGCTACTTTGGAATTTCTTGATTTTTAATTCATTGATACAGATTTTAATGAAAGCAAAATTTGCACAGTAGACTTTATGAATGGAAAAAAAAGATAATGAATGAAAAAAAATACCTTGAGATTTAAAACTATTTTCTTATACTGTAGTTAGAAGATAGGAATATATTAGTTAACTCAGTGGAAAATGTGCTCACAATAGTAGAAGATAGTATGTACAAAGACTACAAAAGAAACATGTTAGAACAAATTAGCAGAATAAAATCAAAGACTTTATTGTTGAGAATATTAAATGTATTTGTTTAGAACACTGTATTTCCCTCTATGGGAACTTAAAACACTTAAGAGATCATGTTACATACTAAATCCTCTTTTCTTAAACTTTATATCTCTAGAAACGAAGGTGAAAATACTGCAAACAACATTATCATTTATAAATAAGTGTTGTAGCTATGTATTTTTAATTATTTCTAAACACTGAAAAATTCAAACCAGCATCCTTGTTTTTGTTAGAATTTTAATGCCAGCTTAATTGTCTGTACATGATTATGTTTAATGTTTTGATACAATTGAACAAAGTTCAGTAAGACTTTTATATTTTAGTTTAGAACAAGATTTTACAATTCAGTAGGATTAATGAGTTTACATTTTGATAAAAATGAGTTCAGTGATAACAAAAATGGATTTATGAAAGCTTTTTGAATAAGAACCACTTTCCCATCAAAATATATGAATTCAGATTCCTATCTTCAAATATAAGGAGGGAAGGTTTTAATTCTAAATGATACAAATAATTCATTTCTATAAAGTGAGAATTGTTTTTATATTTCTGATTTAATTATTTCAAAATGCAAGTCCTTCACAAGATGTGAATAATTTTAAATGAAATTTTTACTTAAAATTTATCGATGACTCCATAGGATTATTTAACTACAATGGAGCATTAACTTATTTTGTGCTATGTATTTAGGTGCAAATGTATGATAGTGTTCTTGGTTAAATGAAACCATACTCTGATTCATTTTCAGTTTTACTAATTTTTAAGTATTTTTACTGTCAGTGTTGCCTTTGAAAATGCTGTAGAATGCTTTGTAGATATTTCAATATTGGTCAGATGCATTGAATGGAAAATTGGTGTGCCAGATTATTCCTAGAGATGAGTTTAAATATTAAGAAAATAATTAACTCAGATTTAAGGTAGAAAAAAATAATCCAGATCTTGAACCAGATGGTACTATTTTTCTGACCTTCAACCTTTCTCAAACTAAAAGCATAAACTGCCTTTTAAAACTTTTCATTGTTACTGCACTTTAGTTTACCCAATTATAGTTTTTAAAAATAGGCTTTTAATATATGGGGCCAGCAGATGGCATAGCAGTTACATCACTGGACTCCCATATGGCTGACTACGGTTCTAGTCCCAGACCTGGTGGCTTAAAAAGCATGCCAAGTGCATGTGCGTGCATACCCAAGAACCCAGGAAGAGAATGGAGGAGAAAGGATTGTGGCATGGCCATCCCCCTTGGAGGGTGATTCTCACTTTCTCTCTCACTGTTTCTGTTTCTCTCTCTCTATGGCGAGCATACATACTCTAAAACAAAAAATCTCTCTTTCAAAACAGAAAACGAATGTGTGTGTGTGTGTGTGTGTGTGTGTGTGTGTGTATGTGTGTGCTCATCAATTTTTCCTAGCAAAAGACTAAACTGCCCTCAGTTATATATAATTTATATTATTCTATCAGTGCTAGACAGTGAAAATATGTTTGACATATATGAATGTCATAACTGGAAGAATTTGTTAATGTGTACTTAGTTTGAGGACTGTACATCCAAACATTAAATAATATGTTTCTTCATTTGGCATGTGTGAATCAAAACCACAGAAATATGTTCCTATAGTGAAGAGCAGAACAAGACATATTGTCTATGCTGCCTGAGAATTAGCTGAAGGGTTTGAGGTAATGATAAACGACATTGTCTCAATAATATGTCTCTGAAATACCTCAGTATATTTTTCTATCCTTCACATATCTTATTTCTAAAGTTTTCCAGTATTGTTTAAATTAAATGAATTCTGCCAGAAGCAAACAGAAATATAATAAGCATAAGCATGCAAACTTCCAAAAGAAATTCACAGACACCAGTAGTTTTCATATTTGATGATATTAAGAATGTCTTTTTTTTAACCCTGAAACTTGGAATGTAAAAATATCAGCCGTGAGACAATTTGTCAACAATAGCATTGGTACTGTGGAAGCCTCTCCATCTCAAAAGTGTTATACTTTCCTCAGGTGTAATTTTCTTCTCACATTACACTTGATCTTAGCCGAATGGTAGGAAAGTGATCACTCTCCCATTGTAACTTACCATCATCTTACTCTAACAGCCTCTACTCAAGACAGTAGTGGCAAGGCAAATATGACTGAATCCAAAAATGTGTGAATACGATGTCTCAATTCTTATAGACTCTGTAAAACTGCAAAACTGAGGTCTGCTAGGGCAAAAATCTAAAAACAAAAAGAAAAATTATATTGTAATTAGCATTCTAAAATAGTATTTGTCTCTATGAACCCTGCTTCAAACAAGAATATTTTAAATTAAGCCAATCAGAAAACTATTAATGGTGAGCAATTTATCTTCACTAACTACCATGCACATGAGCTGGAATTCCAGTATGGATATTCTGAAATATTTTGAAATAACCACATTATACAGTACAGAAATTGTGTGCATATAGTTTCTATCACCTTAAAAATAATTATACATCACAAACAGTGAGATATTTGGTTCCATATCAGATGAAATTTTAGAAAAATTTGTACCTTAATGTATACAAGCCCAAGCTTCTCTTTCTTCCTCAAGCACTAAAATTGGACTTAAACAAGCCAGCTGGTGGCATGGTGGTTAACGTGGCTGGATCTCAGATGGCCTACTGTGCAGGTCACGTCCTCAAGCCAGCAGTTTGTAAAATAGACTAGGCACATGTGCATGCATTCCCAAACTTCTGAAAGGAGAAATGCAGAAGACATTGCAGCTTGACCATATCCTCTGGGGAGTGCAGTCTCTCTCTCCCTCTCGCTTGCTCTCTCTCTCTCTCCTCTTTCTGTCTTACTTGGACAAGCACTCACCCTCTAGCAAAAACATATTTTGTTAATTGGACTTAAACTATAAGGGGGACTTAGAACTTTCTTTACTCCTTAAACTAGATTCCAGAATCAGTGTAGAAGAAAGCCAAGGGCCCCTGCCTGGAGAGCCCAGTTATCTATCGGCTGCTACACTTGAGGGATTATTATGACTGCTTATTCTATAATGAATTTCTATTCTATGGATATTGTCTAATAACCTCTTCTTATTTTGCATTATAAATGCTTGAACATTTATATATCCCTAAGAAATATATGCGTGTATGGCATTTATAAATGCCCAAGAGTTCATGGAATATAATGGAAATTTTAGGAAAAAAAAAAAACATGAAAAAACAAGCAAACGTGTTTAAAGAACAAAGAAAGCTATTAACTATTTTAGCACTCTGTGATCCTTCAGTAGAAAATTAGATGTATTTTCCACACTATTATTACCTACCCTTTTTTCTGAATGTATTCCATCCTGTTAAAAATATATATACTTTACTGGGCTAGATGATACCATGGTAATTAGGTACCTTATTGAGGTGATGATGAACTAGCAAAGAGAAGCAAATCATTCTAAGTGTACAACATAAACATATAGTCAGTCAGTATTTATAGATGTGAAGAAGGCAGTGACTAAAATAATGATCTGATCAACACATTAAGGACATAAGTATGTCTTATACCCACGAGACAATTTAATTAGCAGTCTGTGCAAGGCAAACATAATCAATGAGAATATAACCTATAAATAGTAATTAGCTTAGCTTATTGGGAATTATCTTAGTGACTCTTTACTTTTTTGCATCTTTGTAACTGCAAGCTTATCTTTTGACTTATACCTGCTTATTAAGCACAGTGACGATAATTGTACATCTGCTTGGTAATTTACGTATTCAGTTTTTGAACTGGATCATTTCATTGCCGATGCTTGGCTTCTAGACTGAATTACATGCCATCACAGAGGCCCTGAATCTTTTATCACGACCAGTTCTGAAAGACTGTAAACCTCACTTGCATTGTCAATTGATTTCTTCATATGCATTTCAGAGAAAAGTTTAGTTGCAAAGACTGCACAATTTTTATGTCAAATTTTGATATCTTTTAAAATTTAATCTCAAATTGTCTAATCTGTTTAAGAAAAGTTATATTTTTGGTGCAGTTTTTCAAGTAATTTTGACATGAACATTTTGTCTAACCAAACCTATCTGGACATTGGGCAATGGAAAGATATGACTGTGAAGCTTAGAATTCTGTAAAAGACCGAAAATTTGAATTTAACGACAACTGAATCCTTTTCTCCCTATACCTTTATAATTCCATAGTGCTTCCTTTATTTGGGGCCACAGTGCCTTTCCTGACATTACTAGAATATCCATGTCCATCTAACAATTGCTGAATAAAAATAACCTTAAAACAGAGTCACTTTTTATGTATCGCGGAAACTATAAATGCACTACGTGAAATGTAAGGAAAAATTCAGACATACTTTTTTTAAATTTTAGCCCTATATATACATTAACTAACCTCTTCGACATTTAAAGAGATAATAAAATTGATAAGGAGAATTATAGTTTGTGCCTATAAGATAACCCAGTGCTTTCTAATTCTGGACACCAAGAATTAGATGGACACCAAGATTCCCTCTTGATTGGATGCAAATAAAATACCCATAATATCCATTTGGACTTCTATTCCTTTTTTGTTTTTTTTTGTTTTTTGTTTTTTGTTTTTTGTTGGAGAGGTTTTCACTATAGGGTGCATGCGCTCACCAGACAGACAGAGAGAGACAGAGAGACAGGAAGCGAGAAATCACCCCCCCAGGGGGATGGCCACGCCGCAATCCCTTCTCCTCCATTCTCCTCTCGGGATCTTGGGCACGCACGCACACGTGTCCGGTGTGAGTTTTAAGCCACCAGGTCTGGGACGTGAACCGCGGTCGACTACGTGGGAGTCCAGCGACATAGCCATTACGCTAACTGATGGTCCCGTTCTATTCCTTTTTTGGAGGTCTTCCTCAACAGATACATTGATTTTTATTTTTGTTTGTTTATTACAGAGTGGTAAAATATAGCAGTCTTTGTTTAAGTCACATTGTTATGTGAACTTTGCATGCATAAATAAGTAGTACACACTCTAAATTAATTTGATTGACTATACATTTTTTTATTCCATCTGCCACTTACCTTTCAAAATACTAGGCTATCGGAAAAGTCATCCCAACATATCAATGTCAAAAAGCAAACTTTCTTAAGGAGACAGCTGCTATTCTACTGACTTAAAGAGTAAAGTGATGCATATTTTTCCATAACAAAGATAGTTAGAAACTTTAGATGTAAAATATAATTTAAAAATAACTAGACACAGAAAATATCCTACAGAAGTTTGTCCCAAAAATCAGGGCAGAGAAATAGCAATCCCAAGCTAGTAGCAAGGACCCTTATCTATTTTTTCACCCAAATTTTCCAACTTGCCACTACCTTCATCTCTCTCTTTTCCCTCTCTTACACACACACACAAACACATACATACACAAATACACGCAAACTCTTACACCCAAATAGCAACAGATAGTACCTTATTCTGAAGGCAGCTTGGTCCTGGATGACATAGCTCTGTATTATTAAAAAAAAAGAAAGTTAATGTGTATCAAGAAATTATTTTTACTACCAAATAAGTCTATCACATTCCCGTAAGACGATCCATCATGTATTTTCTCCTATCTGCTGCCTGTGCTCAGGCTCAATCAATAGCCTTTCTCAGCCACTTATCACTAGCTTTATTCTTATTTAAGCCATTCTGAAGAGCACTTTAAGTGTTAATAAAGAGATATTTTTAGATTTATAAAATAATTAAGTATAAAATTGTCTACATAAATTAATAGAAATGGTAACTGTTGCTAGGTAAATTATTTGCAGTGATTATTTGCAGTAACTTCAAATGTCTTCCTATAACTTACCAATAATTTACAATGAATTATTTAAAAATATATTTCAGATATGAAAGTATTATATAAAACTTCATAAAGTAAAATGAGTTTTTTTTAAAGAAATTATCAGCCAAACATAATCCATAATTTTAGAGTAAAGGTATAATAAAAATACAGTGAATCGATGCGGTCATTTTATTTTCATAGTTGATTTTTATCTAGGGTGGTTTTAGCAAAGGTGCCTTCAGGCAACTCCACTTCTACTGGCTTCTCGTGTGTGGAGGTGAGGAGCTGAGGGTTGCCTGCCAGGGAAAGGTTGAGATGTAAAGCCGTACATGAACATGCCTGAATAATTTTGCACTCCTTCTCTTTTATCTCAATGAATTATGCAATGGTCATTCCTCAAGTCTTTGTTTTTATATATGATAGATGATAATACTGAGGGTAAAAATAGAGTGAAGTAGGACATTGACATTCTAAGGCTATTATATCATGTGTTATGGAAACAAGTTGAAAAGAAAATGTGCCATATATTTCCCACATATCATCTTAACGTGATTTACAGTGACTTCATTATTAGTGAACAAGATGTTTAAAAGACTATCAAAAAAAAAAAAAGAAACAAAAAAGGACACACACACACACAATATTGCTGCTTTTCGGTGTTATTTTTCTGTAGCTCTAAAACATATCTTCCTGAGTCTGATGTCTGTGTCTGTCTTCCTGTCCAGATGATGTCATATTTTTCCAGGAAATTATACTGAAAAATGTATCTAGAAATTTATGCACGATTTTATGAACTTGTTTTTCATGATATCATCTTTGGTTCAGTTCTGCAACTGACAAACTCTCTGTTCAGATTTATTTATCTGTGTATAATATATGGTATTTATCATGTAACTGCAGATAATTTGATTAAAAATAATAAAAATTAATACTTTTCAAGAATATGAATACCTGTTTTGTGCAGTTTATTTAAAGACCAGATTTAATCAAAAGATCACATTGTGCCCTGACAAAAGTTATACTATATTTCTGTCCAGATGAAAACAATGACATCTAGGTTTACAAAAGCCAGGATACATTATTCAGAGAAACCTTATTATATGCATTCCATTATAAGCAAAGTATAAGGAGGATCGTAAATGGAACTTCTAAGTAAAAGATGAACAATGTGTTACTAACCAGAAAAATCATTTGGTGTTATTTGCAGTTTTTGTTTGTTTGAAAACCTTTTCTTTAAAATGTGTTTGTTGAAAACCATTTTTATTTGGCTTGTTCATAGAACCTATTTCAAAATGAAATACTGATTTTTTTTTTTTATTCTGTAATCTCATCTTGCTTTTTTTTATTCTGTAATCTCATCTTGCTTTTTTTTATTCTGTAATCTCATCTTGCTTTTTTTTATTCTGTAATCTCATCTTGCTTTTTTTTATTCTGTAATCTCATCTTGCTTTTTTTTATTCTGTAATCTCATCTTGCTTTTTTTTATTCTGTAATCTCATCTTGCTTTTTTTTATTCTGTAATCTCATCTTGCTTTTTTCCACCACACAATCCGGTTGAAGCTTAGTGATAGTGTAATAGTAAAGAAAAAAATATGTAAGAAGTTTTAGATAATATAATTGTATGATATAAAATAACTAGTCTCTTATGTTTTGGAATACTTCTAACTTATATGTATAGTATTTTTTTTTTAATGAGAAAGAGAGAGAGTTCTTTCTGAGAGTCTCACTGCGTCATGATCCTCTGTCTCAGCCTTCCAGTCAGCTAAGTCCATAGGCGCGTGACACTGCACCCAGCCTGCTCAGGTAGGTCCAAAATCCTAACCCAGATCTCCCTTACAGCCCAGCCTCATGCGGCAGCACCATTCTACTTATGCCATTGTGCTGGACTCTGTAACAGACTTTATGTAATTTAATATATTGACTGGCACAAAGTTTAGGAGAATTGATAGACTGAAAATTCCTTGCTCAACTTAGCATTAAGATTTTCCTCCATTAGCTGGACCTCACTACCATCATGAATGCTTCATATCATGACAGCAGAAACGTGCTGAATGTGTGAATGCTGCTGTGGAGTCAAGCAAAGCATCCATCTGTAAGTGCAAGTGCTAGAGGCGTTTCTAACTAATAGATGACTTAAAAAGTATATAGATAAATGTATGTGACCACATTAACATTGGAGACAAGCTTCTTGGTAAGCTACAATTTCTTTTTAAAAAAATCAACTTGTACTACTATGGTTTGAAGTATTTTTGATCTCATTATAGACACCATTTTCAATATCATTACATGGATTAGTTTCCTCTATGTATTTTATCTCAACTCTGAGGGTTACTTTTTGTGTTGATAAGCTGGTTGTCTATATACCTTCTATATACCTTCTTTGAAAAATTGTATAATTTACATTGTTAATGCCCTATCTGTGGGATAGGTAATCTGAATGAGACCCTCGTTAGCTCTGAATGAGACCCTAGTTACTGAACTATAATATACTATAAATATTAAGATACTTTGTTTTTATTTTTCATCATATTTGACACTGTGTGTTGTCTTAGCAAATTATCTCACCAGGCGCTCTTCATCCAACACTACTGCTCTGTTACCCCGAGTGAATTTTTGATTCACTCAGGGAAGTTAACTGGAAGATGGATTGTGAAAGGGAGTTGGCACTCTCAAAGTGAACCAGATAGGACGTAGGTGAAAGCGGTGAAGGCAAATTTTTTTCAGAAGCTATTGTAATAGGGGAGAGAGACCTCAGTATAGCATGGACCCCATTGTGAGTACAAGGGCGAGAGGACATTTATAGACAAGTAGGGGTCAGTGAATGGAAAATTATTAAGAGGAAACACCAGGTTAGGGCAGATTATGGCTAAATCGTCTCAGCAGGATTCTGTTGAAAGCAGGGCAGTGTGATAAGCTTTAGGGCATGATAAGCTATTGAGATAAGGAATTTGATCAGATATCAAGGATATATTTTTACTAAACTGTCCCAGCAGAATTCCTTGCTAAAAACTGAACTTCAGTTGGTTCAATTTTTAGCAGGCCAAACACAGAACCCAAATTCTGACCTAGTCAAAAAAGGGAGTTCATTAAGAACTTCACCACAGATTGGTTAAGGAAAGAACTTTATCATCATCCATAGTCATTTTTGATATGAGGAATGAGTTGGCTGAAAACTTACTCTCCAGGGACCAGCAATTAGCATAATGGCTATGTCGCTGGACTCCCATGTAGTCAACCATAGTTTGAGTCCTGGACCCAGTGGCTTAAACTCACACCAGGCATGTATGCGTGCATGCCCAAGATCCCAAGAAGAGAATGGAGGAGAAGGGGTTATAGTGTGGCCATGCCCCCGGGGGGTGATTTCTTACTTTCTGTCTCTCTGTTTTTCTGGTGAGCGCACGCGCCCTGTAGCAAAAACCTCTCCAGAACTAAATAAATAAATAAATAAATAAGTAAAAACAAAAAAACAGCAACAACAAAAATCTTACTCTCCAAACAATAAATGCTCATTAAAAATCCAATGACAGGCTCCAGTAGGTGACACAGTGGTTTAAGCACTGGACTCTCATGTGGTTGACTGTACTTTGAGTCCCAGACCCAGTGCCTTGAAGCTCACATCAGGCATGTGTAGTGCATGCAAAGAGAAAAGAATGGTTGAGAAGGGATTGCAACCTAGCCATCCCCCTGAGGGGTGATTTCTCACTTTCTGTCTCTCTGTCTCTCTCTCTCTATCTCCAGCAAGCACATGAGCTCTGTAGCAAAAACCTAAAAAAAAAGAAAAAGAAAAAAACCAAATGACATTGACTTGCTATTGTGTAGCCTAATGGGTCTTGGTTGTCCAAACAAGTCTCTGTTCTGAAGACACTGAGTAAAAAAAAAAAAAAAATTGTCTTTTGAGTTGATGTCAGTTAACTTTTCCTACTGGAACAACAAACCAAAACACAAAAGAAAATAAAAACCTTTTCTAAATGATCTCTTAGAGAAATAATTATGTTTATTGGGTCCTATTGAAATAAGAGAGAAAAGAAATCTTCTGCAGATTGACTTGGCTTAAATATTTTCTCCACAGAAGATGATCCTTGTGGGTGTAACACTATTATTTTCTAAGTGAATAACCAAAGAAAATTAGAATGAGGCCCAGCTGGAGTGGTGCAGGTGTTGTAGTGCCCACTGGCGATGCTGGAGCCACCTGGAAGACCCTGTTTCCAATTCCAGTTCAGCCTGAAACATACCAGGCCCACAGGCGGGCCAGCGATTCTGACTGGCTGGAAGGCTTATCAAGGGTGAGGTTGGGAGCTGGGGGAAGCACATTGTGGTATAATAAGACTCTGTGGAAGGTGCCTGTTTCTCTCTTCTTTGTCATTAAAGAAATACACTTTAAAAATGATAATGAAGTATAAATAGGAAACAAAATGAATTTCTTCAGTGTCTAATTATTTGACACATAATCCAAAAACATACATTTATTTTTTTAATTACTAGGAATTTACTAAGAAGAGACCAATAACGGATTATTAAACCCCTTAAAGAAATACAGCCTTAATGTATTACACCATATTTAATTATTACCAGAATTGAACTAGAATCCTACCTGGTGATAATAGTATCCATAGGTTCTGCCTTTGTTCTCCTCTTCATTGTTAGCAAATTGTTTTGAGTCTTTCCTGTATTAAATCATGAAATTCTAAGGGGTGGTAAACAGGAAGGCTTCCTCCCATTTCAGGAGCAAAGAAAGGAAGGAAATAACATCTGTAGGAGCTATATGTCATAAACAAGAGGCTTGTTTTTTTTTTTAACTTTATATAAGTACTTTGCCTTAGGTAATCAATAATGTCTAAAGAAGAGTCTGTGTTTTCTAAAATGACACATAAATTGATGTACTGCATATAGTAGATTAAAACATCTTTCCAATTCAGATGAAAAAAAGAAACAATGGGAAATAAATGGAAATGGTATAGTCTTTGCAATATACTTTAAATCAAATAAATAGAAACCATTTATTGGTGTTTAATTGTTTATTTTTGAAATATTTTATCATATTGTCTGTATAAGTTGTTTAATGGAAATGTTGGAGAAAATGAAGAAAAGATGTAATTTCAAATCATAAATACATGCATCTAGGAAAAATATCTTCATCTGATTTATCCTCATAATAAGCAATATAATTTCATATCCAGAAAGAAATCTTTAAGTAACATTAATGTAATATTTTATAGTGTTAGCATATTTATATTAACTGTCCCATTGGCATCATTTGTGCTAAACATGTTTATCTTTTAATATGTGCTATATATTATACTCTTGAACAACAAAATATGATGAGATCAGATGCTGTTATTAGCCTATTTAAATCCCTAAGTGATCAAAATATTTGATTCTTATGATTCAGGAATATAATTTAAGAGCATAATAATTTTCAAGTTATTTTTTCCTGAGTGAGATGGCCTAAATCTTTTGGATATCTTCACTAAGCATTACAATTACTCACAATACATATCAAGAGGTTTTCACTAAATAAGAAAATAATTACAGACAATAATATGCTATGTACTGCATAGCATATTCGAACAAGTCCTCTGAATTGTCTTAAGAACAATTACTCATATCAAGAATTGAAGTTTTTAATTAACTGTAAATTTAAAAATCAAACTCACATTCCCAAGGTATATCTAAGGTAATTCTATTTTCAAAAGAATTCTTTTATCTTACAAATGTAGATAGAACATAAGCCACTCTGTGCCTAAACCACAAGATGGCTCCCTCTCATTGATTTGGGATTGTAAATGTCATTCAAACAAACAGATTAATTGCACTGATTGAGGGCAATATTTGACAAAAGAAAAAAAGTGTATTAATGTGAACCAAATAGATTCAACAAGTTAGTATAGCCCTGTACTTTAACAACTTCATTAATGGAGTCTGGAGGATAACCTGCCTGAAACCCATATTTTTACAATGAAATAGAGACAAAAGATATCACGCAGGTTTGCTCGGCACTACTAATCCTAGTACCCAATGAAGGCATAACTACACTCTCAATTAGTCTTTATTCTTGATCTTTAAATTGTGATAAGAGGGATTGTGGTAAGAGTAAGATAAATGTTAACATCTTCATGTAGTGACAATTTTACTATAAAGTTTGCACCGGAAAATGTCCTGAATAAGTATGAAATTAGAGTGGGTATAAAATTTGAAACAGAAAAGAAATTGCAGTGATCCAGAGGAAAACGGTCACAAGTGCCCATTTTATTCTCCACTTCCATTCTAATTTCATTAAGCATTCTTGGAGGAAATGTTTAACTATTACTGGAAACCATGCTCTCTTGAGCTAATTTGAGGGAGCCGAAATGCTAGAATGACAATGCTGGGGATATATATTTATTTCGAGGTTAAGAAACCATGTGAATGAAATCTCATCACATTTACATTTCTAATATGAAGTTCATGTTCTGTTTTGTGATTCATATTATGTCAACTTACTCTTCCAAAATTGACTGAATGCCTAAAGATTGGAAATGTTAGATGTAGAGACAACTTTTCATTGAGAGGGAAAGAAAAGAGAGAAAAAAGAATTGACAATAAGTTGATGCGGGAAGAGTATGATGCAGGAAGTTGAGGTGCATGGTCCCCAAACCCAATGAAAGAATAACAGTAAACCTAATGCTTTGTCTCACGCTCGCAAATAATTAGAGACATGGACACAGAGAAGGAATAGTGAAGTGGAGAGTTTATTAAGAGAGGAATAGATCAGAGCTCTGAAGCAGTGATCTGGAAAATGGCTTGCCAGTGAAAAACTGAGACAAGGGATTTAGAGTCGGAGGGGCTTTGTTCAGACTTTTTGCTTTTATTTAGGCTCACTCAGTCTCTGAAAAGCTGACTTTATGTGAGAAGACAGAAGTGGCTTGCCAAAGCACTGGCTATCATATTGAGGAGAAATACCAGCTCGTTGACAAGCTCAGTGCTGCTCATAAGGAACTTGCTGAGAGTGAGTTGCTTCAGGAAGTGCTGCTGTAGAATGGGGAGTTGACCTGCAGGGTGTAAAATCCTAGGTTCTTTAGGTCCAGATCTCTAAGACTCTTGTCCTGAGATGCAGAATGAATGTGGAGACAACTTTTTGTTGAGAGAGAAGGAAAAGAGATAAAGACAATTCTTAACAAGACTCCACCATTCCAACATATGAACAACCTCCATCTTAAAATACTGACATAACTGGTTTAATTTCTTTTACTGAGTTAACCGGCCACTAATGCAAGGTGACTTCAATAATACATGAAATAATGGAATTAAAGTATGAGTTTATTTTGGTGCAAAAATCATAAAACCTATGCATATCATTTTTATTTTCTCAAAGATCCCTGATAGTGTAGATAATACATCTCCAGTACATCAAATATTTAAGATAAATAAGCCAAGGAATATTAAAATATGTTAAGATAATCAAGTTGTAGTTTCAACTCTATGCCATGTTATTTACCTTATCTCCTAATGTAAGATTTGCAATCTCTATCTTCAAAGTAGCAATAATGTCTTAATTATGTCATGATAGGTCATGGTTCATATCCTGGACCCCGGTGGTTTGAAAATCACACTGGGCATGTGTATTTGTGTGAACAAAATCCTGAAAGGAGAATGGAGAAGGCATTGTGGTGTGTCCATCTTCCCTGGTTGGGAAGTTTGGGGTGATTTCTCACTTTCCATCTCACTGTCTCTGTCTCTGTCTCTCCATTGAATGCACACACTCTAAGGCAAAAACATCTAAAAAAAATAGATGTTTTCTTGACTATTTCTTTATGGTTTTCAATGTATTGCTTAAATTTTATTCTTAATTTCAATTTCTATTTAATAATGAATATAGAAATATTTTAATTAGATATTAAAATATTTTTATTTGAGAGGACCAGCAGGTGGTGTTATGGTTATGTCACTGGACTCTTGAATGGGCAGCCATGGTTCAAGTTCCAGACCCAGTGACTTCAAACTCACACTGGGTACATGTGTGTCCCGAGAGAAAAATGAATGAGAGGGGATTGCGATGTGGTCGGCTCCCCTGGGGGATGATTTCTCACTTTCTGTCTCTGTTCCTTTCTCTCCAGCGAGCACATACACCCTATAGCAAAAATCTCAAAAAAAAAAAAATTTTGAGTTTAAATCTTCCATTTCATAAAGCAGTTGGGTAAAATTCCTCAATTTATATCTCCTCTTTGGCATTCTAAAGATAAATAAAATGTATTATATGTCAAGATTTATTGGGGCTAGCAGGTGGTGAAAAACTACAATTTAGGAAGAAAAAAATCTCCAACTTCAGAATAAGTGGAAATCATAGGAATTGACTTCAGCCCTAAGAAGTCAAGCCAATTCTGCTATAATTTTAATACAGAGAGGCTTATATTGGAGAAAGAAAGGAAACATGAAATTATTTGAATTGAATTAGTGCTTAAAAGTTCACTAGAGAGAAGGGACCAGAGTTGGAGTAATGGCTATGTTGCTGGACTCCCATGTAGTTGACCACTGTTCAAGTCCTGGACCCAGTGGCTTAACTCATGCCGGGCGAATGTGATGGCATGCCCAAGATCCTGAGAGGAGAATGAAGGAGAAGGGATTGCAGTGTGGCCATCTCTCCTGGGGGGGGGAGATCTTGCTTTCTGTCTCTCTGTCTCTCTCTGTCTTTCTGGTGAGCGCATGTGCCCTAGAGCAAAAACTTCTAAAAAAAAAAACAAAAAAAAAAGTTCACTGGGGGGGCAGTAAGTGGCACCACGGTTAAGGTGCTATACTCCCACATGGCTGACCACAGTTTTAGTCCCAGACCTAGCAGTTTGTTCTCTCTCTCTCTCTCTCTCTCTCTTTGTTTCTCTCTGGTGAGTGCACATGCCCCACATAAAACTTAAAATAATAATAATAAAATAAAATAATTATTTTTTAAAAGTTCATTTGGGCACCTCTGTGTTCTTCATCATTCATCTTTATGTACACATTTAAGCACATATTTATTCTTAAATAAATTTGAGACTTTTATTCCTTATTTGCTGTTCACTATAAAAGTTGAAACTATATAATTACTTTCATTTTATGTATATTTCTTAATAACAAAATTTTCTTAAAATATCACTGCACCTTAAACTACTTAGCACTCATTTCCTAAACCTGAAATGCAAGCACATAAACCAACTGGTAGTCAGGTTTGAAAGAAATAATAAGGCGAGACCAGCAAATGGAGTAATGGTAACATCACTGGACTCCCACATAGTAAACCCTGGTTCAAGTCCCAGACCCAGTACCTTAAAATCATGCCAGGTGCACAAGTGTGTGTGCACAAAATCCCAAGAGGTGAGTGGAGAAGAAAGGATTGCAGCATGGCCATCCCCCTTGGGGGGGTGGGGTCATTTCCTTCTTTCTGTCTCTCTGTCTCTGGCAAGCACACGTACCCTAGAGCAAAAATCCCTCTCTTAAAAATAAACAAATAGGGACTAGCATTGGCGTAATAGCTATGTCGCTAGACTCTCATGTAGTCGATGCAGTTCGAGTCCTGGACCCGGTGGCTTAAATTCACACCAGGTGCGTGTGCGTGCATGCCAAAGATCCCGAGAGGAGAGTGGAGGAGAAGGGATTGTGGTGTGGCCATACCCTCTGGGGGTAATTTCTCACTTTTTGTCTCTCTGTCTCTCTCTTTCTGGCGAGTGCATACATCTATAGCAAAAACCTCTCCAAATAAATAAATACTAAATAAATAATCAATAATAAATAAATAAATAAATAAACAATAATGATTTTCTATAAACAAAATAATTTTAATATGACATTTGTTGCAAAGTAGAAATTAGTGCAATAAATTCAAGTTAAGAGTTTAACCCAAGATCAAAGAGTTTTCTTCCTTTTGCTAAAACTGTACCAGCCCTGTAGATTTTGGTATTTGGGGGAGATTAATTAGGTTCAGGATCACTGCTCAATATGTTCAGTTGAACCAGGGAACACACACTAGGGAAACAAAAATTTACACTATATGAGACTTTTTGCCCACATTAAAGCAATGTAAACCTTGGGAGTGGTCTAACAGTAGTTCTATTAGCTCTAAGCCAGATTAACATTTTTAGTTATCTCTAAAAAAAAAAAGTTCCAGACCAAAATATGTGAATTCTCTTTGTTAAAAATGCTCAAAGTCATAGCCTTCTACCTACCATTAATCTTGTTTGGTTACCTATTAATAAAACTTTACCGGGTGTTAGCAAATGTGACTTCATGCATGAAACCATGAGTAAGCTATTCCTCATATATAAGACTAATAGTTTTAGCAGTCTTTCCAAAGACTGAGTGAGTTAAATGTTTAGTAATAAGGATTAGCATCAATCAAAAATCTCACATGTTCACCCTAATTTGTATCTTTAATACCACATAGCCATAATTCCTCTGTACACAAGCTACCACTAAAACTGTGTTCCTTAGAGTAAGGACCATTTATTTTTAAATTTTGAAATCTCAATTTCAAGCACTTACATAGTAAGTGATCAATTAAAAGGTGGTTATTTTATCAACAAATCAATGAAAGAACAAGTTATCAAATGTTATTTATTATGGAAATTGGGACACATAATGGATTATCAGGGTAATCACAATCCAGCCTCCTTAATCATTTCCCTTAAAAATATTGAAATATAAATATTCTAACTAGCTATAAGTACTGTCCATTTTATGGTATATTAATTTGCCTTATGTTTACATCCCTCCCTATTAAGGGGAAATACATACTTTTAAAAATAGATAAAATAATGCATTTCATTGTCCTAGGAACCACTCACATTTTAGAGCTTACAGCCAGACACATATCTTGACATTGGAAAGTTGAGAGTGAAAGAGGATCTGATCACCAATAATAGTAAATTTTTATAGTAAACATTTAATATGTTTTTAAAAGTTATTTTTAAATATAAAATGGCTATCGATTTGTCCTAGAAAATATTACTGTAAAGCAAATCTTAACTCTGATTTCTAATGTAGCATCACGTTATTTCTAAGATTACTAACATTGAAATTTGTAGTTATCCAGATTATTTACTTTCATCAAAGTATTGTTATTGTTATAATTACTGAACTTATTTCTCTCTTTGATGTTCTCCAAATTCCCTCCAAGTTTGCCATTTCATAATTTCTAAATTTGTGACACTACTCATCAATGCAATCCTCTGATTTATTTTTCTGACCGAAGGAAAAACCAGAAGGTTTTCTGCAGGCTGTTCCTCTAGTTCTCTGTGGGGCTCTACTGTACTGACAAACTGAGCAGGAAACGAAGCTGCCAGCAGCATTCTGCAAAATGGGCTCATCACACACATAACCCACGGAGACATGCGAAAAACAAGTGAGAAATTTACTAACATTCGTGATGTGTTTCCTTGGTAATATGTTCACACTTCAGGAAATAAATAGGAAAGTCACTTGCAGCATTTTAAACATTTCATTTCTTTTACACTAATGGCTTTTAATAGGATATGTGTGATTTTGAATTACAGTAAATATTTCTTCAATGGGGCTACTGAGTACATACCAAAATCATATGTGGTAAATGACGTGATCTTGGTAAATTACATCGAAATGTATATGTTGCAACAAAAATGAGAAAATGTCAATAGATCACATTCAAAATACATAAGTAATTTTGTATGAACATACTTTGCATTTGGCATCTACCAGAGTCATTAATTAAGGAGGCAAAATGTGGTCAACTGAATACTGAGTCTGGATTTCATATATCCACATATTTTCAACCAATTGATAGTTTCATATGGTTGTGAATACCAAATATAGTGCAGGAAGAGCATGGGTGAAGGAATACAGTCTGAGGAAGAATATTTAAGAGAAAAATGGAGAGACAAAGCATTAATGGGACAAAATAAAAAGGGATATTATCTGTTGAAGATAACTTCATAGTAGTATAAACTGGACTGGGGAGAAATGTACACATGTTGGAATATTCACTTTGCAAACTAAATGACATGATTGACTGTATGAACTAACTTGAAATAAAATAAGATAAAAAAATCTAAAGAAAATGCATAAAAAGTCATTGAGATGTATTTATCATGTAACAAAGGTCAGAATACTATGAAAAAACTTTCTCAGTGATATTATATAATAAGAGATGTAAGTCATATTTCAGAATTACTTACTACCTGGAGGCTAGTTGTGTTATGTCAGTTCACCCCGTGACTCAGAATTATGACGTATGAAAGATATGTTACTGTCCATATCCCTGTGAGAAACACTATGATTCACGATGATGTTACTGTGTGTGATACCATGTGCTTCTACAATGATTGATGGTTCTGGGAAGACTTCAATGAACAATTATTACCTTCTGATAGAACTAGTGACCGACGTACTCAGTAGCATTATCACTTCATCACCTCATAATATTTATAATCCCTTGGGCATAGATAGTTGTGATGAGATGTAAAATATGAAAGACAATAGAATACCTAGTCTCAAGAAAAATAAAATTAATAAGGAGCTATAAGATGAATACTTGGTTATGGAATCTTATCCATAACAATGTAATTACTGAGAACACAAAGGTGATTCTACTTCAACTGTTTTAAAAGGCAGCATATAAAAGTGGTTTAGACTGTAAACACTGGAGCTAAGCTACCTAAATTAAAAAGTTGGTTGCACCTACTGGTAATACATGGTACAGTACCGTCCACTTCAGGCAAAATTATTACCTCCTTTTATGCATTGCTAGTCATTCTCAATTCCTTCTTAACGTTCCCCTATCCATTGGTGACCACCGATATGCCTATGTCCGAATATTTTAAATATATATTTGCTCATTTCTGAATATTTTAAAGAAATAAAGTCAACCAATATGTGACCTGTTTTTGGTTTAACCTCTTTCGCCTAGCATATATTCAAGGTTCATTTATATTGTAGCATGTATCAGTATTTCATTTCTTTTTTTATGTTAGAATACTATTCCATTCTATGAATAAAACAAATCTTGATTTTTGTTATAGCATTTAGAAATGCAATGAACAGAATTGTTGAGACCACATTGTGCAAAAGACTCTTCTGGACAAGAATACATAAGTTCAAAATGCCATCTATTAGTAAGAACGGTTCAACTGACGGGCTAAAAAGACCAGTCTATTCAGTTAATGAGATAAAAATAACAACTCAGAATTTTATTTAATTAAACACTCATCTCAGAAAAACATTCAATATGGATCTAAAGTGTTCAAAAAAATACAATCCCCAATAATAGTTTATTCTGAGTCTCATATTTTTATAAATTATATCATGTTCTATCTTGTTTTACTTATACAGAGCTTTTTAGTTGATAGAACGATCTGAGATAGCATGGATGGTATGTGTTTTTCCTACTGTGATACAGAAATAATCTGTCCTTCATGCTCCTAAAATTCTTTAGACTAATATCTGTATTACTAGAAATGTTGCTTTCATAGTCTGTGTTCTGAAAGTGAATGAAAAATGACTTGGCTCTCTTGTGTTCCAATGTTCAAGAAATTGCTCGATTTTTTTTAATAGTGTATTGCACCTCTCATACGCCATGGCCTGTGGTAGCATCTAAGGACATAAAGATGAGTAGGATAGATTCCTACTAAATACAGTAAAGATTTGGCTTCTCAGAACTCTGATAGCAACCAAAAGCTACATATGAAATGACTCAAATTTATTTTGTCAGTGCATTCCATGTGACACATTTCTACCTTCATTGTCAGAATAGTTGCTTCTATTCTACAATTTGGAAAAGATGACCTTTTTAAGGGGACAACTGTCATGACGAGAGCTGTAAGGAATTTGGATTATCACTGCTTTCTAGGTACAGACAGCCTTTGTGTAACTGCTTTGCCGCTGTGATGCCTGATACCGTTTTAGACAACTATTTTTGAATCACTGAGAGGTACTAGACATTGTTCATGATGTGAAGCTCTCCTCTGCTATTTGGTATGGCCTTTATAGAGAGTAGCATGTAATAGCCATATATTAAAATTACATATACTTTACTAAGCAAGTACTCTATAACATGACATAACTAAAATTCCATTAACCTATATACTGGAGGAATTAATGTTTTTGTTATTTGACTTCTTAAAGTTGAGTATTAATATAAGAACCATTTCATTTGAGTACTGCCTTTGGAAATTTTCAAAGCCTTGCTACTTTTTTCCTCTAGTAAGTATACTCTAGTCAGAAAGTAAAATTGTATTATTTGAAAAGATGAAAATGAAATGCCAAAAGGCAGTACAAATGTAATTTCTATTGTGTAATTATTGACATGCAGAAGAATACAGGTAGCAAATATAAATGATTAACTTATTTTTATTCTTGAATACTAAATCCAAAAAAAAGTAAAGCTAATTAAATTCTATTAATCAAGGCTTATTACTAGTTACAAGTTCATTTAGATTTTAACTTATCTGTGAACTTCATAAGTTAAGCGTTTTGGACACAGTTACTTAATTTATTCTTAATTTCTTTGATCTTCCTTACCCTGCTACTCAGGACATGGTGACCCTAAAGATTTCTGTGAAAGGTGCATTTCATGTATCTTCTCAGGAGTGAGGAAGATCAAAGCAGGCAGAACAAGTTAAGTGTCAGAAAATTCTAAGTGTATAAGGCATTGAATAAGAAAATAAATATCTACATGGAAACAACACGCTAAAGCCAACTAAAGAAAGTTATGTGTGACATACAGGGATTAACAAACTTAGAAAAGGGAGCTGGCAAGTGGCATGGTGGTTAAGGCACTGGACTCCCACATGGTCAACTGCAGTTTGAAACCTGGACCTGGAGGCTTGCTTTCTCACTTTCCCTCTCTCTTTCTGGCTTTTCTGGTCAAACTAAACATTATAAGAATAATAATAGTAGTAGTAGTAGTAGTAAATAAAATTAAACAAGTGATTCTTTTTAAAACAATTTAGAAAAAAAGAATGAATAGCATAAATTAATGTAAAGCTGTCAACATAGTTATTGATCTCAGGTGGATATTTCATAAGGAGAAATGGAGCTGAACTCAACAAGAAACACAATCAGTAGCTCCAATCAGATCATATGATTGGGTGGGAAAATGAAACATTAACTTGGATGCCTAATAGTTATTTCTCATTGAATGGGAAAGCTAATCAATTTATTGTTCTACTGAGGATAGCTACTTCTTTTGGTGCAGAGATCTATTTCATGCAAATTCTTTGGAGAACTCTTGGATTGTGAAAAAAATTTAAAAATTTAAAAAACTCCTTTAGCTATAATAACGAGTATGTTCCAAACAGTGGTTTGGCATCTCTCAATATTGTCACCTTGAGTTCATACTCATGTACTAAACTTACATCTAAATTAAGAAAAAAAATTCTTGTTTCTGTACTGTTATTTTTTTCAAGATTCACTGAATTATTATTAAATTGAGAATAATTGATTTCTATCTAAAAGATAAAACAGTGTCATTGTTGTATAAGTTCCATGTAATTTGCTTTTATGAAAATAACATTGGGTCAAAACTTTTAGAATAATTTTTATAAATCAATTGATATTATCTATATTATATTTATTTGCAGCTGGCTTTAATCTTACTCACTTTATCTAAATAATCTTCCAAGGGTAGTCTTGTAATTGTCAAACCAATGACCTAGACTTCTATGCCTAAATTTTCATGGATCCTTCTATAGCAGCTCTATTCAATTTTAGCTCTCTTCTCACACTACATGTTATTCCCAGATAATTCCATTTAAATAAGAATCTTCAGCTATCACTCATGTGGTATCATCTCACAAATTAATACTACCAACCCAATTACTTGACCTGAGTTCCAAATTTCTCATATACATGTGAATCATACATATACTAAGCTCATTTCTAATGCCAGACTTAGCGTAACCCAAACCATAGCTTCTTGTATTCTCTAGCTCTTGAATCCATCACTATATTGTGCCATATATTTTTAAGTTTTTTGAAATTTCTTTTTATCTTCCACCCTTCAATTTCATTGGTCATTGTAAGTTCTGATTAATTATCTTACATCTATAACCTCTACCATTGTTATAGTTCAGATCTTAATCTTTTCTCAAGTGGATTACAAATCAGTTTCCATTTCTCAGATTTCAAACTTAAGTCAGTTCAGAGGGTTAATTCTCAAAAGAAAGACACACTTCTATCATGTTACATCACTGCTTTAAATTCTCTAGTGAAACTACATTGCTGACAAAGTATTAGTTAAGAGGTCTTTTGTGGTCTGGAAATTCTACTACGCTAAGTCCTGTCTCTGACCTGGCACTACCTATATCTTTTGCCACAAATTTATATATTAAATCACTTACAAATTTCTAAAAGTTATTATATTACAGAGGAGCCTTCATACTTAGCATTCTTTCTGCCAAATACACATGATTAACACCTCGTTAACATCTTACAATACTAAATTATCCTTGGAAAGTATTATCAAATATACCATAGAAACAAACTATAGAAAGAAACTAACTATAGAAAAGCCAAGCTTTTTCAGGGGTCCAGCAGATGACATAATGGTTACATCACCGGATTCCCATGTAGCTGACCACAGTTCAAGTTCCCAACTTATGGCTTAAAACTCATGCCAGGTGTGTGTGTGTGTGCATTCCCAAAATCCTGAGGGGAGAATGGAGGAAAAGGGATTGTGGCTTGGCCATCCTCCCCAGAGAGTGATGTCTCTCTGTCTCTTTAGTAGCTGATAGCAAAAGTTTCTCTTAAAAAAGAAAGAAGACCCAAGCTTTTTCCTCTGGACTATTTCCTGATTCCCAAAATATTTCACATACAACTCTACAAGAACTATTATTCTGTGCTATCATTGATTTTCTTGACTCCCTCCCTGAATTTACTGTGAGTTTATTGAGATTATACTTCACTGTTTAAAAAAGATTCCTGTGCACTTCTATGACTACACATCAACTAACAATTGGTAAATATTCGGTACCTGCGTTTAAATAAATACCTTTGTTTGAACACTTTAGAGAGAAGCATAATAGGCCCTCAGAAATGCACAAGCATAATGTAAAATGTCAACATCAGCCTTATAATCAATGTTACAAAAATTCACTCAATATTTAGAGAGAAAAATTTTCCTTGTGTTTGAAACGTGTTTCTTTTTGTATTTTATTCAACATGTGAAAACTTAAATAGACAACAAATACATAAATCTTTTTATTTGCCTTTCTAGCTGAATGAAGATCAAATTTAAAGAAAGTAGTAATAGGGGCCAGCAGGTGGCATGGTGGTTAAGGCACCGGACTCTCACATGCCAACTTGGCTTCAAATTCCAGACTCAGTGTGTGTGTGCCCAAAATTCCAGAAGGAGAATAGAGGAGAAGGGATTACAGTGTGGTCATCACCCCCAGGTCATGATAGATATAATAGATATAGATAGATATAATAGCAGAACAAACTACAATTCTAATCTCAGAGTGATGTCATGTCTACCACATATTATCTTTATTGATATTTATTATTTTACTGTCATTAAGACATGGTCAATGAGATGTAAACCTCCAGAAGCTCATTACTTCCAGCGCACTGACAAATGATTCTGAAATTGTGATCTTTGTTGAATCTAAATTAGTAACATTTTATATCAAGCTAAGAAAGTCTTACACAAATGATAACTCTTATGCCTTAAAGGAATTTACGACATACTCTGGTTTTTGATATTTAAAATCAAATATGCACATTCTACACTATAACATTCTATGTTACTTTTGGAGGTTTATGTTTTTTATTTGGTTTAGTTAGGACACTTTTTCTTTTGGTAGAGTTACAATACACTGAATGAAGTTTACACCATCTGTATTTTCATGTATATACACAGCAAACACAACAACGAAAAGACCACTCCTTTTGTTTTAGTTCTAATGATTACAATGAGAGACCAGAAACTGAAAATGGAGACAGCTGAGAGAACATATGATGAAGTTGAGTACTGGAGGGAGCCAAGGTTGGCACACGTGCCATCTGTGCTCCTTGCTTCATAGCTTTATGACTAAGCATTCCATGCCTTCTTCAGCTATAAATTAGAGATAATAATAAAAAGACTTTTATCAGAGGGTCTTTGGGCTTTGTAAATTTTACATGAGATCACACACATAATAAGCTTCACCCAGGCCCTAACTGGTCATATTGCTTTTATTTGTTTGTCTTACAGGACAGATTATAGAGACATACTAAATATATATTTCTAGCTACTAAATATAGCTAGAAAAAATATTTTTAGGGACAGCAGTTGGCATAATGGCTATGTCGCTGGATTCCCTTGTAGTCGACTATAATTCAAGTCCTGAACCCGGTGGCTTAAACTCACACCAGGTGCATGTGCATGCGTGCCCAAGATCCCCAGAGGAGAATGGAGGAGAAGGGAATGCAGCGTGGCCATACCCCCTGGGGGGTGATTTCTCGCCTTCTGTCTCTCTGTCTCTCTCTGTCTTTCTGGTGAGTGCATGTACCCTATAGCAAAAACCTCTTAAAAAAAAAAAAAAGAAAGAAAAAATATTTTTAACATTAAAATGCATTATTTATTCATTCTTTACAAAAACATTTCTGGGAAGCTATTTTATGCTCTCTCCTGTGTTACATATTATTGAAGATTTGATAGCAAGACAGTTTCTGCCCTTGACTATAACTATAGCAAATGGATAATAAATTAAATTGCAGGACACCCGTAAGCTCCTTGAAGGCAGGGACCATATGATTTCATTAAATACACTATCTACCACAGAGTGCAGACTATAACCGTAATTGTTGAAAGAAATAAAGGAAAAAAAGACAAGTAAAAAGGAAGGAGAAGAAAAGTAACACAAATGAACATTTCAAATAGCTTGGGAAGAGAAGGTGCTATCTGAAGTAAGTTTTAGAATGAGATGAAGAAAAGGAAATAAAGTATCCTTGGCTGACAGAATCTATAGAATGAAGAAAAATCATTAAATTCCTTCTATTTGGAGAAGTACTGTTGGAATGGAGAATAGGTTCAGAGTGGAAAGAAGAGTGATGGGTAACGGGAGGTAGGATTTGAAAGACGGGATGGTGCAAAATTGTGAAGATTCTTCTAGGTCAAGCTTGGACTTCATAAGAATAAGAGGGTTTTTTGTTAGGTAATGCGAAGCAAGAAAAAAAGTAATATAGGAGAAACATAACTTGCTGTAAGAAAGATAATCAGGGCTTATCTGTACTGGATAGATCGACTAGAAAGAGTGGTGACGTGTCTTTTGAGAGGGTCAAGTACAAATGAAAACAATTATGATCTGTCAGTTTGGAATTGAAATAACTGTTTAAGAGGCAATATTTTTAAGGTGCTCTCCTTCCTTCAGCACTTTCTCACGTCTTCCACCTCAGGGAATCTGCATACGATTTCTTGGCTTCCTTTGGCTGCCCACTGCAGAGTTTAAAAAGCTCATTCATCCCTGTCCCACAATCCAGGAAGTGAGTCAGCGCTCAGACAAACTTCACAAGCTGAAACCAGTATCTTACGTCGGGATGAATAGGACATCAACATCTGGGTAAACAGGGAACAAAAGAAAATGAGAAAAACAACTAAATGGAAAAGCAGGCAATAGTATAAATGAATAACAGACTGGAAAAAATATGAAATGAAACTGGTCCCTGGAATATATGTCAGACACTCAGACATGTAGTAGTAAGGTACCAATAAGAAAGGAAGGAAGAAAAGAAAAATAAAAAAGAAAAAGAAAAATCTGAAATCCACAAAATTAGGAAAAGCAGACATGCACAGCATACCAATACCAAGACCTCAATCATTGAGATCGCTCTTGGTCTGCGTCAAGCTGACTTAATTCTACT